>NC_134532.1:43672580-43981774 GCF_050624435.1 Tenrec ecaudatus
AATGTGATGAATAATACTAATGGTCTTTCGTATGTTGATCCATCCCTTCATCCCTGGTATGAATCCCACTTGGTCATGGTGAATTATTTGTTTTATATACTTTTGTATTCTGTTTGGTAGAATTGTGTTAAGGACTTTTGCATCAATATTCATAAGGATATTGGTCTGTAGTTCTCAATTCTTGTGGGATCCTTGCCCGGTTTTGGTATCAGATTTATACTAGCTTCATAAAAGGAGTTCAGGTGTTTGCCATCTTTTTTCTATGTTCTGGAAGAGTTTGTGTAGGATTGGTATTAGTTCTTCCCTAAATGCTTGGTAGAATTCTCCAGTGAAGCCACCTGGTGCAGGGGATTTTTTTTTTGTTGGTAATCCCTTGATAACCTTTTCTATTTCTTCTATTGCTATGGGTCTGTTGAGATCCTTGATGTCCACTATGGAGGGATTGTTTTTCCAGGAATTGGTCCATATCTTCCAAATTGTTGAATTCATTGGAGTACAGTCCCTCATAGCACTGTGTAACTATCCTTTTGATTTCATTAGTGTGTGTTGGAATGACCCCTCTTTCATCCCTTATTCTTGCTATTGAAATTTGTTCCCTCCTTTCTTTGGTTAGGTTTGCCAGTGGTCTATCAATTCTGTTTATCCTTGATAATTTAAAACAGTCTTTATTTGGTTATCTCCAGACTGCTGCAATCTAAAAGTGAAGCTTAGATTGCAGTCCTGAGTGGACATTTCAGTCTATCTTAAAAGGCAAAAGCTCATTTGTCATTTTTCTAGGACTTAAGCCAGCATGGACAAAAGCAAAAATCAAAATTGATGTTATTATTCGCTAGAGTTAGTGAGTCCTAATGGGTACAGCATTGATTATATCATCCTGGTCAATTAAATAAAAACAGCAATGTCCTGGTTACAACATCAAGTTCAACAATATTATTAATTACAATATTCTGATCTCCAGAACATAAGAGTACAATTTAAAATCAATCACTTTGAGATTTTCTGAGATGGGAGGGTGAAGGATGTAGGTCATTCAGCAGTCAACAAGATGGCATGATTGTGACTAGTGATAGTCTGTTTCAGAAGAAGAGATAATAGAAAAACCTCATTTTAAAAATTCTGTTGTGAAATAATTCTTTATTGTGAATTAGGTGTGGATTTATCCATTAATGTCATTTAATTCAGTAATTTAAGTTATTTATTAAATCTACAATTGCTTGTAACTATCCATTAACCTTTAACCCCCCACCCTGAGATATAATGTGCTACCACACATGGCCAGAGTGCACTTTAGAGGCAAGAATGGCAACGTCCATTCAACATATTGTCAAGAGGGACCAGTCCATGGGAGGACACCATGCTTGGTAAAGAGGAGGAGCAGCACAAAAGTGGAAGGCCCTCACAGAGGTGGGTTGGCACAGTGGATACAACAATGGTCATATGCATGGGAACAATTCTGAGCATGGCCCATCCTCATGAACCTAATCCAAAACAATCCCATATACATCGGGAATGAGAACGTTTTATGAATGGGGTAGAAACCCAGAAGCAGAGGTTAGGGGTGAGAAGGTAATGACATTAGCTGTCTGTGTATGATGATGGCATACCAATATCTGTTAGGAGTGCTGTGAGCAAAACTTACAGAGAAAGGCTTGTAGACTTGCAGGGTCACACAGAGCCTCTGCAAGAATATCCAGGTGCAGAGAACCTCTATGACCCACGTAGCAATCTCAAGGGACAGGGAGCTCCAGAAGGTAGAACTTGCAAAGTGGCACAGTATGATGAAGCAGGTGCTTTAGGACAACCATGAAGACCAGGTTTCCACCAAACACCAAGGTGCTGAGCAGGGAACAGTGGCCCAGAGCAGGCTGCAGACACTGAACTGAGAATCATCAATGCCACAGCCAGCTAAGTTCAGGTGGGTCAGGGAGGCTGAGACCCTATGTAACAGACCTGCAAGGAATCCAGGTCTTAATTCTGCAGTGGACACACCACTTGGATCCAGGGACCTGAGGTGGCTGGTGCAGGGACACGCTCACAGGCTTGTCATATCAGAGTCCAAAGAAATGCAGGATGTTAAGGTGAGGGACTCCAAGGGGTCAGCAAACACACAAGCAGCTGCAATCATGTGCAAGTGTTCTTTCACAGAAATTATCATCGGAATCATTTTGTCTGGTTCAATGTCATGTTCCCCAGAGAAAGTAGATAAGGTAGGCAACATGTAAGTTTTATTTTCAAACTTTTTTTTGCCAAAGCTGAAGTTTCATTTGAAATGATTAGATCTTTTCAGAAAAATTGAGGCATGTATCATTTGATCCTTGTAAGGATTAATTTAACTCATTCAAGATGGCAACAAAGTAAGCTATTTTCTGCACTTCACTTCTATCGCTGAAAAGTGCTCCAAACTGATGTCTTGCTTTCAGATTAAAAAACGTTTTGAGTTCACAACGAGACTCAGAAACACGTTTTAACTCTTCCTGTTGACAACCATCTCACTTCAGTGTGAAATAGCAGAGCATTATTCAGCATATCCAACTCGTTGTACAGTTGTGAAAACAGTCGACTGCTTTAAGTGCTCGCCTTTGCAAAATTGACAGAACTTATGATGCTTTTTATCACTTCTTATGACTCTTGTGGCAGCATCTTCATCAATAATATTTGCCAATGAATCATACAGTGTGTTCCGATGACTTTTGGTAACTCGTTCAGTACCAAACATTGAAAACCAGATCGACATCCTAGCATAACTGGAGCCCCTTGTGCAAACAGTACAAACCTTTTCCCAAGAGATTTTATGCTCTTTCAGAAACGAACCAAGTGTGCCAAATACATTACGTGCAGTAGTTGTTGTTTCAAGAAGTTTGCAAAAAGAAACACATCTTTAAAGTTGCCATCATTCATATACCTCAAGTAGACCTGTAACTGGGACCAGGTTGCAATATCTTTACATTCATCAAGCTGGATGCTAACTAAATATTGGAAGTGGAGCAGATTTAATTTCCTGGATGACCTGATCAAGAATATCAGCAGACATGTCATGTATTCTTCTGTGGACAATGTCGTTAGATAAGGAAATTCCACTCAATTTCGTAACAAATTCTTCTCTGATCATAAATCTACGAATGTCTTTTGCCACTGGCAACAGTAAATCCTCAGCAATGGTGTGAGGTTTCATAACTCTGGCGATTCTGAGTGCCACCATATATGAAGCTTAATGGCTGCTACGTTTTGTTTGTAGTACTTGAGACCAGTGTCAAGTCTGGATTCTTGAGTCCATCAACTTTGCTTCTAAAATAGTTGGTATCCTTGCCGGCAAAGCTTGGATGCTTGTGATCAAAATGGTATTTTAGTTTGTTTGGCTTCAGAGATTTGTCTGATAGAACTTCACAACAAATAACACATTGTGGTTTCTCAATTTCTCTTGTAATTATTGAGGTAAAACCATACCGTAAGAAAATCTTCACTGTATTTTTTTTCTTAATGTTCTCTACACAATCCATTGCCATGGGATGGTTTGATAATGAAATAATATATAACAATAGCTTTAATAATGCAAAGGATGATATCTAGCATATTTCAGTGAATACACTTCATTAAATTTTCCTAGGATTTATCATGATCTGTATTGTTGTTGTTTTTTACATACCTGTTACTATCATAGGGAGTTCAGTACTCATATCCACCACATCTGAATATAAAAAGACCAATCAGGATCCAGATTAAGTTCCCATGGTCCAAATATATATATATATATTTTTAGTAGTTGATATTAAATTTACCCAGTAATTATAATTCATGAAGTGTCGTTTTACCTCCTATACTGCTGATTTTAACAGAGTAGCTGCTTTCAATGAAGCTACTGCTTTCTACACAGTAGTGGCTCTCTACACATGGGTAACTGGTCCACATAAGTACATGATGGCGTCAACCTTCTCATATACATGTGTATGGGGTGTATGTAATTGGGTTGGCAAGATGATGTCATCATGCCGGGTACTTGTATGTGGAGGTATCTGCATGTGGGCAGACCCACCTGGTGACAGATAGAGGAGTGCTGCCTCAGTTCATAAAATAATCAGAAATATGTGTTTTCCGATGGTCTTAGGTCACCCCTGTGAAAAGGTCACTTGACACCCCCCCAAAGGTGTCGTGACCCACCAGTTGAGAACTACTGTTCTAGAGTTATCTAGGCTTTCTATTATATATCACTGATGTCAATCAGAAATCCATTCATGAATGTGAATTATATCCACATACAAGTGCCCTATAGAGTTGAAGGCTGAAGCCATCTCCCTTGACGAAGCATTAAGCAAGGATATTGCCATATGGGTTGCTCTTAAACCACTGACAACAAAGTGCACCCATGAAGGAGTGACCATGGAGCTTCATTTTCCTATAGACCATCACCTTAGGTAAGATAACATATGCGGATGGAGAGAACACTGTGGCAGCTCCAGAGCTCTCACCTTCTGGTTTACTTCCTCACAGGTGTGCATGCCCAGATGCAGTTAGTGCAGTCTGGGGCCTAGGTGAAAAAGTTGGGAAATTGGTGAAGATGTCTTATATGACTTCTGGAAACACCTTCATGAGCTACGTCTATGAATAGGGTTTGACAAGCACCCAGAAAATGACTTCTGTGGATGGGCTAGGTCAACATCTACACTGAGAAGTCAACATATGTGCAGGGTTTGGCACAGGGCTATGTCTTCTCCATGGATACCCCAGTCTGCACAGTGTATCTACAGATTAGCAGCCTGAAGTCTATGTGAGACACACCCTGTGAAACCTACATGCTGAGAGCATCAGGAATCCTGGGGGAATGGCAGCTGTGCTTATTGAGGCAGTGACTCTGAATATTTCCCTGAATCCTTTATTTACCATTAATGCACCTAGAAATAACAAAGAAAATTACTTCCTGAGATTGGCCTTACTTGCCTGTGACATTAAGTCATCCCTCAACAGAGGAGGATAAAAAAATACCTTGGTATGTAGACTTTGTTCATCTCTCTGTGTAAATACTTCCATTACGGCACTATGAACAATGCAGACTCTATGAAGGACTGATTCATCATCTCCAGAGACAATGACAAGAACACAGTTCTTCTGCAAATGGAAGGTTAGAAAATGGAAAACAAGACCCTCTGTTACCCTGTGAGAAAGTGAAAGGAAGTCAGTGTGATCCCAGACACAAACTCCCTGCTGGGAGAGAGCTGGACAGCAGGGGGCGCTCAGGACCCACAGATCGCAGGACATACTCAGAAACAGATGGAAAGGGACAGGGTTGGTTTCCTGTTCTGTTCTGGGGATGCTTCTCCATCTCAGGTTTCCCCCAAGGGATTTCTCTATTTTATGACATAGGAATACAATATTAATGTATAAGAAATATATAAAATCTACCCTATTGCATGTGGGATGAATAATAATGGAATTGAAATCTCAACAAAAGTGGGGAGGGAGGAGCAAATAAAAAATACAATTTTATTTATTAGTGTTATATGTTACTTGTTGGCATGCTAAACTCGGCAGCAATTGCATTCTTCAAGAGATGTTTGATAATAGTTGTATTGATTGGATTTCCTTGAAGGCAGATATAACCCTATCACAGACAGTATTGTATTTCATGACGGGTTTAGCAAGATCCTTTCTGACAATGAATGCCATGCCATTCTCCTGACTGTGCTGTCCTCGGCATAGTAAATCCTATGATTTTCTGATTCAAATTGGCCAATACCAGTCAGTCCATTTACACTCACTAATGCCTAGGATACCGATCAATATTCATGCATCCCATTTAATTTTTGACCACTTTCAATTTCCCTAAACTGATAGTATGCCCATTAAAAGTTCTGACCCTTAGAAGACCTTTGTAGTAGTTTCTCTTTATCTTAAGTCATGGCCCATCAGCAAATGAAGATCCTGACATCTCCACTCCCAGAGGCTTTACCCAAATCATGTCATCATGGCTCATTCCTCTCCAAGAAATCAGCCTCTCTTCAGTCACATTTTGAGTGTCTTCCAACCTGAGGGCCCATCCTCTAGCAGCAGCTTCAACAATGTCCTACTTCCTTTGCTTAGGCTTTCAGCATTCAACAATGCTTCAAAGTTGTGGGTAAAGTTTTATCATAATCTTCCTCTGAAGAGGGGAGAGATATCCTTCTGCATTGTCTGTTCTTAGTCTGGAAGATTTGCTGAAATGTGCTCATTTTGGGTGACCCTGCTGGCATTTGATATAACAGTGACATATCTCCCAGCATGTCAACAAAACACAAGCCACCACAGTATGATGAAATAACAGACAGGTTGTGAGAATATAACATTATTTCTTCAAAATACATCAAACAAGTTCTGGCTAATATTTTAAATGCAATAAATAAATAACAGCATAATGCAACCAAATAGTGGAGTATTTCAATTCAACATTTTCTATTGTGGACTTAATATTAAAACAGAAGATCCATAAGGACATCAAGAATCAAATAAGTAAACAAATAAATGGGTCAAGCAAACTAGAATCAATGACCAAAATATAGCATACTCCAACAAGCACAAAACATATTTGCTCCCATTAAGCTGGGGTTCATTTCAGAAATAAAGTTAAGCATGAAATAGATGGAATTACAAACAGAAACATAGATAGATAAATACAGGTAGACAGATACAAGATATGGACAGAGAAAATAGATGATAACTAAATCGATAATTCAGTAGATTGGTAGAACAATTAATAGATTTATGATAGGTGATAGATAGATAGATAGATAGATAGATAGATAGATAGATAGATAGATAGATAGATAGATAGATATAGAGCAGCGATAGGAAAATGTATAGAAGGATGAGGGAGAGAGAAAGAGAAACCCTTTCAATGGACGCTGGTGTGATTGTGCATTCAGATTCAGGGATTTGGACTGAGTCCATGCAGATGGTGTCCAGACAACACTCTTGTCTATCCTGAGATAAATTGGAGACTAATTGCACAAGCTACAACATTAGGTGTTTCATCAGGAGTAAGATGTTGTACATGGATGCTATAAAACAATGACTCACTCCTCAAGAGATTGTCTCAAGCAACTGGGTCCCCACAACAGGAATATACCACTTATTTGATGCGTGCATTGATGCCGATACAAGTAGGTCAGGGAAGCTATGTGAGACTAGATTGTAACCACCACGAAGGGAAGGTTGGGATCTATGGCACAGGGTCTCAAGCCAAATAGGCCCATGACCCTGATTCAAGACAGTGCATGATGAGGAAGATACAGAGTTCTAGCAGAATTTTGGAGCCTCCCCTATCCCATTTTCCTCTGTGTCACGGTTTTTAGTTCTCTTCCTGCCTCTGAGAACCAAGATTTAGATGTTTTTAGCATAACTGTCAACCCCAGACAACAGAGGGAGGAGATTGAGGCATGGAAGTAGGACATATACTCTGTGTCCTTGTTTGTTGTTTGGGAGGTCCCGAGTGCACAAAGCACAACCTGAGGAGCTCTCTTCTCATCAGAAGAAAACTGAGGGGGAAGCGTTTTAATTTAATTTTCTCTTTTTTCTTTTTCTTGTGGATTGCATGAAGGTATACCGAGAATAGTAGTGTTAATTCAAAAATTCATACACTGTTGGTTACATTTCATAGACTTCAATGCACACTAACTCTTGTTACAATAACCTTTTCTTGCCAAACATTGTGAATATTCCCCTGGATAAATGTTGCCCTTTTAATCACAGAAGTTTGATTATTCTAAAGTCATTGTCTCTCCCCAGGACTATTGCTCCCTTGTGGGCCTGTCAATTATTTAGCTGGAAGTATTTCCAAGGGGTGAGTTCAGTCACAGACCTTAAGGAAGGCTGACAGCCATAGTCTCAGGACTTCCACAAATCTACCCAACCAGTAAGCCTAGTCTTCGTATTTTTCTTTTCTTTTCTTTGTGTGTGTGTGTGTGTGTGTGTGTGTGTGTGTGTTGTTTCACTTTTTATCCCACTCTACCCAAGAATTCTAATGTTATTTTTTTCCAAAGAAGTGGGTACTGATAGCAAGGCACCAAGGCACCATCTATTTCTCCTGGTCTTAGCATCCAGGGGACTCATATCCATGATTTATTACAACATTGGACTAATGGTTACCATGTGTCTTCAATGATCATCACTCTGGAAGGGGAGACACAATTAGCTGCACCTCATGTGGTTTAAAGTCCCCAGTCACTACTCTCAAAAGCCAGATATAGGACATTGTCTTTGTGGGCTGTTATGTCAGCGGTACTTTGTATTCCCTGAAACCTAAGGCCTCCTCCTCAGAGAGAGAAAATGTTAACCCACTGATGGTTTTCTTTAGTTTAGATCAGAGCAGATCAGAGAAATGTTTAGAGACAGATGATGAAACTGATGAAGGTGAAATATTCCCTTTGTTGGACTTTTAACTTCTCTTCTGAACAGAGCTACACTGTCAGAGAGATGGTGACAAGGGCCAGGTTTGACCATGAGTACACAGAGAGTAACACACTCATCTTGGGCTTTATTTAATCTGCACAGATTGTCTGACACTCTGAGTAAAGCTCACACTCCCTAAGATTTGTTTTCTCTCCTCAGGCAGCAGAAAGCACAGAGGAGACCTGGGCGCCAGGACGCACCTGAGAGTCTATTGAGAAGGGGCCATTTGGGAGATCAGATTCTTCAAAGTCTTCGCTAAGGAGACAGAGGTACTTTCTATCCTAGACATAATCCCACAGACAGTTAAGTAGAGACCGTCTATGAGGACCCCGGCTCCTTGGGCTACAGATTCACACTGGGTTTGAAACTACTCCTCCCTGGGTGTGGACTGAGAGATGCACTGAGTGGAGAGCCACTGTTCAGTACTCTGCGTGGGAGAGGTGCTAGTAAAAGTGCCCGTCCCATTCTTTTTCTCTCTCTCTCTCTCTCTCTCTTTCTCTTTTGCAGGATGTTACTAGGATCAGGTTCTGTCCTTCCTAGCAGTCCCAAGACCCGCACTTCCGCCTGCCTTGGGTTTCCAGGGTTATAAGGCTGGAGGAGTCTGACATGGAGGGCAGGGCAGAAATATGCAAAGTGGAAGACATCGATTTTAGACCCACAGGCTACCTCCACAGGGGAAGCTCCCTCATCACCCAGCTGGGGACCACAGTGTGATTACTTTGCATCCTCCTTCCAAGATGGGTTCTGCCACCATAGCTCTCCTCGTTGCTCTTCTCTGAGGTCAGGATCACCACAGGGTTTGCGCTGAATGGAGGGTGTGTGTGTGAAGAGGCAATCTCTGATCTCTGAATCCTATTTCCACAGGTGTCTGTGCCCAGGAGCAACTGGTGCAGTCCAGGGCAGAGGTGAAGTGACCCCGGAGTCTTTGAGAATCTCCTGTAAGACATCTGAGTACAGCTTTACTGGAAGCTGGATCAGCTGGATAAGATAGACACCTGGAAAGGGCTTGGAATGGATAGGAAGGATTGATCCTAGTGACTCTGGAACCAGGTACAACCCATCCTTCCAAGGAAAAGGCACCATCTCCACAGACAACTCCATCAGCACCATGTCCCTGCAGTGGAGCAGCCTGAAGGACTCAGACACAACCATGTATTACTGTGCAAGAGACACAGTGAGAGAAACTCCTTCCTGAGAGGGGCAGAAACCCCCAGCCTGATGCAGCTGCAGAGCAGGAGTCTCAGAGGCATCCCTCAGTCCAGCACCAGAGGACACGGTGTCTGCTGTCTCCTAGAGCTTGAGAACAAGAACACAGGCCTCTGATAAGACAAGAAAACAATTCCCCACATGGGGACACTGATGCCTCTTACTGGATCAGGGTTCTCTGCACTGACTCTCTATATAACTTCCAAACAACAGCAGGGCTATAGAACAGATGATGTAAGGTTTCTTCATTAAATCCTAAGCGTTCAGCCCTTGCTTCCCTTGAAGAATGAGCAGGTGCATTGTCCTAAAAGGAAAGAAATTCCTCAGCTCAAATTGCCTAGCCATTTTTGGCACCAAGGCCATTCCCAGTATTATGAGAACTTATTCCTAATAAGTATTCGTAATGATCATTGTTGTTTTGTAACTGGATTCAGTTGCCTGCATTCAACTTGATTCAGGAAACAGTTTTGTAGAAACCTCCTGGTGGAGTGGTGTCGCTGTGGCATTAGCAAACTTCTCATGGATCCCAGACCTTATGCCAGTCAGTTACACTCCAGAAAATGGTTGGTATAGTTTCCTGGTTAAAAGTAGTCTCCCCCCAGAGGAGACACTGGACCCTCCTGAGCCAGGATGACCTTGGTTCAGAAATGTCTACCTCCTTCCTCCCTGTATTTCTCATGAAGATCCTGATCCTGCCATGAGGTCAGTGTCAGGGAAGGGTAGGTTAGAGTGATTAGAGTCAGGCAGAACCCAGGGAGAGGCCATGGCATACAGGGATCTCGTACTGTAAGTCACTGTAGTAGTGTCCTTGACCCTTACTGAAAACAATTCTCCCTACCGCTGTCCTTTGTGAGTACGGAGGACACATCTGTGTGTTACATACAGTGCAGGTGGACACAGGGCAGTCAGCGTGGCCCTCACATAAATTATCTTGTAGGACAGCTCTGGGGATGGACTGCATGGAACGTTAAGACCAGCAGGGGGCGCTCAGGACAAACAGCACAGGCCCAGGATCGATCCACGAGCAGGTTCAGAGCTGAGCATAGGTGGTGCTGTCTGCAGTGTCGTCAGCTGGTTTTGTTCCCACAGTTCTCAAACATGTTCAGTGGAAACTCTGTTTACAATCGGAGGGAGTGTACTAGTATCTCCTTAAGGGTAACAAAGAAGCTCTCACTGTCATATAATTGATTGCAAACCAACGGTTTGAACCAGCCCTATAAAAGGTATTTGCACAGAAGTTGTTGGTCTTGCAAAATTCTGCCATGTGATCTGCGATTTTATTTCTTGGTTTCAACTTAGTTAGTTGAAAGTGTAGAAAATATGAGTGATTTATATATACAAATCTGGAGTTCACATGAAAGTACCAGCATGATAACCAGTGAAACAGACTCCATGATACAAAGATACAGAGATACAAAGTGGGGTGGTGATGTTGAAAGCTAAGTATTGGGCTTCTAACCACAAGGTCACTGGTTGAAACCCAACATCCTCCCCTCAGGGACTGTACTACCGTCTCTTAAATTCCAACAAAGGGAATGTCCCTTAACAAAGGGAAGACAGTAAAACCGCTACAAGTTGGTGTCTTATGAAGGTGAAAACATCACAAAAGTAAAATACAAATATCATCCACAAAATAAGAGATCAAAAAGTGGTAAACTTACTCCCTGTAAATGGTGGAAAATTTGTCCGTCCAGTGGGCTATGAGTGAGTGTAAGGTGGTCAGGCAGCCCCACTGGGTCCTTGCTCTCATCAGATTCATTTTATGTTTATTTACTGTGCACAGTGGTGTCTATTAACAATATTTCATCCTTCATGGCCTAAAAATTGAATGACTTTCTAAACTGTTACTATTATGATGAAGGTAAAATGAATTTATTTTAGTTTTATGTTGACATTTAATTAGAGAACTGACTCTTTTTCATAAAGTGAATTTTTGAATAAATGCTGTTTCTGAAAGTTAATGCAACTTGATATCACAAGTAGAGACTGTTTAAGAACAGAAATGGTTTGTTGAATATCTAGGAACTAGAAGTTCAAATTTGAGGGCAGCTCTAAGGGAAGGCGCTTTGAAAATTAATTTGATGAATGATAATCTATTCAATCAATAGTATAAAAAGTATAAAACAAACAAATTGATTCAGAATTTATTCCTATTAAGAAAAAACATAAAAGTGTTTAGATGTTAAAGCAAAATGCAAAGTCAAAAATATTCTAAAATAAAATAATGGACATTATAATAGTGTTTGCATGCATGCCTGTATGAATGTGAGATTTTTAGAAACAAACATAAAACATCCACTAAAGAAAAAAACAATAAGTTTTATTGAATTTGGACTTTTGAAATTGTAAATGTTATTTAAAGCTAAATATTCTTAATAAACTACGTATAACCTTGGAAAGAATTGGAATTACAGAACACTTCGTAGTACACTTGAGGAACTTGTACACGGATCAAGAAGTAGTTGTGTGAACAGAACAAGGGAATACTGCAAATCAAGAAAAGTGTGTGTCAGGTTGTGCTCTCTCATCATACTTGTCAAGCTGCATGATGAGCAAATAATCAGAGAAACTGGACTATATGAAGAAGAATATGGCATCAGACCTGGAGAAAGCCTTATTAACCTCCGTTATATGAAGGTGATGCAATCTTGCTTGCTGAAAGTGACGAGGACTTGAAACACTTGCTGATGATGATCAAGGATTGAAGAGCTCATTATGGTTGTGAGTCAATGTAAAGAAGAACAAAAGATGCAGCCAGATTACAATTCTGTTGTTTATGATTACTTGTTTATTTTGAACTGACTTTTTAAAGTAAGCATAGCTCCTCCCCCAATAAGCTGCCAGGAAGAGCATCCACTCTCTCTCCCAATATCTAAAGTCAAAGCAAAACAAATAAAAACTGTTACATGACTCAATCTTTATATAGTGTCCCTGTTATTGCCTTGTCCATTTGAACCAAACATAGGGGCCAAGGATGGGAATATTCTTTTAAGCCCCGGGATCCTCCTGCATTTAAACTCTGAAAATTTACTTTTACTGTGGGACTTTGTGAATCCTTGCAATTATTATTGTCCATTCCTGGATTGTTTTGTTCCTTCAATAGCTCTTTAATTTTTAACTAAAATTCCAGTTTGATCTTTGGAAGGAGGAACAAAGAGGAAATAATATATACGTTTCTTGCCCGTCTCTGTCTACCAATCACTGCCAAATTCCTAAAAACGAAAGAAAGAAAGCATCCAAACAATAAATGACCATAGGCTTCCCATTTCTGGGAAAGATTATGTTCAGTAACTAAAATCTTGTGGCAAGATTATATTTGTTGCAAATATAGTAGCTAAGGGGACTCTGAGTACAGTATAAGATGAACAATGGACATTCTGTTTGAGATTATTCCCCAACCTGCTTAACGTTGTGTCACAATGTAAACTCCACAGCTTGTCCAAGGAACCTCTCCTTAGTATATGCGATGTTGCCACAGGATGTCGAAGTGCCTCATTTATTGCCCATAATTATTCTGTATTTCCCTTCCTGATGTCCTGTCTCTGTTGAGCCCTTTCCTCACAAAAAAAATATCCCAAAACACCCAATGAGTATTAATCCTGAACCAAACTGGCCAGACAAACATGTCCACAAAGACATTCCCAACCTTCAGGTCACAGGTCACTGGTCACAGGTCACATGGAACTGAAGCACTTTAGTCACGGAATCGAAAGGCATCAAAAAGACATCGCCAGTCCAAATAAGAAGGCATTTGGAACCAAGAAGGACAAAGAGCTGTATCTTGTTAAGAATCTTAACCACACCTTAATGCATATTCATGATCATCCCTGTGACATATGTTTCACATCCATAATCCTCTACATTTAATTATTAGTATATTTTTCTAAAACTTTTAAAATGTGGTCACCATTCTTTTCAGAAGCTTTCCTTGGGGAATCTTGTGGCTCAGTCCTTGCTTGATCTAAGGAAAGCGGCCCCTTTCACTGTCGTGCAGCCCTGTGTTTGTTGCTAGCAGGAGTCATATTGGTAACAAAGTTCCTTTCGTCGAGTGTGCTTTTTAACACAATAGTACACTCTGTCTTATAGAGTCTCTGTGAGTCGGAATCCACTGATGGCAGTGAGTGTGGTGTTGGTGTTAGCACAATGAAGATGATGGAGTCAGACTGTCAGTTTCTGAGAAGTCTGGGAACTTCTCTTCTTTATTCCCGTGGCTTCTAGTATGCAGAGCACCTCAACAATTTCCAGGTACAGTCTCAAATCTAGTGAAAAACATTTCATCATGGACAGGATTCTCTAGGATCCATAGACCTTCTCTATAGGTCACAGTATCCTGTGGAGATCCTCGGCCTAGCCATTACTTCTCTCTAGCAGTGTCAAGATTCCAAAAATGGGCTGGCTGACTGAGGCTTCCATTACTTGTCGTCAGTGATTATTTTCCCTGTCCTAGTTGTCCGAGATTTGGGGCCAAGAGTGAGCAATCATCACAGATCCTCTCCATAGGCTTTGCTGTCTCTGATGACTTCATGCTGCCGGAGCTGGAGCGGCCAAAACCCTCAGAAGAGGTTACAGTAGCTGTGAGCAATATATTTCAATAGCAGAAAACAACCTCCCATCTCTAAGGGGCTGATGCTTCAGCTCCAGAAAAATATCCAGAAACAAAAGCTGTTCTCCCTGCATCTGAGCTCAATGACACTGAAGACACGGCTGTCCATTAATGTGTGAGAGAAATAGAGGACTCACTACCATCTCAAACACAAATGTCCCTGCGATGATGCCATTGGTCTATGAGGATAACGGGTTGTGGAAAGGACAGGGACAAGAATTCTGGGGCCATAGCAATGTGGGAGGCATGAGAGCAAGAACCATCCTTTAAGCATCTAGGGTTTCAGTTCCTGTCAAAATGTCTTCTCCCCAAAAGTTTATTACAAACCCCACAGATATTGCACTGTTCATACATTTGTAGATTTTATGCTGTGGTAGATGTAAGATCTCATGTTAACCTGATAAAAGCCTAAAGGGGTGGAGTCTAGCCTATCAATCAGGTCACAGCCTGGTGATCCCTCTTTGTGGGTGTGGCTTTTTATGAGGCTTCTCAGAACTGTTTCTTGATTCTGCCACTAGAAGAGGCTGGTCTCTCTCTCCTCTCTCTCTCTCTGTCTCTCTGTCTCTCTGTCTCTCTCTCTCTCTCTCTCTCTCTCTCACCATCCTGTGGACAAGCCAGCCACATGGAGCCTCGGTGATGGCAGCCAAAGCCCTGGAGATGTGTCCACTGTCGTTGGATCCACAGGACTTTCCACGCACCCACCTGTGGTGATCCTGCATTCAGCATCATTGCATGTGTTGTATAAATCTGAAGAAGAATTCATGGACTAATATCAGACAAAAAGGCTAATATTGAACTTATAGACGATCTGGACTGGCTGGTATGTTTTTTTGATGAATAGTAACTTCTTGATATAAAGTTCTCTTTTACACAATTTCCTTTACAAATTATCAGAAGCAAAGCCTGAGATGCTAACAATTAAACAGCAAACAAACAAACAAAGAACAAATAAACATATTTTGAAATGCTTCATTATATTGTTTGTACTTTTTCTGCCATTTCTCCTAGATAATATATTTTAAAATGCCAGATTTTCCCCTCAGAACTTATGAAGAAATTTCTTCCACATTTGTCCTTAATTATCTGTCCCCCAGACAGATCAAGCATAGGATCTTGAGCACAGATGGTGTAGTACCAGACACTGTTTTGTTCTGCTGTGCACAGGGTCCTTGTGGGTCAGAACTGACTCAATAGTACCTATCCACAACAACCACATGACCCAGAACTCCAACCCTGCCTTCATTCAGGACACAATGCTTAAATGGGAAGAGCTGCCCAATAACTGGTCTACATCCTGTCAGGACCCCTGTCCTGTAGAAAAGTTTAAAGGCTTCAGGGTGATGACCAGGACTCATATGAAAAAGTTTTAAGAAAATGGAAAACTGCACAGGTGAGAAAAAGGGCAAAGAATTTGTGCCACTTTTCGTTGTTCCGTTTTTACACTCTTTGAGGCTTTTACCTGCTTATTCTTTAGGGTAGCAAGAGCTGTCCTGAGAATTAAATTTGGAAACTTTTGCTCATTCATCCTACAACACTAATCTTTTTAAAATCACTTTATTGTGAGCTTGTACAACTCTTCTCGCAATCGATACATACATTCATTGTGTCAAGCACATTTGTACATTCGTTGCCATCATCATTCTCAGAACATTTTCTTTATACTTGAGCCCTTGTATCAGCTCCTCATTTCCCCCCTCTCTTCCCACTACCCCTCCCCCACAAATCCTTGATAATTTATAAATTACTATTTTGTCATATCTTACACTGTCCGATGTCTCCCTTCACCCACTTTCCAGTTGTCCATCACCCTGGGGGAGGGGATTATATGTAGGTCATTGTGATCGGTTCTCCTTTCTCCCCCACCTTCCCCTTGCCCTCCTGATATGGCTACTCTCATTATTAGTCCTCAGGGCAACCCCGATCTTACCTCAACCAAAATCTCAAAAGATATTGAGATGGAAATGCTGTGAATCCCTTATAGATACAAAAACCATTTTTACATTTCTATATGTAGTATTATTCCTATAAAGCAGAAATATATAACTATAATCTCATGTATTGTGTGTTAGTAGGACAATAAAATGAATTAATATGTGATAACAATTGAGCATAGAACAATCACATCATACATGTTACCAAGGATATTGTCATTGTGCCCTTCCCAACACACCTAAAACACTCAGATCTGTTCTAGAAACAGAACCCTCAGATCTCAAAAGTCATGCAACTTCATTTATTGCTGTGTAGTAGGAGGGCATGCAAATCCCTCCCTCTGCTGATGAAAGTCAACACAGCCCCAACCCTGCAGCTCTGGAAGTGCTCCTGGATTCTCAGGAGCCCCCACTCAGTGATCAGGACTGAGCACAACACAGACAGCATGGAGTTTGTGCTGAAAGTGGTTTGTCCTGGTTGCTATTTTAAGAGGTGATTTTGTCAAGAACCAGTTTGTGTGCTTGGCTGTGAGTGAGAGACATGGTGAATGTGTCTAATGGTTTTCCTGCCCAGGATGTCTGTGCTTGCAGAAGTCCAGAGTGAGGTGTAGCTAGTGGAGTATGGGGGGTCCTTGGGGGATCTCTGAGATTCTCCAGTGCAGCCTTTAGATTGTCCTTCAGTAGCTATGCATGATCTGTGTCCTCCAGATTCCAGGGAAGGACCTGCAGTGGGTCTCAAGTATTAGTACCAGTGGTGATGGTGCATACTACAAAGACTTCTCCAAGGTGTCTTTGAATCTGCAAGAACAGCTGTGTCTGCATAAGAACAGCCTGAAATGCGAGGGCACGCCTTTGTATTTCTGTGCTGCTACCATCACAGTGAGGAGAATTCAGATTGAACCAGGACATAAACCTCCCCTGCAGGGAGGAAACATGCCCCTAGGGGACGCTCAGGACCCACAGAACACATGCCTCAGGTCCAGGAGCAGGTGGGGATGGAGATTCAGAGCTGCTTTCCTGCTGTGGTATTGGCATTCTTCTCCATCTCGCAGTTTCCCTCAGAGAATCTCTCTATTTGTATACTGCCAGTTGTACCTATCCCTGAGTGAGATGTTTGAATTGAATCAGAAAGACTGGTTATTCAAACTTACCAAGGATGCCTGAAGAGAAAGACTTGGTGATGTACTTCTGAAAGGACAGACTGAGAGCAGAGGCTTTCATAGAATTCCTGGATTATGGCATTGAATACCAGTTTAGAGTTATGCAGGTGGTTAGTTAGGAAACCAGGCACATCAAAGCAGACTATGGATCCCATATGGTTCTCATCTTCAGTGGGAAATGTGCAGGTCAGACTCACAACTTCTCTAAAGTCTCTTTCTGTCTTTATCTATTTTCAGTCTCTCTTTTTCAGCAAGATGACATGATTCTGGAATGTTTATGCTTCCCAATGCAAGTCTGTTCACATTCTCAATATGCCATGTTCATGGATAAGGACCCTCAATACCAAGGAAATGTCAAAGCTACACAATACTGTTTCTAAATACAATGTAATTGTGATTCTAAATGCCAACTTAACCCTGTAAAGAAATGGAAAAAATAATTACTCACTTTATATGGAGAATCCTAGGATAATCTAGGGACCAAAAAAGATTGAGATTAAAAAAAAAGATTGAGATCAAGTTAGGGGCTCTCGCACAAACTAACCTGAAAACTATTACACCGCCACAGTATTCAAAACAGCCTGGTACTCGTACAATGATAGGTATGTTGACCAATGGAACATAATAGAAAACTAATAAATAATTCATCCACATACAGGCATCTGATCTTCAACGAGGCCCAAGGAACTTTATAAGGGAGAGTGACTTTCCTTTCAACAATGGGGCCAGCACAATTGGATCGCCACCCTTAGAAGAATGAAAGACAACCAAAACCTCAGCTCATGTACAAAAATGAGCACAAGATGATCAAAGGCCTAAATATAAATCCAAAAGTTATAGAGACCATCTATAAGGAAGTAGGGACATACATGCTACACAGGGCACTCATACACTATCAAACACAGCAAAGGAATTACACACAAAGTGGACACCAGACATTTGTTAATTAAAAGAGTAAAATGGGAAGCCAAGCCAAAAATCAAACAAAAATTTCTAGTAATTTTAAACTGCAACTTTGCATGCCCATTCTGTGTACAATAGACAACTGGAGCAAATATGTTTGCATTTTCCTTGGAGTATTAGTTTCTATAATTTCCACCTTTCAGAATTTTGAGAGACCTTGATTAAGTGACCCACCAAGCCCAACCCCAGGAGATAGGGGAATGCAAAACAAACCCAGAACATCTGTGCCTAGAGCACAATGTGTTGCTTCTTCAAGTGCAGGGAGCACTCAGGAGCTTACTGAGAACATGTGTACCAACCCTGTTAGGAAAATGATGTGCAGATGGATAATGTCATGAGGTTCACACTTAAGAAGGCTCCTACTAACCCACTGCTATGAAATTATCTGAGACGATTGTGGCAGTCAAACCGAGAGATGGAGGTGAGCTGAAATAGTGCGTAGTTACATCACAATCTCAAGCTTAAATTGGTCAGACAAGCATCAAGAGCAGATGGTGAGATGGGAACTTGGTGAAATGAACAAGATCAAATGATGCTATGCGAGTGTGCATATGAAAAGGGAACTGACTCACTGATCTTCAATTGAAAAATGCTAGAGTGTCCTGTGATTGAACACCTGGATTTTAGTGAAATCAATGCATCTTCATTTCAAAGTAATTGCTTATTTCCTTCAGAAAATTCTGGCTCAAAGAAGTCCAAGTTAAAAAAAAAAAAAAAGAGGACCTGATGCAGAGGGCTTAAGTGGAGAGCAAATGCTTTGAGAGTGATTAGGGCAAAGAATGTACGGATGTGCTTTATACAATTGATGTATGTATATGTGTGGATTGTGATAAGAGTTGTATGGGCCCCTAATAAAATGTAAAAAAAGAAAGAAAAAAAAAAGAAGAAGTCCAGGTGAACAACACCTTGTGCTTGGGTTTCCCCATTGTAAAAAGATTTATTAATTTGGAGATATACAAATTCTAATTCACCAGGAAATGAGTGGTGTCAACCCTAAGTCTGGGGAAAATGTTCTAACTTTGTTAGAAGGAAGGAAGCTGAATGGAGATTGAGCTTTAAAATTTCATGTTTAGAGAGAATGTCAGAGCTTCTATAGTCAATAATATGAACATTTTTTTTTCAAAATTAGACAATACTTGAGTTTAGGAAATAAATTTAAGGTGAGATCCATAAGCAATTGTGATGGGGCTGTGCCCAGAACACACAGGGAGAGGCTAACTTTGGTTGGAAATGCTCGCACCTCAAATGAACCAGAACCCCCTGCATAAGGGACATTTTAAAGAGTGTCTGCGCTCATACTCTAAATGTTGAGGCTCAGTTGCATGGATGGACCTAATTCTAATGGAGAGTGCCTGTTGGGTCTCAAGAAAATGTCTTTTGCTTCAAGATGTAAACACTGTGCTTGGCTCTTATTCGGATCCCTTTTTTTTTTTTTAATGATTATGTTCTATTTACTGCTCTCCTGAATTTTTGCATTTGAAATCATGGCTCCACTGAATTTGCACTGTTGTGGATATTCCAGCAAACAAAGGGGTGGGGGGGGGTGTCTCTATTCAGAATCTTGCATTTTTAGAGGCTACAGAGTTCTAATATTGTCTTGTCTGGGGCGCAACTTTTCTAGGTTGCAGGCTCTTCCCTGAGACCTTCTGACACTTGAATCTCTTTACTTACACTGAGGTTGACCTCAGTCATCAGCTCTGGGATATAGTCTGTGTATTGCATGTAAGAGCGGTGGGGTTGGTGATGACCATGGCCCAAGGTCGGGAAATCCTGGTTATATAAGATTAGCAAAGGAACAATGCCCACTGGAAACATTCTGCCAGAGGCTTCGGGTCAGATGTGCATCAATACAATGAAAAGCTAGGAGGGGAGTGTGTCCTTTGGACCCAGTGCCTGGTTTACTCTTTCCTGACCTTCGCCATTTGGACTGAATAGAACCCATCACAACGTGATTCATTTCTTCAAATTTTCATGAATTTCTGTTGGACGTTGCAGTGATTCTTGGGAATCCAGAAGCATGAGGGGATCTCCTCAAGGGAGGATGGGGTGGGATTTGGAACAAATGGCTTCGTAGAAGAGTTGGACATTTGAGGAATTATCAATCCTAAATCCTTGGTATTAATCTGGGATGCATGCTTCTCAAAGATGTTGCTTCCACACAAGGAACACTACTAAGTATTATGAGTAGTTTAATTGGGAGGTATCAGGGTATACAGTGAAAAAATAAGGGATCTTGAAGAGTGTGAGGTTTGAAGGTATCTTGGAGTCCAATTTCCAATTGATGGTTTCATCAGACTCTATCCTGCCCACTCTCTAGGGCACAGGACAGAGAGGAGCCCAAGGCAGGGCAGGGCTATGAGGGGCTGGAGGGAGAGAACACTGAACTCAGAAATCCTTGGATTGCCTTTGACATTTCCCACACACCCCTTGGGGAAAACCTCTCATTATCGACAAACACGATTATGAGTTCAAACAATGGTCACCTACAATGGGCTCAGAAGGAAGAGGGGAGTCTGGTCTGTATCACTTTCTGTTTATAAGGCCAGGGCTCCCTTATTATGCAAATAATTCTCGGGCACTAGAGTACAATTTCACCCTTGGCTGGGAAACCTATCAGTTCTCTCCAGACAGGGCTGTAGGTCTCTTGGGAAACAGAGCTGTGGTCTCAGGATGCTATTGCTGTGTGTTCTGCTGTGCCTGGTGACAGTTCCCCAAGGTGGGAGGTTCAGCTATTCAACCTTGGTCTATAGGGATGTTTGTGACTTCAAGTATCTGACAAGGACCATCTGTTTTTGTTTGCAGGCGTCCTGTCCCAGGTGCAGCTTCAGGAGTCGGGTCCAGGACTTGTGAAGCCCTCCCAGAAGCTGTCCCTCACCTGTACTGTCTCTGGTTTCTCCATCACAAGCAGTGGTTACTGCTGGCATTGGAACCGCCAGCCCTCAGGGAAGGAGCTACAGTGGATGGGACGCATATGCTATAATGGCGGTACAAATTATAACCCGTCCTTTCAAAGCCGACTCTCCATCACCAGAGACACATCAAAGAACCAGTTCTCCCTGCAGCTGAACTCCATGACTGCTGAGGACATGGCCATGTATTACTGTGCAAGGGACACAGTGAGGGGAAGTCTGTGTGAGCTCAGACACAAACCTCCCCTGCAGGGAAGACACTGGGCAGCAGGCGGCGCACAGGACCCACTGAGCTGAGACACCAGCACCAGACAGGCACACATGTATGACAGGGAGGATTTCCTGTTGGAATTAGGACCTGTTCTCTTTGCTCTCAGCATCCCCAGAGACAATTTCGCCTTTATCTTTTTTTTCTTTCTCTAAATTTTCTCCTTGCTGCAAGAGTGAGAGGAATAACTAGCATTCTGTTTGCAGTGCTAATATTAAAAGTGACGCTGACCCTTCATTATCATCCTCTATGCCCCATTTCCCTTTGTGAGAAAGAGACTATCATCCTCACACTATCTGCGACTCAAAATCTGTTGACAATGAGATACAGGCATGTGCTGATTCCTGCGTGCAGTGCATGATTTTAAGTGTCCTGAGCGCATTGCTGTATTACAGCACACAGTCAGGTCTCTGGAGGTGTCTCTCTGCACTACTCCCTGTGCACTGTGGGTACTTATTGAATAATGTTCTGTGTCTGAGAAAATAATTGTAGATACATCTGGGTCTAAACGTGTGACCTATCCTTAGTGATGCTTGCTACCCATTGTCTCTGTGTATGCTGAATAAAGGGATCCAGGCATAGGGAGACCCCTGACACTGACAAGGGGTGAACTGAAATGACCTGTCTGGTGGGCAGAGTCATTAATAAGGTCATTTATTAGAGTCACAATGAAGGGAAAACTCATTGGAAGGACAACTTTGATTCCAAAAGATAGCAAATGAGTCACAAGAGGAGGAAATTTGCAGATTAATATCTCAGAATGCTCTTTATTCTCATTGAGAGTAGGGAGACTTCTCACATATTTGGATCAGGTGATCAGGGGAACCGTTTCCTAGAGAAAGGACATCCTGTTTGGCAGAGTGTCACCAAAATAGAGGGAAACACTCAGTTAGATGCACGGACAGAGTGGCTGCAAAAATGGTCTCAAACTTAAGAGCAAGTGAGGATGGTCCAGGACTTGGCAGATTAGTTATATGTCCTATTGTGTGCACAGAACCATTGTAAGACTGACTCAAAAACACCCAACACCATCTTTGATAGAGTGAGGTACAGAAAATTGAGATTAATTTTGGTCAGTCAAGTGTAATTACCTAAATTTATGATAAATTATACAATTTTAAATTTTTTCAAAATTAAATTATTTAATATTTAAAATACACTAAATATACTATTTCTAATTAAGTTAGAGGTATATGCTTTGCAAATAATTAAGAAAACAAAGTACAATAAATAAGTAATGAATACTATAAAGAAATAAATATTATATAGAAATTCACTCTCCCTGGTGGCATAGAGGAAATTCACATTGGGTTGCTAAATGCAAGGTCAGCCAGTAAAATCCACCAACTATTCCGAGGGAGACACATGAGGCTATCCAAAACTTTATAAGGATTGCAAATTATATAATCCAAATCCAAAGAGGGAATAGTGTCAGAGCTTAAACTGTGAGACTCTGGCATGCAGAACGCTATGGATTACAGGGGAAGCTGAAAACACATTTGCAGGATCTTCACAAGGAATTGACCTCCAGTGATTTCCCTCTCACCATAACTGAGGGATGGAATAACCTGGCGGTCAGAGAGAGAGAGAGTGAGTGTTGGAGAGATGAGTGTAGAAGCTTAAAATGACACATCTGACTTTGATGGCTAAAAACTTGTCATTTGATCTCCCCTTTGATATACTTTGTGATTAATCTGTGTTTTAATATTTTCTGGTTTTGTTTTATACATTTAGGGTTTATTTCTGCATTGTTTAGCTACTGTTGGCAGCATTTTTCACTCTCTTGATGTCGTTTTCTGTTTTTCAATTTACGTAGTACTGAATGGGTGAATCTACAGACACAATAACTAGAATAAGGGTTCCTGGGGGCTTCAGCAAGAGAGGTGGGGAGAAAAGGGAAGTTAATAGAAAGGAGTTCAACAAGGAAGAACATGTTTTCTAACTGATTGTGATAATGATTGTACAACACTGCTTGTATGATTGAGTTAGGCCAGGGCACTTGCAACTCACCAGAGAGGTGGTGGGAGTTATATAGGGTTCCAGCTAAGGAAGTATATGTTAATAGAAGGGAGAATCCTTATAATTTTATTGCTTGCAGCTTCAGGACCTTAAGTCAGGATGGGACCCATGGGAGGTCATCTTGTATGCAAAGCTGCTCTTTGAAGTGCTGGGAGAATGGGCTGGGCAGATTGACCTGGGAAGGTAAATTGCTTTCTGTGGTGCTGGGACAAGAGTTGCATAGTTTAATGTGTCATCCATCTCTCCAAGAGGCTGGGGATGGGGGCTATGAAGTTTCATCTTCCTGAGGAGCCAGAAAGGAGGTGGGGGCTGTCCAGTCCGGACCCAGCCCAAACACCAATATACAATTGTTTGTTCTTCTGGTAGTCCATCCTATCATCAAATTATTCACCAGTACCATAATTCAAGTGCATCATTTGAGCTTTGATCTTTTTCATGCACATTCGAGTGCATTCATTTGATCTTTGTCCGACTTTCACATGCACACGAGACGATTGAAAACCTCATAGTTTGGCCCAGGTACATCTGAGTCCTCAAAGAGACATGCTTGCTCTTCTCTTTAAAGAGGTCTGTGAAGCAGGTTTGCTCAATGAAATGCACCATTTGATGGACACAAGCTTCCATAAATATTGATTGTAGATTCAAGTGAGATGAACTCCTTCCAAACGTCAATATTATCTCCATTTATCCTGATATTTTCCATTGGTCCCATAGTGAGGAGTT
This sequence comes from Tenrec ecaudatus, assembly GCF_050624435.1. Taxonomy (NCBI): domain Eukaryota; kingdom Metazoa; phylum Chordata; class Mammalia; order Afrosoricida; family Tenrecidae; genus Tenrec; species Tenrec ecaudatus. The sequence goes on from NC_134532.1 coordinate 43,696,778, forward strand.
TAATTTTTCTTTACATTGAATGTTAATCTGAAGTGAAGGCAGCAGTCCCTGCTCTTTATCAGTAAGTTTTACAAGTCATGCTGTCTTACAACATGTAGTTTTATGTCACTTGCATGTGCCAGATTATTAACATGCCTTCCGACAATATTGATGTCGTGGTTTTCACTTAGTACAGCTTCTCAGGTTATTTGTTCAGTATAGCATGTTGCAAAGAGGAATTACTGAAGTTTTTAAGGATTCTGTAGTACTATGATGCACACTGAAAACCCATGGAAACAACAAGATAATCACACCACAGATTGCATTGAACGTATATGTTAAAAATAAAAGATTCCATGAAAGTGCTTCAAATGTTTTCCAGAAAATAAGGCCAGGTATTCTTTAACTATTCCAAGAAAAGATCTCATAAACAAAGTCAACCAAATAAACAATAACAACACCAATGAGTAATGGGAGTTAACATATTTATATGTGTATCTTTGCAAATTGAATGCTTCTTTAGTCAAGTATCTATTCATGCCCTTTGCCCATTTTGTGTCTCAAAACTGTACATGTCCGCTGTCTCAACTGGTGCTAATTTAGATGTTAGGATAAATAAAGAGGATTGAATTTTCAAGAGAATATTCAGAGAAATGAGAAAACACAGTAAAATTAATATCCACTGCCAATTGGGGGTTTTAATGAAATCAGCATTTCTTAACACTCTCTGTGCTTTCTTTGTCCAGACATTTTCTTCAGCTTAAGGACCTTGAGTTCTCAATAAATGGAGGCCAGTCTCAGAGAAGATGGAGACAATAGGCTTTTTCTTTTCAGTTTTTGAGAAAAGATTGAAAGCCTCTCTACTTTTTCCTCCTGGAGCTGTAACAGATCACACCTTCAATTTTCAGGTTAAAGTTTAAAACATGGTGAAAGACAGCACATTGTGGTCAGAGCTCTCTAGGAACTACATAACTTGTCGATCAGTTTTTATTTTCTTTCAGATGTTTTTTGGCCTGGTGGCTATGTCTCTCTCATAATATCAAGAGATTCTAAAAATTGGTTGACCTAAAAGAGGCTTACATTAGTTGTCATAATTGATTTTTCTCCCTGTCCCGAGTCTCCCGTGAGAGGTACAGCATCAGGGTTTGAGTCCAGGAGCGATGAATCCCTCACAATCCTCTCCCTAAGATTTGCTGTCTCTGGTGGCTCCACATTTCTGGAGCTGGATCAACCACCACCTGCAGAAACATTTGCTAGTTGTTATCAATATGTCTGAGCAGCAGAAAATAATTACATGCCTCAAAGGAGTTGACTCTCAAGCTCCAGAAGAATGTCCACCAAACATGTCTCCCTAGAGGTGAGCTCAACGACCCCTGAGGGCACAGCTGTCCATTACTGTGTGAAAGGAACAGTGAGAGGAATCAGTGCCATCCCAGGCACAACCTTCCTGCAATAATGACATTGGTCGATAGGGAACAAATGGGCTGTACAGAGCACAGGAGTCAGACTTCTGGGCAAGGGCAATGGGGGAGGCATGGGAACAAGGAGTTTCCTGTTAGCATCTAGAGTTTCCTTTTCATACAAAATATTTTCTCCAAGAATCTTGTCTTCCTTAATATTTATTACAAAACCTCATATCAATTCAATATTCATTCATTTCTATGTTGTATAGATAAACATAAGCATGTGAATGTATGCCTACATACTGGAGCCCTGGTGGTGTAGTGGTTACTCATGAAATTTCAGGAGTGCTGAACCACCAGCTGTTCCACAGTAGAGAAATGGGGTTTTCTGCTCCCACAAAGAGGCATCGCTTAAGAAATGCTCAGGGGCAGTTCTGCCCTGTCCTATGGGGTCACTGTGAGTCTGCGCCAACTCATGGCAGTGAGTGAGTGTGAGTGATTAATACATGGATATATACTACACTGTTTGTATCATTAACATACATTTAATGATTTTCACATCCTGGATGGCTCTACTGGGTTAAAGGAAAATGAAATCACAAGACAACTTACTGTGGGATTCATCTGAAGAGAACTTAGAAGGGAATTCCTAGCAGCACAAATTTGTATATTATAGAAGTAAAATTCTGAAATTGATTACCTCCGTTTCCAACTAATGAACCAAGAAAAAGGTGAGTATGCATAGGTATTATCCATAGCATAGGTAGCAAGACGGGGAGGAGGCAATAAAAAAGGAACCAAGATAAATGAAATTACAGGAATGCCATCAGTAAGCTGATTATATGAAAACTGACACTTCTAGAAGATGAAGAAAATTGACAAATAGCCAGTTTTCCTGATCATAACAAAAGAAAGGGGACTGGAATCTCTCAGATCAGAAACCAGAGAGGAGACACCATTCTGCATGTTTGTGTACATGCTTTTTGAGCAGCTTCCTGTCCACAGGGTACAAATAACACTGAAATGTGGAAATGTCTTAGAAGGCAAGAAAATCACTAAGTTTCCCACATAAGAAACAGATAACAGAATGGTCCACTATCATCATGTGTATCCACATCTTAAGGGGAACGAGAGGATGCATTGTGAGCGCTCATACCACAAAGTTAGAAAGTTTATTGTGTATGTAATATAAAGTTTACAAATAGAAAACTACTTTATAAAAATATCGATAATGTATAACAATTAAAGCATTGCTTGATAAACAGTTTGTATAAAGGCAGTTTTCCTTTGAGAATGTTTGCATTTCTCTGAGTCCGAGGGAAAATTATTGCCTAAATTTTTTAGTCACATGCTTCTAAATATCAGGGGACATGCAAATGCAGCTCTCTGCTGATAAACCAGCCATAGTCCATGATGTAGTGAGATCTCAGAGGACAGGCCCAGTCTCTGGGGTCTCTGCTGTTACTATATTGAGCTCAAGAGCTAGTCCAGAGGACACATAATGAGTTATACCAAACTTGGCTTTCATTTTGACCAGTTTACATGGTAATTGTTAGAGCTTTCTGTTTGTGTGTATAATTGTGATCGTCTGTGTTTGTATGTGTGTCGTCTAATGACAGGGCCTCTATGTTTGCAGGTGTCCAGTGTGAGGTACAACTGGTGGAGTCTGGGGGTAACCTGAGAAAGCCTGGGGGGGTCACTGAGACTCTCCTGTGCAGCCTCTGGATTCACCTTCAGTGACTATGGCATGAACTGGGTCCACCAGGTTTCAGGGAAAGGCCTGCAGTGGGTGGCAAGCATAAGCTATGATGGCAGTAGTACATACGACACAGACTCTGTAAAGGGCCGATTCTCCATTTCCAGAGACAACTCCAAGAATACACTCTATCTTCAAATGGACAGTGTGAAAGCTGAGGACACGGTCATGTAGTACTGCGTAAGAGAGACAGTGAGAGGAAGTCCATGAGAACCCAGACACAAACCCCACCTGCAGGGAGGAGACTGATCTCCAAGGGGCACTCAGGCCCACAGAGCACAGGACTGAATCCCAGGAGCAGGTGCACCTGGAGCTTCAAGGCTGGTTTCCTGTTTTCATATGTGGATCCTCTAAATTTCAGAGTTTCCTTGGGGAGTCTCCATCTAATTTTAAAATTATAATTCAGTGCCTACTCCTGATATCTGAATTCAAAAGTTATATTGTAGCAGGAAAAGATATTCTGTCCTACAGCAACAATCAATTTGTTAACTTTTAAGGACAAGAAATGACTCTGCTAGGGGTCCCTGCACCATAGTTCTCAAGACGCTCAGTTAAATATTTCCAATCATACTCCAGGAAAATGGCAGCTGGTAAAATTAATTATTAAGTGTTTGAGTAATTGCTGAAATTTTAACAGTATGTTTTTCCATCACAATTGTGAGGTATTCTGACAACCATCTAGCTAATGATTTAGTTAAAATCAGCCTGTTTTATATTGAATTTATTCTTCACATGACACAGTTTTAGTTGTTGTTGCTCTTTTTTGGTTTGGTTGTTTTCCTAACCTGGATGGCAGACTACGCGTGTGTGTGTCTTTTCTGGAACATACCTGAAAATACAGAAACTCACCCATTGGATTTCATTATCTTGTGCTAATATCTTGTATAGGTCTGTCCTTAAGAAAGTGCAGCTCATGAGGGTCCAGAGATACACGGACTTATCTGTGCAAATTCAGGATTCAGGGAGAGCTCAAGGGCCAAATGGGATCATTCAGTTCTTCACGCTGGATGTTGTATCTTCACCTTCACAGCCACACAGAACGTCGGTCACTCTTTCTGGTTTCACCCAGAGGGTCCATACTTGTCGCTCTCCTTGTGGTGGCTTTGCTACAATTTCGTATTGGGATACCAGGAACATTCCCAGTATCTAGTAACATGCAACTTTACATGAGGATTTTCCAATATTTCAGTATAAGAATCTGTATAAAATGTAAGATTAGGTCTGAATAACATTATTAACGAATTTTTGTATGAGAAATGTCTTCCTGTGACAAAGGTAAATTGCTTTACAGTGATATGTACTCTTTCCACAGTAGAATGACTCTTGAGTAGACACAGCAGTGTAGTTGTTGAAGAAAAGCTCTTTCTGTTTAGTGAGTTACAAAAGCCATTCCTATTTACAGCAATCATTGAATTGGAGCCACTTTGGGCTGAATTCACTGAGATTGCTAGATTTAGCTGATCTAACTTTTGAATAACTAATAATTTTACCAAAATCTAATGGAGAAGAGAAAATGTGTATCTGACAATTTAAATGTTCTTGGTTTTGTTATGCTTGTCTTATAAGTATATAAGTTCTCGAGAGTAGAAGACCACTGCCTTTATTCTAAAGTCATCCTCAATGATAAGCAAAGCCTACCTCCTCAGCCATCTTCCCCATCACTTTCTGTGTTCTGAAAGAACGGGACCTTGGTCTCGGTGAATGGAAAAATCATGGACAGGATTGTGTTCTCTGAGGATACAGTCAACATTCTCATCCCAGATGAACCCATTTTAAAATATATTAGAAAGCTACCAATGACATACAAATCTCCAACCAGATATAGTTTCATGATGTGTTTGTTTAAATTTAGGTCTCATTCACTCTTTATAATATATCTCAGAACCATGGACCTCATTCCAAGAATATGTTGGTTTCGTCCTCTTCTTGGGGCAGCTCTAAGAGGTGAGAAGATCAGAGACTGAAACGTGAAGTTTTGGCATTACTTCATCTGAGCACTTGGATCACTGTCTCCAGGCCAATCTGCTGGGGTTGGACCAATGTATAAAGTGTATACATTTTGTCTCACTATTCTGTCTCCTGATTCTCTTACATCAGCTACGAGTCAGCGTATTCTGGAGTGGTGTGTGCAGACTATACTCCTCCTCCCATATATCAAGTACACATCCCCAGTGACCCTGTTCATAGACACATTCATTGAACACTGAGCCCCATTGCCGCGCAGACCATTGCCGTGCATCCCTGTGAAAGGAGGCGGGGAGAAGGCAATGTCACTCCTGAACTCCAGGTGAAGAAAGGCGTATGAGCTGCATAATGCTACATGATCTCTGTTTCTGTGTATTCTTGGTTTTTCTTACACGTAATTTACATTATTGGATAGAATGTTCTTTATTTTCTATAGTAATAGTCTCCAAAAATAAATACCCACTTTATGTTTTTCTTTGTACTAGGCCATTTTTGTGATGAAGTTAATGCTACTATTTATAACACATTTATTGACATTTTCCTGTAGATTTTTATAATTTTAGAGTTTCATATTTAACTTTATAGTATCTATTTCTGTGTCAATTGTGTATCTCATATTGATGTTGTATCACAACTTTTTCTTACTATTTTGTATTATCCATACTTTTTGTGGATAGATGGGCATGTTTAATATGTCCATACATATCAGCATATTATGTTCTGTATGATGTTTTCTATTGAGGACTGATTATGACCAAAGTTCTGCTAGACTTTAATTGTCACAGTTTGTGAAAATATAGTCATGGATACATTTGTACATAACTATAAACAATGTACATCACTGCTGAAATTTGTTTTTATTTAAAATACTAAAGGACTCAGATTCCTCTATAGAACTCTTTTTAAAATGTGTTTGCTTTGTGTTCACTTGCACTATTGCTAGAGAGAATCTCGATGTTAACTTTCCTGATGTACCGTGCTGTTATTTTTACTGAGTGCGGGTCACTGTTGTGGCAGGGTGTGGGCCATGAGGATTTCTTTGGTCTTTTGACTGAGCCTCATTCCAAGGGGGTCCTCCTGGACGGGGCTCTGAGATGTGGTTTCTAACTGTTCCTCTTAGTCTGCGAAGGTTCTATGGATCTACACGTTCTGCCTGCCCTTTCCCATTGGGCAGAGAACTTCTCTTCCAAGTTGTTCATTCCCTTGCTGCAAAGGTTCCCCAGGACCTCAGCTACGAATCATTATGCTCTTCCTCTTCCGATGGAAGACTTCATGCCTAAATAGAGAGCTGGTCGGGGGCATGACTTTAGACTTGTCCTTTTAAAGATAGATTTTTACGAATTTATATCGAGCCTTCCAGAGTCAGGAGTGGTGATCCTGGGAGCACTTGGGCAATGACTCCCCGTCTGTTACTGTAGCCATGATCAAGGGATATAAGCAAAGTGGGTTTGTTTATTATCTGCATCTTAACGGATTGCTCTGCAAGAAAACAGTATTTTCTTAAGTCTGTGCTTCTTAGAGATCCTATTTACTTTAACCCAAGGAACTTTTAACTGTTTCTTAGATGTTTCAGGTTAATCATTATGGAGTTTAAATATCATCCAAGACATCTTCTCCAGCAAAGGTAAGAACTTGCTCCTTTTCCTTCCTAATAGCAGCTGTCTCCCTTTCAAAATATGATGTTTGTTGTTGTTTTAAATGTTACTAAGTTTATAATTTGTGTTCAGGAAAGGTCTTCAGATTGGCCATGTTTATTATGGTGATTTGTGATAACATGAATGTCTTTTGATCTCCTCTCTTTTTGTTTTCAACCTGAATTTATTTTAAAAAAGAAGGAAACTAGAAACAACCTAAAAGAAATGACTAAATTGTGGTATACACATTTTCATGCTCTAAGATGTTGAGCACTAGAATCAATTCATGCTGCCCAGCTCTAAACTTACACCATGCAGTTGCTTGTCCCAACTCAGCTTCCTCTGGCATGAAGGGGAGGTGCCCACACAGGTACCTACACGACTCAGGTGTTCCTTTGCAAATGATCATGAGCAAAGCCTGAGCTACTTTCAATTAAAAAAAAAAGAACAAATAAGCATATCTTGGAAAGTATCATTGTATTTTAGTAACTTTTTTCTACCATTTCTCCTAAAAAATCCATTTTTAAATGCCAAGTTTTTCACCTCTAACTTATGAAGAAAATTTCCCCTCATTTACCCTTAATTATCTGTCCCCAAGAGAGTTTAAGCACAGGAAAATGTGCACTAATGGTGCAGTGTCAGACGGTGTTTAGTTCTGCTGTGCACAGGTCACTCTGCATCAGAAGTGACTCAGTGGCACCTAGCCACAACAACCACCTCCATAACATGACCCAGAACTCCAATTCTGCCTTCATTTAGGACACAATGCATTAGTGGGAAGAAGGAATTCTAACTGCCCAATAATTGGACTACTTCTTGTCAGGACCCCTTTCCTGGGGGCTCATCTTGAAGAAATTCTAAAAAGCTATGGGATGATGACCAGGGCTCATGTGAAAAAACTTTAGGGAAGTGGAAAATGTCACTGGTGAGAAAGAGTCCAAAGAAGTTGTGCCAAATATAATTTTTTTTACCCTTCATGACTTTGTACTTATTCTTCAAGGGTAGAAAGAGCTATCCTGATAATTCAATCTGGAAACTTTTGCTCATCCACCCTACAACCCTGATCTTGCCCTTTCCAAAATCTCAAAGGATATTGAGAAAGAACATGCTGTGAATCCCTCATAGAAAAAGAAACTTCAGTTTGTATATTTCTGTTTGTAGTATTATTCCTATAAAACATAGACATATCACTGTAATCATGTGTGCTGTGTGGTGATAGAACAATAAAATGAATTAATGTGTGATGATAAATAAGCATATAACAGTCACATAAAATGTTTCTAAGTTTATTATCCTTGTGCCCTTCACAACACACCTAAAACACTCAGATCTGTTCTATGAACAGAACATGCATATCTCAGAAGATATGCGACTTCATTTATTGCTATGTAGTAGGAGGGCATGCAAATCCACCCCTCCCTCTACTGATGAAAGCCAATGCAGCCCCAACCCTGAAGCTCTGGAAGTGCTCCTGGATTCTCAGGAGGCCCCACTCAGTGATCAGGACTGAGCACAACACAGACAGCATGGAGTCTGTGCTGAAAGGGGTTTGTCCTTGTTGCTATTGTAACAGGTGATTTTTTTTTAAATCAAGAGCAAGTTTGTGTGCTTGGGCGTTGAGTGAGAGACACAGTGAATATGTCCGATGGTTTTCCCACCCAGGATATCTGTGCTTGCAGATGTCCAGAGTGAGGTACATCTAGTGGATTATGGGGGTGACTTGAGGCAGCCTGAGGGGTCTCTGAGACTCTCCTTTGCATCCCGTAGATTGCCCTTCAGTCGCTATGCCATGATCTGTGTCCACCAGTTTCGGGGAAGGCCCTGGAGTGGATATCAAGTATTAGTCCCGGGGGTGGTGGTACATACTACGAAGACTCTGTGAAGGGTCGATTCACTATCTCCAAAGAAAACTCCAAGAACATGCTGTATCTGGATATGAACGGCCTGCAATTCGAGGAGACTCCTTTGTATTTCTGTGTTGCTACCATCACAGCCAGGAGAAATCAGATTGAAACAGGGCACAAATCTCCCCTGCAAGGAGGAAATGGGCCCCCAGAGGGCGCGCAGAACCCACAGAACAGAGACCTCATGTCCAGGAGCAGGTGCAGATGGAGGTTCAGGTCTGCTTTCCTGTTGCGATATTGGCATTCGTCTCCATCTCTCATTTTCCTTCATAGAATCTCTCTATATAAATTACTGTATAATAGCTATGGATATTCCTGATTTTTCCTACATTTAAAAAGTTGTATTATAACAAGAAAACATTCTTCAGTCAGCCAGGTTTTTTTGTGGAGGAAAGTGATTCTGCCAGGTGATCCTCAGGGATCAGGGTCCAGATGAAACTCAGGGAGACTTGGAGATTCAGATCAAATGAGATTGAGGGAAGATGGAGTGATTGGGTGCTGTGGGAGGTTGAATATTTGAATTTGATCAGAGAGACTGGTTATTCAAACTCTCCAAATGATGCCTGAAGAGGAAGACTTGGTGATGTATTTCTGAAAGGACAGACTGAGAGCAGAGGCTTCCATAGAATTCCCTGATAATGTCATTGAGTTCCAGGCTAGAGTCATGCAGGCGACAAGTTAGGAAATGAACCACATGAAAACAGAATTTAGCTCCCATATGAATGTGGCTCTCATCTTCAGTAGGAAGTGTGCAGGTCAGACTCAGCACTGGTCCAAAAATCTCTTTGTGTCTTTATCTATTTTCTGTTTCTCTTGTTCAGCAAGATGACCTCATCCTGTAATATTTATCCTTCCCAATGAAAGTTTGTTTCACATTCACAGTATGCCATATTCATGGACAAGGAAGCTCAATGCCAAGGAAATGTCAATACTACCTAATGCTATTTTTAAATATAATGCAATACTGATCCAAATGCCAACTTAATCCTTTAAAGAAATGGAAAAATAATTACTAATTTTATATGGAGAATGCTAGGATAGTCAAGGGACCAAAAATATTGAGATCAAGGTAGGGGGCCTCACACAAATTAACCTCAAAAGTATTCCTCAGCCACCGCAGTCAAAACAGCCTGGCACTCGTACAATGATAGGTATGTTGACCAATGGAACAGAATGGAAGACTAATAAATAATCCATCCACATATAGGCAACTGATCTTCACCAAAGGCCCAAGGGACTTAAAAGAGAGACATTCTCTTCAACAATGGTACTGACACAAGTGAATCGCCACCGTCAGAAGAATGAAAGACAACCAAAAACTCATCTCATGTACAAAAAATGAACACAAGATGATCAATGACCTAATGTAAATCCCAGAGCTATGAAGACCCTCTATAAGGAAGCAGGGACACATGAATTGCCCCATTGCAGGGCGTTCATACGCTGTCAAACATAGCAAAGGAAGTACACACAAAGAAGACAACATAGATGAGAGTGACCTTCTAAAAATCAGACATTTATGTGCATCAACAGAGTTAAAGGGGAAATCAAGCAACAGATAAAAGGCAAAAAGCTCTTGTAATTTTTAGTTGCAATGTATGTCTATTCCGTGTACAACAATAGACAACTGGAGCAAATATTATTGCATTTTCCTTAAGCCATAATTTCTATCATTTCCACCTTCAAGAATTTTGAGAGATGAAGTGCACCTTGATTAAGAGACTGACCAAGCCTAACCTCACGAGATGCGGGATGGCCAAAGGAACCCAGACATTTGAGTCTAGAAAAGCTTGATGTGTTGCTTCTTCAGAATGCAGGGAGAACACAGGAGCTCATTGAGAACATGTGTAACAAACCTGTTAGGAAAGTGATGTGTACATGGATAATGTCGTGGTTGACACTTAAGAAGACCCCTACTAATCACTGCTATGAAATTATCTGAGATGATCATGGCAGTGACCTGAACTAGTGTGCAGCTATGTGCTAGTCACATAATCTGGTGTCAATTTAAAGACTGAGAGTCTAGGCTGTCAATCTGGATATAACCAAAGCGACTTCTGTAGGCATGACCTTCTCCTGAGAATTCTGGGAAATCTGGTACTTCCTCTTTGGAGGAAGAAGACACTTCTCTTTCTCTGCTATTCCCTGGGAGATATTGCAGAAGAGAAGCCACATGGACACAACCAGACCTCAGAAGTCAGAGATGCCAAAGAGAGCCCTGCCAGGGCTAAGATATTCCCAATGATGCTGGATCCAAAGACTTTCTACCCACTGGCCTATGATCTGCATTTGACATCATTGCATGTGTTTCGTGAGTCTGAAGAGGACTTTATAGATTGATATCAGAATATGGAGTAATATCTGCCCTATGGACTTGATCTGGACTGGGATGAGATGTTTTCTCAATGTTCAATTGCTCTTGTATATAAATCTCTTTCCTATACACATATGTGTATCCGTGGATTTGTTTCTCTAGTCTATCCAGACTAACACAAGCTACATCATGGTCTCAACTTGAATCGGTTAGACAAGCTCCAACAGCAGACAGTGAGATGGGACTTTGATGAAATGAAGAGGATCAAGTGATGCTCTGCCAGTGTGCATATGAAAAGTGATCAGACTCAATGATCTCCAAACGAAAAATGCTAGAGTTTCCTGTGCTTGAACCCCTGGATTGTAGTGAGTACAATGTGTCTTCTTTTCAAATCAATTGCTTATACCCTTCAGCAAATTCTGGCACAAAGAGATCCAGGTGACCAACACCTAGTGCTTGGATTTCCCCACTGTAAAAAGATACATTAATTTGGAGATATGCAAATTCTGATTAATCAGTAAATGAGTGTTGTCAACCATAAGTCTGGGGAAAATATTTTAACTTTGTTAAGAGGAAGGAAACTGAATGAGGATTAATATTTAAAACTGCTTGGTTAGACTTCCGGGAAGATGGCGACGGAGTGACACACACCAGAGGAACTCCGCAGAATCCAGCCCAGGAGAGTTGCTCAGAGTGAAATTCAACGCCACTGGATCGCAGGAGGTGCATCATAAAGATAAGTAGGCACAGATCCACGGGGTTTTGAGGGGCTGGGGGCTTTTGGCTTACCTCAGTGGAAACCGGCTGGGGCTCAACCCTAGTCCAGTTGCCGGATCTGCCCAAGCCGGGACCATTTGGAGCCTGTAGCAGGGCTTTGTCTCAGCACAGCCACAGTTTTTCCCTATCTGCCTCAGGGCAGGAACAGGACTCTTGCGGCTCCACCGTTGGGATCAGGGTTCATCTACATTGTTGCTTATTTACATTGTTGCTTCTGTTTGCATCTCTGCTTTATATTCCCACACAGCCTTGGAGGGCTGCGCAGGGGCTTTTTCAAGGCACAGACACAGCCACAGCTGTGCCGCGTGGTCTGAGCAGGGAATAAACCCAAACCCCCACAGCTCCATAGGCAGGGATCAAGCTTCAGCTACACGGCGGCATCTGTTAACATCTCTGCTCTCTGTCCCCCCATTTCTCTGGGGGCGGCTCAGCAGTTTTCTTGCGACCCTTCTTGGGGCTCAGCTGCGAACTACCCCTGGGGCTTGGGGCAGGGAGTAAGCCCTTGTAGATCCACAGGCAGGGAGTGGGACTCAGCTACATAGTTTCTTTTGCTTCCCTCGCTTCCCTGTACCCCTGCACAGTCTAGTCTCACTTTTTGATTTTTCTCACCCCCCTTGTTCGTGCCTTGCTCTCTCACATTCCATTGCAGACTTACGGGGCACTCCCATTGCCCTAGGGCATTTGCGCCTGGGTCACACACAGCTAGGTGAGCTCCACCCTGCATAGATAGCCCAAGGCTAGGGTAAGGCCTGCTTGCTCTCCAGGGGATACTCCTCAGACTTCTCACCAGGGAGTTCCTGCCTGTGTACCTGGGGACATAAGGCAGCTCAGCCAACACTTATCAATATTCAAATCAATAGCAGGAACTTCAGCCCAGCCTCTGCAACACTGGTGCAGGCAGTCGATCTACCATCTGGGGCACTCCCCTGATAGGGAAGCCACAGGAAGATAAAGTGGTAGGTTAATACCATAGCAAAATCAGCTGTAGGCAGATCGAAGAAGAATTCCTATAAGTCTTCCAGAGAGAGACTAGAAAATGGCACCTGGTCCCTCAAAAACAACTCAACGCAAACAGCCATCACCCCCAACGACCTCAACGAAAAAACATGAGAAACAAAAGGCAAAGGAAGAAGATGTCCTGAACATAACAACATACATAGAAGAAGCAGACATTGAGATGCCATACAAAGAAGCTCTCAGAATGGTGCTTGGAGCGATGCAGAATATGAGGGAAACACTAAAGAAAAAGGATGAAATGATAGAGGAGATAAAAGACACATACCAAAGGAAAATACAGGAGCTTGAGGAGCAGGTAACGAAAAACAATAGCAGAATCATGTTCCTTGAGAATCGATTGGAGGAATCAGAGAACCGCATCAGTGTCATGGAGGACAGCCAAGCAGACTTTAATAAACGTGAACAAAAATCTAATAAGAGCATCAGAGAAGCCGAAGAAAACCTAAGAGCTATGTCTGATGCTATGAAGAGGAACAATATTAGAATTATTGGCCTACCGGAGGAAGACACAACAAAGAAGTCATCTGCAACAATAGCGAGAGAATTCTTGGAGGAAAACTTCCCCAGCTTAATGAATGAAAACAAAGCAATCATCCAGGAGGCTGAAAGAACACCAGCACGACGGGACCCCAAGAAGAAGTCACCAAGGCACATAATAGTTAAACTTTCAAACTTTGAGGAAAAGGAGAAAATCATGAGAGCAGCTAGGGAAAAGCAAGCAATCACATATAAAGGTTCCCACATAAGGATATGCTCAGACCTATCAGCAGAAACTATGAAAAAAAGGAGAGAGTGGAGTAACATATTCCAAAAATTGAAAGAAAACAACGCAAATCGAAGAATACTCTACCCAGCCAAATTATCGATCAAGATCGATGGAGAAGTAAAAGTCTTCCCAGACAAGGAAAAACTCAAAAAATTCGTTACAACAAACCCAGCCTTACAAAAGATCCTCGCCGACTCAGTATGGGCAGAAGAACAACACTCACCAAGCTCAAATAAGAAACCAGCACATAGAACAACCTCATCCAGAGCACAACAAAGAGAAAACAGACCCCAAGATAGCAATGGCTTAAGGATGGAAAGAAGTCAAGAATGATACACACACAAAACACACACTAATGAGAAAGGAAAGTAGGAAAACTCCAAACACAAAAAGTATAAAATGGCATCACAGAGTCCGCACATGGAGATAATAACCCTGAATATCAATGGCCTGAACTCAGGCATTAAAGACTGAGACTAGCAGAATGGCTTAGAAAACACAACCCATCAATTTGCTGCCTACAGGAGACACATCTCAAGGCTACAGACAAAAATAGGCTGAGAATCAAAGGCTGGAGAAGGACCTACCAAGCAAACAGCAATACAAAAAAAGCAGGGGTTGCAATCCTTATCTGGGATAAAATTGACCTCAAAGTGCAAACCATAAAAAGAGATAACGAGGGACACTATATAATGCTCAAGGGAATGATAGACAATGAACCACTAAGCATTGTAAACATATATTCCCCGAATGAGAGACCAGCTCAATACGTGAACCAAACACTCCAAAAGATTAAGAAAGAAATCACAGACTCGACAATTATAGTGGGTGACTTCAACACACCACTCACTGAGAAAGATAGATCACAGGGAAAGAAACTCAACAAGGAGACTAGAGAGCTAAACTCCACAATTAGACAATTTGACCTAATAGATATTTACAGAGCTTTTCATCCAAATACAAAAAATTTCACATTCTTTTCAAGTCCCCATGGCACATATTCGAAGATAGACCACATACTGGGGCATAAGGCAAATCTACATAAATTTAAGCACATTGAAATAATACAGACCTCTCTCTCTGACCATTGTGCCATAAGACTGGAAATCAACAAAAGGAAGACAAAGAAAATAAGAGCAAATAATTGGAGGATGAATAACTCTCTACTGCAAAAGGAGTGCATACTGGTGCAGATCGAGACGAAATCAGGAAATTTCTCTAAACCAAAGAAAATGAGCACTCGACGTACCAAAACTTATGGGACACAGCAAAGGCAGTCATCAGAGGAAGGTTCATAGCAATACAAGCACACCTGAGAAAGGAAGAGAGACTCATGACGGATACGCTGACACAAAATTTACAAAAACTAGAGCTGAGTCAGCAGGACAACCCTACTAATAGCAAAAGAAAAGAAATTATAAAAATCAGGGTTGAGATTCAGGAGAGGGAAAATAAAAAAACTATGGAAAAAATTAATATCGCTAAAAGTTGGTTCTTTGAAAAGATAAACAGGATCGATAGACCATTGGCAAACCTAACCAAAGAAAGGAGGGAACAAATCTCAATACCAAGAATAAGGGATGAAAGAGGGGTCATTACAACAGACCCTAATGAAATCAAAAGGATAGTTACACAATACTATGAAGGATTGTACTCCAATGAATTCAACAATTTGGAAGACATGGACAAATTCCTGGAAAAACAATCCCTCCCTAGACTATCCTCGGTGGACATCAAGAATCTCAACAGACCCATCGCAATAGAAGAAATAGAAAAGGTTATCAAGGGATTACCAACAAAAAAATCCCCTGGACCAGATGGATACACTGGAGAATTCTATCAAGCATTCAGGGAAGAACTAATACCAATCCTACACAAACTTTTCCAGAACATAGAAAAAGATGGCAAACTCCCAAACTCCTTCTATGAAGCTAGTATAACTCTGATACCCAAACCGGGCAAGGATCCCACAAGAATCGAGAACTACAGACCAATATCCCTAATGAACATTGATGCAAAAATCCTTAACAAAATACTAGCCAACAGAATACAAAAGTATATAAAACAAATAATTCACCATGACCAAGTGGGTTTCATACCAGGGATGCAGGGATGGTTCAACATACGAAAGACCATTCGTATTATTCATCACATTGACATGAAAAAGTATAAGAATCACATGATACTATCAATAGACGCAGAAAAAGCATTCGACAACATCCAACACCAATTCCTGTTTAAGACACCAGCGAAGATAGGAATGGAAGGAAAGTTCCTCAAGACAATACAGGCGATATATGAAAAACCAACAGCCAAAGTCATAGTCGATGGAGAAAAGACTAACACAATCCCACTGAAAAAGGGGACCAGACAAGGATGCCCCTTGTCTCCACTCCTATTTAATATCGTGCTGGAGGTTTTAGCTAACAGCATAAGGCAAAGAAGTGACATCAAAGGTATTCGTCTGGGGAAGGAAGAGGTGACACTATCGTTATTTGCAGATGATATGATTCTATATATGGAAAATCCCAAAAGTTCCACAAGGGGAGGACTGGAAGCAATAGAGGAGTTTGGCAGAGTGGCAGGATACAAGATCAACAAACAGAAGTCCATCGGACTGTTATACACATCAGATAAGAACACAGAAGAAGAGATCAAAAAGGTGGTACCCTTCACAATAGCCAAACACAAATGGAAATATCTAGGGATACACCTGACTGAAAAAACAAAAGATCTATATAGGGAAAACTATAGAACACTATTACAAGAAACCAAGAGTGACCTAAACAAATGGAAGAATATTCCATGCTCTTGGATTGGGAGACTTAATATAGTTAAGATGTCAGTTCTGCCAAAGGCACTATATAAGTTTAATGCTATCCCGATACAATTACCATCATCTTTCTTCAAAGAAATGGAAAAAGTGATTACCAACTTCATATGGAGAGGGAAGAAGCCCAGAATTAGCAGAGAACTCCTCAAGAAGAAGGACACCGCTGGAGGGCTTGCTTTACCTGACTTTGGCACATACTATGCAGCCACAGTTCTCAAAACTTCATGTTATTGGTACAATGACAGATACTCAGACCAATGGAAAAGAACTGAAAACCCAGAAATAAAAGCATCAGCATACACACAGCTGATCTTTGACAAGGGCCTCAAAAATATCAAATGGGAAGCAGATGCCCTCTTTAACAAGTGGTGCTGGAAAAAATGGATATCAACATGCAGAAAAATGAAGCAAGACCATTATCTCACTCCATGCTCAAGAATAAACTCAAGGTGGATCACAGACCTTGAAGTTAAACCCCAAAGTATTAGGGCAATCAATGAGGGAATTGGGACCAACTTGAGAACTTTGGCTCAGGGAATACACAGGCTATCAGAAACAGGGAAGGACACAAACACAGAGGAGGCACAAATCGACAAATGGGATATACTGAAGATAAAACACTTGTGTACATCTAAAGAATTCACCAAGAGAGTAATAAGAGAGTCTACAGACTGGGAAAACATCTTTAGCAATGACACATCAGACAAAGGCCTTATTACTAAAATCTATAGTACTCTGCTAGCATCCAAAAAGAAAAAAACCAATAGCCCACTTGAAAGGTGGGCAAAGGACTTGAACAGAAGTTTCACAGGGGCAGAAATCCGAATGGCCAACAAACATATGAGAAAATGTTCCCGATCCTTAGCCATAAGAGAAATGCAAATCAAAATAACAATGAGGTACCACCTGACACCCTCAAAGGTAGCCCAATTCAAAAAATCAGAAAGCAACCAAGTTGGAGGGGCTGTGGGGAGACAGGAACTCTCATCCACTGCTGGTGGGACTGTAAGTACGTACAGCCACTATGGAAATCAATCTGGCGATACCTAAAACAGATGGAAATAGAGTTACCATATGACCCAGCAATCCCCCTACTGGGCATATACCCAGAAGAGGCAAGAAACAAACTAGACCAGACATCTGTGCTCCAATGTTCATTGCGGCACAGTTCAAAATTGCAAGGAGTTGGAAGCAACCCAAATTTCCATCAACTGACGATTGGATTAAAAAACTGTGGTATATACATACAATGGAATACTACGCATCACTAAAAAGCAGTGATGAACGTATGAGGCACATAGCGGCATGGGAAGGACTGGAGGAAATCATGCTAAGCGAAGTAAGTTAGGCACAAAAGGACAAGTACAACATGAGTCCGCTGAGGTAAGAATTAAAAAAAAATTTTTTTTAAAAAGCAAAAGTGGCATAGGGAAAAAAGCTACTGTACACAAACATTTTAGGAGTGAAGACGGTGTAGTATGGAAGAGACCAGACCAAAACCAGGGATGTACATGGTAGACAATGGTGGAGGAGGTGGGGAAAGGAAAACCAAAGGAGGAATACAAGGAAGAAAAGGGTAGTGGGGTCATGGGGCATTAATCCACCCAATGGGAGGGTATTGTTTATATCTCCACAGGGAAAGTGGGACCAGACTTCAACCCAGTGTCGCAAGGTGTGAATGCAATATCCTGGTGTGGAGGAGGGAACCAGTGGAGAGGTCTGGGAGGCTGGCCCCAGCACCATAAATTACGTGAATTCCTGCCCTTCCCCGAAAAGAATGTGTTCCAAAGGACGACATTGACTCTGCAGCTCCGGGACATGGACATATCTGATCAGAGCACACGGGAGCAGATGAAGGGGCAGGAGGAGAGAGTGGAGCACAGCCTGGCACACCAGGCCGTGAGGATGATGTTCCTGAGTAGAGCAGCCAGTCCACAGAGAGAACAACATGGCTGGCCCTACTATGAGACATGATGCCACTCAGTGACTAAGGGCGATACAGGGGACAGCACCGGAGACACAGTGTGGGAATTGCACCTGACCTGATCCCACCACACCGAGGCAAATCACTGGGGGAGTGCAGCGGAACAGCAAGGGAATGGAGTGGCAAGGTCCCCAGGGAATGCTGAAAGTGGACTTTGGGGCCAGGGCGTGGTGCCCCAACAGACTGGACTGGAAAACGCTCCTAAGGGCCAGCAAACGATCCCTGAACTAACTACAAGTTTTTCTCTTGTGAACTGTTTTGTTCTTTTCTTTGTCAGTGGTTTGTTTTTGTTGTTTTGTTGTCTAGTTGTATACTGTTGCTTTGTTTTCCTCTGTCTTGTTTTCGTGCATGTTAGTGACTCCACAGGTCTGTCTGAATAGGACAGGCTGGATGAACTATCTGGAGGAAAAACAACGGGACCGACAGTTCCGGGGGGGATTGGGGTGGGGGGGGTAGGGTGGTAAGGAAGTGGTGTTAACAAACCCAGGGAAAAGGGAAAATCATGGGACCCCAAATGTTAGAGAAGCGGGAGTGGCAGGCATGGTGGGAAATGATCAAGGGTTAGGTTGCTTAGGGAAGAGGTATACTCTAGCCCAGGTGGCAATGAAGCATGGTAGTAGGGCAGGAGGAAAGTCAAGGGAGATGGAGGAAAGAGCTAGGAGTCAAAGGGCATTCATGGAGGTCTAGACAAAGACATGTACATGCAAATATATATAGGAAGATGGGGAAATAGATCTATGTGTCTATATTTATCGGTCAAGTATTAAGGTGGCGGAAGGACCTTGGGCCTCTACTCAAACACTCCCTCAATGCATGAATACCTTCTTTTATTAAATTGGAACTCTATGATGCTCACTCTCCCGACACAACGGCTGGAGCCAAAGTGGGTGAACAAGTAAATGTGGTGAAGAAAGCTCATGGTGCCCGGCTATCAAAAGAGATAGTGACTGGGGTCTTAAAGGCTTGAAGATAAACAAGTGGCCATCTAGCTCAGAAGCAACAAAGTCCACATGGAAGAACACACCAGCCTGTGTGATCGAGTGGTCCCAAAGGGATCAGTTACCAGGCATCAAAGAACAAAAAATCATATCATTGACTGCACACCTCCATGATAGGATTGCTGAAGACAAATGGGTGCATAAGCAAATGTGGTGAAGAAAGCTGATGGTGCCCGGCTATCAAAAGAGATAGTGTCTGGGGTCTTAAAGGCTTGAAGGTGAACAAGCGGCCATCTAGCTCAGAAGCAAAAAAGCCCACATGGAAGAAGCACACCGGCCAGTGCGATCACGAGGTGCCAAGGGACCAGGTATAAGGCATCATGCAAAAAAAACAACAACGATATAAGTGTGTGTATATATGTGTATATATGTGTATATGTATATGTATGTATATACCATATTAAATGAAGGGGGGAGTGCAGAGTGGAGACCCAAGGCCCAAGTGTCGGCCAACGGAGATCCCCTCATAGAGGGGTTTAGGAGAGGAGATGGGTTAATTAGGGTGCGAGGTAGTACCGATGAAGAACACAGCTTTCCCCCAGATCCTGGATGCTTCCTCCCCCCAACTACCATGATCCGAATTCTACCTTGCAGGACTGGATAGGGCAGAGGTTGTACACTGGTACATATGAGGGCTGGAGGTACAGGGAATCCAGGGTGGATGATACCTTCAGGACCAAGGGTGTGAGGGGCGATGCTGGGAGAGTGGAGGGTGAGTGGGTTGGATAGGGGGAACTGATTAAAAGGATCCACATGTGACCTCTTCCCTGGGAGAGGGACAGCAGAGAAGGGGGGAAGGGAGACTCTGGATAGGGCAAGATATGACAAAATAACGAGGTATAAATTACCAAGGGCACATGAGGGAGGGGGGAAAGGGGAGGGAGGGAGAAAAAAAAGGGGACCTGATGCAAAGGGCTTAAGTGGAGAGCAAATGCTTTGAGAATGATTGGGGCAGGGAATGTATGGATGTGCTTTATACAATTGATGTATGTATATGTATGGATGGTGATAAGAGTTGTATGGGTCCCTAATAAAATGTAAAAAAAGAAAAGAGGAGAAAAAAATGACTAGGGCAGGGACTGTACAGATGTGCTTTATACAATTGATGTATGTATATGTATGAACTGTGATAAGAATTGTATGAGCCCCTAATAAATTGTTAAAATTTTAAAAAAAATTTTTAAAAAAGATTAAAAAAAAAAGAAAATGATTAGGGCAAAGAATGTACAGATGTGTTTTATACAATTGATGTATGTATATGTATGGATTGTGATAAGAGTTGTATGAGCCCCTAATAAAATGTTTTTTAATAAAATACAAAAAGAAAATTAAAAAAAAAAAGATTTACAGCCTCCGAAACCCTATACAGGGCAGATAACTTGGTAGAATCACCTCAAGAACAGTGGGCTTTGGTAACAACAGCAGATTCAGAAGACTACAAACCCATTCTTCACATGTGGCATTTTTCTGATCTGCTCATTCCAGAGGGCTTCAACGCCCTAAATATGTCCACATATCATTCATGGCTGCTTAATGTGCTTATTCATCAATTTTTGAAAATAGAAGTATATTCTGGAACATACTTAGTGTCCTGATATTGAAAATGATCACTTATGTTTCTTTGCCAAAACAGTTGAGTCGCTGGCATACAAGAAGTACTTGGTAATAAACAGCAATACTGAATGGAAAAAAAAACTGCTTGGTTAGAGATAGTGTCACAGCTTCTATAATCAATAATATGAACCATTTTCCAAAATTAGGCAATCCTTTAGTGTAGGGAATAAATGTAAGGTGAGATCCATAAGTAGTTGTGATGTGGCTGTGCCCAGAGCACAAATGGAGAGGCTGTCTTTGGTTGGAGATGCTCACATTTCAATGCAACCAGAGCCCCAGGGTAAGGGACATTTACAAGAGTGTGTATGATTAGTCTCTAAATTTAGAGGGTCAATTGGATGGATGGACCTAATTTTTTAAGACATTTTATTAGGGGCTCATACAACTCCCATCAAAACCCATGCATATACATGCATCAACTGTACAAAGCACATCCGTACATTCTTTGCCCCAATCATTCTCTTTTCTTTTCTTCTTTTCTTTTTTTTCACTTTATTAGGGGCTCATACAACTCCCATCACAATCCACACATGTACATACATCAATTGTATAAAGCACATCCGTACACTCTTTGCCCCAACCATTCTCAAAGCATTTGCTCTCCACTTAAGCCCTCTGCATCAGGTCTTCTCCTTTTTTTCCCCTCCCTCCCTGCGCCCCCCTCCCTCACAAGCTCCCGATAATCCACAGATTGTCATTTTGTCATATTTTGCTCCATCTGGAGTCTCCCTTGCCCCCCTTCTCTGCTGTCCATCTCCTAGGGAGGAGGTCACATGTGGATCCTTTTAATCAGTTCCCCCTATCCAACCCACTCACCCTCCACTCTCCCAGCCTCACCCCTCACACCCCTGGTCCTGAAGGTATCTTCCACCTTGGATTCCCTGTGCCTCCAGCTCCCACATGCACCAGTGTACAATCTCTGCCTTATCCAGTCCTACATGGTAGAATGTGGATCATGGTAGTTGGGGGGAGGAAGCATCCAGGATCTAGGGGAAAGTTGTGTTCTTCATCGTTACTACATCGCACCCTGACTGACCCATCTCCTCTCCTAAACCCCTCTGTGAGGGGATCTCCAGTGGTCGACAGTTGGGCCTCAGGTCTCCACTCTGCAGTTTCCCCTTCATTCACTATGGTGTATCTGGTCCCTTTGGCACTTCGTGATCGCACCGGCTGGTGTACTTCTTCCATGTGGGCTTTATTGCTTCTGAGCTAGATGGCCGCTTGTTCACCTTCAAGCCTTTAAGACCCCAGCCGCTATTTCTTTTGATAGCCGGACACCATCAGCTTTCTTCGCCACATTTGCTTATGCACCCGTTTATCTTCGGCGATCGTATCATGGAGGTGTGCAGCCAATGATATGATTTTTTGTTCTTTGATGCCTGATAACTGATCCCTTGGCATGGGGCACTAATCCACCCAAGGGGAGGGTATTGTTTATATTTCCACAGGGAAAGTGGGACCAGACGTCAACCCAGTGCCGCAAGGTGTGAATGCAATATTCCGACGTGGAGGAGGGAACCAGTGGACAGGTCTGGGAGGCTGGCCTCAGCACCAAAAATTAAGTGCATTCCTGCCCTTCCCCCGAAAAGAATTTGTTTCAAAGGATGACATTGATTCTGCAGCTCCAGGAGATGGACATATCTGATCAGAGCACACGGGAGCAGATGAAGGGGCAGGAGGAGAGAGTGGAACACAGCCTGGCCCACCAGGCCGTGAGGATGATGTTCCTGAGTAGAGCAGCCAGTTCACAGAGACAACAACATGGCTGGCCATACTATGAGACATAATGCCCCTCAGTGACTAAGGGCGATACAGAGGACAGCACCGGAGACACAGTGTGGGAATTGCACCTGACCTGATCCCACCACACCGAGGCAAAGCACTGGGGGAGTGCAGCAGAACAGCAAGGGAATGGAGTGGATGGACCTAATTTTAATGATGAGCGCCTTGTGGGTTTCAAGAAAACGTCTTTGGATTCAATGTCTAAAATATTGTACTTGACTCTTATTCTTACTCTGAGCCTTTTCTTAAATGATTATTTTCCATTTACTAGTTTTCTGCATCCTTGCACTTGAAATCATGACTCGACTGATTTTTCACAATTCTGGATGTGCTATCAAACAAGGGAGTGGTTTTCTATTCCGAATCTTGCATTTTTAAAGGCTACAGAGTTACAATATTGTCTTGTCTGAAGTCCAAATTTTCTAGGTGGCACATTCTTCCCTGAGACTCTATGTCACTTGAATCTCTTTAGTTACACTGAGGTTGACCTCAGTCATCAGGTTCTGGGATGTAGTGTGTGTATTACTTGTAAGAGCAGTGGGGATGATGATGACCATGACCCAAGCTCGGGAAATCCTGGCTGCAAAGGATTAGCAGAGGGACAATGTCGACTGCTATTCTGCCAGAGGCTTTGGGTCAGATGTATGTAAATAAACTGCAAAGCTGGGAGTGGAGCTTGGCCTTTGGGCATACCATCTGGTTTACCCTTTCCTGATGGTCAGAATTTGTACTGAACAGAATCCACCAACACGTGATTTATTTCCTCAAAATTTCATAAATTTCTTTCGGATGTTCCACTTATTCACAGAACCCCAAAACATGAGGGAATCTCCTCGAGTGGAGTGGGTGGAAATTGGAACTGAATGGCTTCATAGAAGAGTTGGACCTTTGGGACCTTATTAACCCCAACTCCTTGGGACTAACGTGATATTCATGCGTCTCAAAAATGTTACTCCCACACCAGGGAAACTACTAAGGAATATGAGGAGATTAATTAAGAGGTGTCAGGGTGTACAGAAAAAAAAAGTGGACCTTGGAGATTGTGAGGTCTGAAGATGACTTGGGGTCCAATTGATGGTTTTAACAAACTATATCCTGCCCACTCTTTGGGGCACAGGACATACAGGAGCCCAAGGCAGGGCAGGAGCAATGAGGGGATGGAAGGAGAGAACACTGGGTTCAAAAATTATGGGCAATCTTTGATCTCCCCTACACATCTCTTGAGAAAAACTTGTTGTTGTAGACTAATATGCACATGAGGTCAAACAGTTACCGTATCATAAGCTCAGAAAATAAAAGGGGGTCTGTTCTCTATCACTTTCTGTTTATAAGGACAGGACGCCCTCATATGCAAATTATCTTTGAGGAACTAGGGTACAATTTCACCCTTGGGCTGGGAAAGCTATCAGTTCTCTTCAGACAGGGCTGTAGGTCTCTTGAGAAAGCAGAGGTGGGGTGTAAAGATGCTATTGTTATGTGTTCTCTTGTGCTTGGTGACAGTTCCCCAAGGTGAGAGATTCAGATATCCGACCTGGGTCTATGGGGATAGTTATGACTTCAAGTGACTGACATGGAACATTTTTTTTTACAGGCGTCCTGTCCAAGGTGCAGCTTCAGGAGTCAGGTCCAGGACTGGTGAAGCCCTCCCAGAAGCTGTCCCTCACCTGCACTGTCTCTGGTTACTCCATCACAAGCAGTAGTTACTGCTGGGACTGGATCCGCCAGCCCTCAGGGAAGGGGCTGCAGTGGATGGGATGCATAAGCTATGATGGTAATACATATTATAACCCGTCCTTCCAAAGCCGACTCTCCATCACCAGAGACACATCAAAGAATCAGTTCTCCATGCAGCTGAGCTCCGTGACTGCTGAGGACATGGCCATGTATTACTGTGCAAGGGACACAGTGAGGGGAAGTCAGTGTGAGCCCAGACACAAACCTCCCCTGCAGGGAAGACACTGGGCAGCAGGGGGCGCGCAGGACCCACTGAGCACAGACACCAGCCCTAGACAGGCACAGATGGATGACAGGGAGGATTTCCTGTTGGAATCAGGGCTTTCTCACTTAGCTCTTAGCCTCCCCTGGGACAGTTTTTCATTTTGCCATCCTTTTTGTCTATTTTACATTGGGATGCAAAGTTCAATGTCAGCAGTTAGAAATTACCAGCTCCTCCAAGGAAGAAAGATGAGACTGTTTGCTCCTCCAAAAGATTAACAGTGTCTGAAGCCCTACGGAACAGTTCTACTCTGTCCTAGAGTCACTGTGATTCAGGATTCACTTGGTGCCAATGGCTTATAGAATTTCTGAATTTGTATGTTGTTTTGTTTATGTCCATTAATTTGTTTTCTGTGTATCGTGTATTTTGTTAAAAAATATTTGATATTATTATCAGGAAATGTTCTATTTTTTCCATCATCCTGGTCTCCATAGAACTTCACACATCGTGTTTTCGTTTTAATTATATCATCTTTTTCTGTGACACATTTTATAATATTATCTATAAAATCTTTATTAACATGTTAATGGTTTCCTTTTAAATATATTTTTCTGGTTGTGCTTCAATTTACAAGGTACTTTTATAAAAATAACCTTATTCTCCCTTCAAGTTGAATTACTCCCCTTCTTGTGTACTTCGCACAATATAACTGTTGATTTCTGTTAAACCAGTGTGAGGTCACTGACAAAAGCTCAGCTCACACAGAGGCTCTGTGTGCAACAGCTGTTTGCTCACACAGAGAAGAGACAGAGCCGGCTCACCATCAGAGTAGGCAGCAGTCCTCACAGCCAGTGGTTTCACTCTGTGGCCAGTGCAGGAATGGAGGTTGGCAAGCATGCCTTGTTTGTGCTGGAGTTGAAGAACAGTGTTCCCGCCTCAACAGCAAACATAGAGAAATAGGGTTGTGCTGTGAGCCGAAGTCTCCTGGAAGGCAGGGAGTCGGTTTTGTTGTTGTTGTTGCTCGGTGTATTCAATGTCATGTGCAGGACAAGCAGTTTGTGTGTTCAGCATGAGGCACAGGGTGTGTTGCAGGACACCAGCTACTAAAGAGTGCTTTTGGATCCAGAAAATCCTGAGAAAGGCAGTCAACTGGCAAGATCCTCACATTCCAGTAGCCAGACTGACACATGCGAAGCACATGTAGGTCTGTTATGGATTCCGGGGAAGGGCAGCGACTCTACGTGGACTGCCTGCTTCCTCAATTTTAAATTCCTATTGGAGTTTATCTCATGTATTTTGTCATTGGGGGATAGCATTCTTGAATTTCAGTGATATATTTTTCTGTGTGACCGCAGATGAAAGCCAGAATTGATGAACATAAAGAGACAGCAAGTAGAAAGGCTTCTGGGGCTACAGTGGGGTGTGGAATAAAGGGAGCTGATGCCACTAGTTGAAGAAGGAAGATGATGTTTTGAACCTAATTGTGGAAGCACAATACTGTTTGACGCACTTGAACTACAGATTGTATTTGCTCCCAATAAAATGGTTTTGGAGGGGAAAAATTGAGGGAATAAATAAAATTATTAAATAAAGACTATTCCATTGCTAACAATTTTTATAAATTCAAATTTCTGGCTTATATCATAATCTCTTTTCTGGTTGTATATTTTAGCTAGTTTTTTTAATGTTGTACCAGCAAGACTTTCCATCAGTTTCTGATTATGAGTGAAAAAGAAAACTACGTCATATTCTAAGTTATTTTTCTCATATATGTGCTACAAAATAATATTTTCAACATTCTTCTCATGCATAATTCAATGGAGAGGTAGATAGTTTATTGTGCCAACCTGGCTGATAAACACTTATGTGGTCAATTGAAGGGCTGAGGAATAAATGGCTCGGTGAGGCTAACATTTCTAGTTCTAGGGTCACTTGCTTTCTGATGGTCGGACCAGGGTGCGTCTGCCTTACCCAGTTCCCTGCTTCAGCTGCAAGGCTCACTTCCTGCAAGAACATCCCTTAGGAAAAGCCGCATGGACCTACCCCCATGCAGCCCTGGGTGCTGGAACAGACAAGGAGTGACTCCTGCCTGCGCTGAGATGCTTATGCATTCACTTCCTTGGCTTTCCTCTTGCATTCGGTATCATTTTGTGTGTTTTGTGAGATGGAAGAGGACTTTGTGGATTGGTCTTGGACATATGGGCTAATGCTGGACTTGTGGGATTGAGTACCACTGGGTTAGGATGTTTTCTTGATGTGCACTTAACCTTTATATAAAACTCTCTTTTACATATGAGTTTCTGTGGATTTGTTTCTCTAATGTACCCAGACTAACACAAATGGCATAAGATTATTATTGTGTTCAACAATTACCAACAGCTGCAAAATTTCGTATCACAGGAAAACATAAAAAAGAATTCTGACTTGACAATTTCTTCCTTAACATGGCATAAATAACTCTATAACTCTCTTGCTTCAATTACTTTGAATAGAGCTCTGCTTTAAGTATGTTTCCTCTTTCTGTGGACAGAATGAACCCTAACCTCTGTTTAATACTTTGATTGTCTTTCAGGAAAATGTCTCTCTTGATTGGTATTTTATTGTGGCGTATATCTCAATAACAATATCTATATAAATGTCTATATGTATAGATCACACTTCCTTTCACTGCAACCAATTCAGAGTGTTTGCAACTTGTATCACTCTCTATGGCCAAAGCTTTTCACGGTGAGTGAGAGTCAGTGTGAGTCCAGACAGAAAACCAGTCTCAGGGAGAAAGCTGACCTGCAGGGATGCTAAGGACACCCCAGCTCTGGACCAAGAGAAGAAAGTCGTGAGACAGGAGTCTGGGTAAGGACTGTAGTGCCTGGTCAGCTAGAACTGTTGTGCTGGCCACTATGGTAGCTCTACTGTCCATGGCAGGAAACCTGTTGAGACAACTCCAGGTAACACTGCTGACCAAGAGTCTGAAAGCTCAGGACCAGAAAAAAATGCTGCTGTGGTACCCACAGATGTTGGAAGACAGTGTGGCCCCAGGAAACACCTCTCCTGTATGTGATGGGATGCTGTCAGCAAGGGGCTCTCAAAATACACTGAGCCCAATGCCCACCCTCGGTACTAACTCATGAGAGGATAAATGAACTTTTTCTTATATCTGTGGTTTCTTTTAACCGCACAATAACCCTATTGTTAGGAAACCTTTTATTCCAACTCTAAATCTAAAAGATAAGGTTAAAGTATTTTTACTCCTTTCTAAATATTCTGAAATATCATAGGCAAAGGAGCTTTATGGATGACATACTCTTGTTTCCCTATGTGTTCAGATGTATGGAAAGATTCAGGTAGGCCTTGTCTTGTTACCTAAATATCGTGAGGATAGAGATTGTCTTTAATTTCAATAGAACATCTGGGTATTTTGATGGAAATGACATAAAACTACATTAAACATGAAATATGCACAGATGTTTGTATGATTGCTAGAGTGAAGACCTCAGGGAGAAGACTGTATTCTCCCATGGATGTCAGGGTAGCCAGCACCTCACAAATCATCCAGGTCTGGTAGGCACAATTGTACAGTGATAATAATTAAAGATTAAAGTAAACTCATAGAGAAATAGAGGCAATAGAAGAAAGAGTAAAATGATGGAATCGGACAAATTTCATGTTAACATGCTCACCGTAGCCCTGCTTGGTGATTCACACAGAGATGGGAGACCTGAAGGCAGGAGAGGTTGGGGAAGGAGGACAAGGGGAGAGGGGACACGGAAGCAAGGACCACAGAGGAGAGCACCAGGGGAGAGACATTCTTTATTTCTAACCGAGACTTATATAGCTTTAGGGGTGTGAAAGCCCCCTAATTTCAGGTAAAGACACACATCACAGGGAGGGGTCATACTATAGGTAATACAGTAATGAAAGGATGACAATCTAGGAGTATACAGGCAATAGGAAGGGGAGGGATTGGAGTATACATGTGACAAGATGGGCGGATCCTAGATTCAGGATGGCAGGCTAACTTTGGATGTCACTGAGCAGGTTTGACCACTTCTCTGGCTCTCCATGGAAACAATTACCTCCCACAATGAGCTGGCAAATAGCCTCTAATGTTTGGCATATTTTTAGGGGAGACAAAGCTGGGGAAAAGTCTTTTTAGATTCCACACCTGGACACCACCATTCTGCCCTTTTCACCTTTTTACATACAACCGCACCTCCCACATGCAAATACCTAATATGCATTCAGATGAAACCACAGCATACGTGTACTTAAAGTCATATGCCTTCTCACCCTGGAGAGTATTTCTTTATCATAAATCTTAGCCACATGAACATGAATTGTGTATGGCTTTTCTTGTTTCTAGTGGCAACTCCAGGAAGTGAGTGCTTCAGGGATTCATACATAACGTGTGGGGATACAGTATCTGAGCACATGACTCACTGTGTTTCTCTTTATTCCCAGGTGTCCTGGCCAAGGAGAAGCCCTCATAGACCCTGTCTCTCACCTGTGCTGTCTCTGGATTCTCTTTAACCAGCTCTGGTGTGCACTGGATCCACCAGGCCCCAGGAAAGGGACTGCAGTGGTTTGGTGATATATGGGGTGATGGGAGCACAGACTATAATCCAGCTCTCTGGGCCCAAGTCAGCATCACCAGGGCCACCTCCAAGAGTCATGTTTCTTTAGAACTCTGTGACTCCCAAGGACACAGCTGTGCATTACTGTGCTAGAGACACAGTGAGGGGAAGTCAGTGTGAGCCCAGACATAAACCTTAGCACATCAGGTCATGGTTTCAGCAGATGCAAGAAAATTAGGTCAGTGATGCTTTCCTCTCAGAAGCTGTGGTTCCCTCACCTTGTCAGCGCCTCTCTAGGGACCACTGTGCAGAGTGTGATTCTAGGGAATCTCCAAGCATCTGACCATACTTCTTTTTATAGGGATGACCTTTATCTACCATCTACCCAAAGGCAGACTTCATAGCAATATGTACTCAGACCTCAGTTTACAATTCAGGATACTAACTAGTGCCATTTGTTGTCAAGTTAGAAATATTCCACAAAATAAAAAAAACAAACCCACTGCCATTGATTCAATGCCAGTTTATAGTTATGCCACTGTGAGTTTCTGATTTTTACTGATGTAGAATCCCCTGTCTTTCTTCCATGGAGTGGCTAGTAGTTGCAAACTGGTGAATGCAAATCTCAGCACAACGCATAACCACTATGCCACCAAAGCACCTTATAAAAATATTAATGCAGTATAAAATTCTCATGTGAGCCTCAAATTTTCTCCAATCCATCAGATGCATGTCCAATATTTTAATTCCAGTGAATACTCACAAATATATGTTTATGTAATAATTTTAACTTAAAATAACCTGCATAATAGTTTGTTAGGGATCTTTAAGTTGGCTTAAATTCACAGTGATCACATGAACAACAGTGACGTGGTTAGTTTATTGTGCCAATGTAGCGGATAAACATGTGGTGTTAATTGAAGGGCAGAGGGCTAAATGGCTCGGTGAGCCTCACCTTTCTAGTTCTCGGGTCTCTTGCTTTCTGGTGGTTGGACCAAGGTGCAGCTGCCTTAGCCAGTTCCCTGCTTCAGCTGGCAAGACTTACTTCCTGTAAGACATCCCTGAGAATAAGCCACATGAACCCACCCCGATGCATCCCTAGATGCTAGAGCAGCCATGTTGAGACCTCTGCCAGCGCTGAGATGCTTACACATTAATTGACTCAGCTTTTCTCCTGCAGTCAGTGTCAATGCATGTGTTTTTTGAGATGGAAATGGACTTTGTGGATTGGTGTTGAATATATGAGCTAATGTTGGACTTGTGGGCTTGGGCAGGTCTGGGTTGGGATGTTTTCTTGATGTGCACTTATCTTTATAGAAAACTCTCTTATACATATGAGTTTCTTTGGATTTGTTTCTCTAATGTACCCAGACTAACACAAACAGGATGAAATACTGCCCAGAAGTGCACCATCTTTACAATCATCCCTCTCTTTGGACTCATCATTGCAGCCTTGTGACAATCAGTCTCATTGAAAGTCTTTCACATTTTCATTGACATTGTACTTTACCAAGTACAAGATCATTCTCTGGGTTCTGGTTCTCCTTAATGTCATGCCCAAAAAAGTGAGATGCAATCTTATTTGAATGATTACAAGAATTAAACAAGATGTGTTTACTCCAAGACAGACCTGCTTTTCCTTCAAGCAGCCATGACAGATTTAATATTATTCTCTAACACCATGTGTTATTCTGGGTACATTAGAGAAACAAATCCAGGGAGAAACTCACGTGTGTATAAGAAAGAGCTTTATATCAAATAGTAATTGTATATTAAGAAAACATCCCAGCTCAGATCAAGTCCATAAGTCCAATATTAGCCCCTATGTCTGATACCAGTCTATAAATTCTTCAGATTCATGAAACACATACAATGACGTAGATCACAGGCCAGTGGGTAGCAAGTCTTATGGTTCTTATGGTGATAGAAGCATCTCAGCACTGGCATGGGTCTGCACATGGCCCCTCCAGTTCCAGGGATCTAGCTGCATCAGTGTAGCTCCATGTGGCTTTGTAAACAGGAATGTCTCAACAAGCAGAGATGCTACCTGGGTCTGCCTTCCAGGGAGATATTTATCTCCTTTGCACCTACAAATGAAGCCATCAAGCTAAGAACTGATTGCCAGGCTAGACAACATCCCTTCACAAGTTGACAAGAGATGAAGGAACTGTCACAAAATAACCCAAATGCATCAATTCCTTGATATGTCTTATGGGGTATTTGGCCACTACAGGAGTCACTCTTAGTTTCACAATTCTGAGAGGTATTTCTGGCACTGAAGATGGTGCCCAGGGTTACTACTAAAATCACACACACCTAGGAAAGAATCCCATATTGAATACTCAAGGAACAAATAATAGTAATAGTATTGACCTAGCAGAACTCTACATAATGTCTTAAGACCAGTCAATATGCACATAAATATTCACCTGTAGGAAGTAAAAGTAGATACATGTAAATTATACGTAGTTGAACCTGGACCACAAAACTATGTGGGCATGATTAAATGCTCAACTTCTAGCCAAAAGGTTGGCAGTTCAAAACCACATGGTGACTCAGTTGGTTAAAGACATGATAATGTTATCCCATCAGTATTACAGAAAAGAAAATACTTTCACATAGTTCTCTTTCATGTAGGGTCACTATGAGTCTTTATGTCCCTACACTCAAACAACCTTGGATGCTTAATGTTCTATAAATATGTAGACAAGACTTTTGCAACCAATATTTAACCAAGGCAAAATGAAATTCCACATAAGGACAATTATAGGGAGTGTATTCTGTTACATATTTCCGTTAGTTAAGGAAAATAAAACATATATCCTTTCCCCCAGCACTGTCATTCAACCTTGGAAGAATATTGTCTTTTTTTTAAAACATTTTATTAGGGGCTCATACAACTCTTATCACAATTCATACATATACATACATCAATTGTATAAAGCAAATCTGTACATTCTTTGCCCTAATCATTTTCTTTTTTTCCCTTTTCTTTTTTTTTACATTTTATTGGGGGCTCATATAACTCTTATCACAATCCATACATATACAAACATCAATTGTATAAAGCACATCCGCACATTCCCTACCCCAATCATTCTCAAAGCATTTGCTCTCCACTTAAGCCCTTTGCATCAGGTCTTCTTATTTTTGGCCCTCCCACCCCGCTGCCCCCTCCCTCATGTGCCCTTGGTAATTTATACATTGTTATTTTGACATCTCTTGCCCTATCCGGAGTCTCCCTTCCCCCCCTTCTCTGCCATCCATCTCCCAGGGAGGAGGTCACATGTGGATCCTTGTAATCAGTTCCCCATTTCCAACCCACTCACCCTCCACTCTCCCAGCATCACCCCTCACACCCTTGGTCCTGAAGGTATCATCCACACTGGATTACCTGTGCCTCCAGCCCTCATATGCACCAGTGTACAACCTCTGCCATATCCAGTCCTGCAAGGTAGAATTCGGATCATGGTAGTTGGGGGGAGGAAGCATCCAGGATGTGGGGAAAGCTGTGTTCTTCATCAGTACTACCTCGCACCCTGACTGACCCATCTCCTCTCCTAAACCCCTCTATGAGGGGATCTCCAGTGGCCAACACTTGAGCCTTGGGTCTCCACTCTGCTCTTACCCCTTCATTAAATATGGTACACACACACACACACACACACACACACATATATATATTTGTGCATGACGCCTTATACCTGGGCCCTTTGGCACCTCGTGATCGCACTGGCCCATGTGCTTCTTCCATGTGGGCTTTTTTGCTTCTGAGCTAGATGGCCGCTTGTTCCCCTTCAAGCCTTTAAGACCCCAGACACTATCTCTTGTGATAGCCGGGCACCATCAGCTTTCTTCACCACATTTGCTTATGCACCCATTTGTCTTCAGCGATCCTATTATGGAGGTGTGCAGCCAATGATATGATGATTTTTTGTTCTTTGATGCCTGATAACTGATCCCTTCAGGACCACTCGATCACACAGTCTGGTGTGTTCTTCCATGTGGACTTTGTTGCTTCTAAGCTAGATGGCTGCTTGTTTATCTTCAAGCCTTTAAGACCCCAGACACTATCTCATTTGATAGCCAGGCACCATCAGCTTTCTTCACCACATTTACTTGTTCACCCCCTTTGGCTTCAGCAGTTCTGTCGGGAAAGTGAGCATCATAGAGTGCCAATTTAATAAAAGAAAGTATTCATGCATTGAGGGAGTGCTTGAGTAGAGGCCCAAGGTCCTTCCGCCACCTTAATTACTAAACCTATAAATGTAGACACTTAGATGTATTTCCCCATCCTCATATATATGTTTGCATGCATATGTCTTTGTCTAGACCTCCATAAATGCCCCTTGACTCCCAGCTTCTTCCTCCACCTCCCTTGACTTTCCTCCTGCCCCACTACCATGTTCTGTCCCCACCTGGGATACAGCTATACCTCTTCTTTACGCAACCTTACCCTTGATCATTTCCCACCAGGCCTGCCACTCCGCCCTCACTACCATTTTGGGTCCCATGTTGATCCCTTGTCCCTGTGTTTGTTACCTTACCCCCTACCCCTCCCCCACCTGAAGTGCCCCCATAACTGTCTGTCCCATTGTTTTTCCTCCCGATAGTTCATCCAGCCTGTCCTATTCAGACAGACCTGTGGAGACACTAACATGCACAAAAACAAGACAGAGGAAAACAAAGCAACAGTATACAACCAGACAACAAAACAACAAAAACAAACCACTGACAAAGAAAAAAACAAAACACTTCACAAAAGAAAAGCTTATAGTTTGTTCAAGGATCGTTTGCTGGCCCTTAGGAACGTTTTCCAGTCCAGTCTGTTGGGGCACCACGCACTGCCCCAAAGTCCACTTTCAGCATTCCCTGGGGACCTCACCACTCCATTCCCTTGTTGTCCCACTGCCCTACCCCAGTGCTTTGCCTCAGTGTGGTGGGATCAGGTCAGGTGCAATTCCCACACTGTGTCTCCAGTGCTGTCCTCTGTATCGCCCTTAGTCACTGAGGGGCATTATGTCTCATAGTATGGCCAGCCATGTTGTTGTCTCTGTGGACTGGCTGCTCTACTCAGGAACATCATCCTCACGGCCTGGTGGGCCAGGCTGTGTTCCACTCTCTCCTCCTGCCCCTTCATCTGCTCCCGTGTGCTCTGATCAGATATGTCCATCTCCTGGAGCTGCAGAATCAATGTCATCCTTTGAAACAAATTATTTTCGGGGGAGGGACAAGAATCCACTTAATTTTTGGTTCTGGGACCAGCCTCCCATACCTGTCCACTGGTTCTCTACTCCATGCCAGGATATTGCATTCACACCTTGCGACACTGGGTTGAAGTCTGGTCCCACTTTCCCTGTGGAGATATAAATAATACCCTCCCCTTGGGTGGATTAGCGCCCCATGACCCCACTCCCCTTTTCTTCCTTATATTCATCCTTTTGTTTTCCTTTCCCCCCATCCTCCACCATTGTCTACCAGGTGCATCCCTGGTTTTGGTCTGGTCTCTGCCATACTACACAGTCTTCACCCCAAAAATGTTTGTATACAGTAGCTTTTTCCCCTATGCCACTTTTGCTTTTAAAACATTTTTTTAATACTTACCTCAGCGGGCTCATGTTGTACTTGTCCTTTTGTGCCTGATTTACTTCGCATGCCGCTATGTGCCTCATGTGTTCATCACTGCTTTTTAGTGATGCGTAGTACTCCACTGTATGTATATACCACAGTTTTTTTTAATCCAATCATCAGTTGATGGAAATTTGGGTTGCTTCCAACTCCTTGTAATTGTGAACTGTGCCACAATGAACATTGGAGCACAGATGTCTGGCCTTGGTTTGTTTCTTTCCTTTTCTGGGTATATGCCCAGTAGGGGGATTGCTGGGTCATATGGTAACTCTATTTCCATCTGTTTTAGGTATCACCAGATTGATTTCCATACTGGCTGTCCGTACTTACAGCCCCACCAGTAGTGGATGAGAATTCCTGTCTCCCCACAGCCCCTTCAACACTTGTTGCTTTCTGATTTTTTGAATTGGGCTACATTTGAGGGTGTCATGTGGTACCTCATTGTTGTTTTAATTTGCATTTCTTTTATGGCTAAAGATCAGGAACTTTTTCTCATATGTTTGTTGGCCATTCGGATTTCTGTCCCTGTAAAATTTCTGTTCAAGTCCTTTGCCCACCTTTCAAGTGGGCTATTGGTTTTTTTCTTTTTGGAAGCTAGCAGAGTATTGTAGATTTTAGTAATAAGCCCTTTGTCTGATGTGTCATTGCTAAAGATGTTTTCCCAGTCTGTGGACTCTCTTATTACTCTCTTGGTGAATTCTTTAGATGTACACAAGTGTTTTATCTTCAGTGTATCCCATTTGTCAATTTGTACCTCTTCTTTGTTTGTGTCCTTCCCTATTTCTGATAGCCTGTGTATACCCTGCACCAAAGTTCTCAAGTTGGTCCCAATTCCCTCATTGATGGCCCTAATAGTTTGGGGTTTAACTTCAAGGTCTGTGATCCACCTTGAGTTTATTCTTGTGCATGGAGTGAGATAAGGGTCATGCTTCATTTTTCTGCATGTGGATATCCCTTTTTTCCAGCACCACTTGTTAAAGACGACATCGGCTTCCCATGTGATATTTTTGGGGTCCTTATCAAAGATCAGCTGTGTGTATGCTGATGCTTTTATTTCTGGGTGTTCAGTTCTTTTCCATTGGTCTGAGTATCTGTCATTGTACAAATATCATGCAGTTTTGAGAACTGTGGCTGCATAGTATGTGCCAAAGTCAGGTAAAGCAAGTGCTCCCACGGTGTCCTTCTTGAGGAGTTCTCTGCTAATTCTGGGTTTCTTCCCTCTGTATATGATGTTGGTAATCAGTTTTTCCATTTCTTTGAAAAAATATGATGGTAATTGTATCGGGATGGCATTAAACTTATGTAGTGCTTTTGGCAGAACTGACATCTTAACTATATTAAGTCTCCCAATCCAAGAGCATGGAATATTCTTCCATTTGTTGAGGTCGCTCTTGGTTTCTTGTAATAGTGTTCTAAAGTTTTCCCTATATAGATCTTTTGTTTTTCCAGTCAGGTGTATCCCTAGATATTTCCATTTGTGTTTGGCTATTGTGAAGGGTACCACCTTTTTTATCTCTTCTTCTGTGGTCTTATCTGATGTGTATAACAATCCGATGGACTGCTGTTTGTTGATCTTGTATCCTGCCACTCTGCCAAACTCCTCTATTGCTTCCAGTACTCCCCTTGTGGAACTTTTGGGATTTTCCATATATAAAATCATATCATCTGCAAATAACGATAGTTTCACCTCTTCCTTCCCCAGACGAATACCTTTGATGTCACTTCTTTGCCTTATGCTGTTAGCTAAAACCTCCAGCATGATATTAAATAGGAGTGGAGACAAGGGGCATCCTTGTCTGGTTCCCTTTTTCAGTGGGATTGTGTTAGTCTTTTCTCCATTGACTATGACTTTGGCTGTTGGTTTTTCATATATAGCTTGTATTATCTTGAGGAACTTTCCTTCCATTCCTATCTTCGCTAGTGTCTTAAACAGGGATTGGTGTTGGATGTTGTCGAATGCTTTTTCTGCGTCTATTGATATTATCATGTGATTCTTATACTTTTTCATGTCAATGTGACGAATAATAATAATGGTCTTTCATATGTTGAACCATCCCTGCATCCCTGGTATGAATCCCACTTGGTCATGGTGAATTATTTGTTTTATATACTTTTGTATTCTGTTGGCTAGTATTTTGTTAAGGATTTTTGCATCAATGTTCATTAGGGATATTGGTCTGTAGTTCTCGATTCTTTTGGGATCCTTGCCCGGTTTGGGTATCAGAGTTATACTAGCTTCATAGAAGGAGTTTGGCAGTTTGCCATCCTTTTCTATGTTCTGGAAAAGTTTGTGTAGGATTGGTATTAGTTCTTCCCTGATTGCTTGGTAGAATTCTCCAGTGTAGCCATCTGGTCCAGGGTATTTTTTTCTTGGTAATCCCTTGATAAACTTTTCTATTTCTTCTATTTCTAAGGGTCTGTTGAGATTCTTGAGGTCCACCGAAGATAGTCTAGGGAGGGATTGTTTTTCCAGGAATTTGTTCATGTCTTTCAAATTGGTGAATTCATTGGAGTACAATCCTTCATAGTACTGTGTAACTATCCTTTGGATTTCATTAGGGTCTGTTGTAATGACCCCTCTTTCATTCCTTATTCTTGCTATTGAGATTTGTTCCCTCCTTTCTTTGGTTAGCTCTGCCAATGGTCTATCGATCCTGTGTATCCTTTCAAAGAACCAACTTTTAGCGATATAATTTTTTCCATAGTTTTTTTATTTTCCCTCTCCTGAATCTCAGCCCTGATTTTTGTAATTTATTTTCTTTTGCTATTAGTAGGGTTGTCCTGCTGACTGTGCTCTAGTTTTTGTAAA
Source organism: Tenrec ecaudatus (assembly GCF_050624435.1). Classification (NCBI taxonomy): domain Eukaryota; kingdom Metazoa; phylum Chordata; class Mammalia; order Afrosoricida; family Tenrecidae; genus Tenrec; species Tenrec ecaudatus. The sequence goes on from NC_134532.1 coordinate 43,734,448, forward strand.
TTTTGTGTCAGCGTATCCGTCATGAGTCTCTCTTCCTTTCTTAGGCGTGCTTGTATTGCTATGAAACTTCCTCTGATGACTGCCTTTGCTGTGTCCCATGAGTTTTGGTATGTCGTGTGCCCATTTTAGTTGGTTTCTCGAAATTTCCTGATTTCGTCTCTGATCTGCACCAGTATGCACTCCTTTTGCAGTAGAGGGTTATTCATCCTCCAATCATTTGCTCTTATTTTCTTTGTCTTCCTTTAGTTGATTTCCAGTCTTATGACACAGTGGTCAGAGAGAGAGGTCTGTATTATTTCAATGTGCTTAAATTTATGTCGATTTGCCTTATGCCCCAGCATGTGGTCTATCTTCGAATATGTGCCATGGGGACTTGAAAAGAATGTGAAAAAAATTTTATTCGGATGAAAAGCTCTGTAAATATCTATTAGGTCAAATTGTCTAATTGTGGAGTTTAGCTCTCTAGTCTCCTTGTTGAGTTTCTTTCCCTGTGATCTATCTTTCTCCGTGAGTGGTGTGTTGAAGTCGCCCACTATAATTGTCGAATCTGTGATTTTTTTCTTAATCTTTTGGAGTGTATGGTTGACGTATTGAGCTGGTCTCTCATTCGGGGGAATATATGTTTACAATGCTTAGTGGTTCATTGTCTATCATTCCCTTGAGCATTATATAGTGTCCCTCCTTATATCTTTTTATGGTTTGCACTTTGAGGTCAATTTTATCCGAGATAAGGATTGCAACCCCTGCTTTTTTTTTAATTGCTGTTTGCTTGGTAGGTCCTTTTCCAGCCTTTGATTCTCAGCCTTTCTTATTAGTGTGTGTTTTGTGTGTGTATCATTCTTGACTTCTTTCCATCCTTAAGCCATTGCTATCTTGGGGTCTGTTTTCTCTTTGTTGTGCTCTGGGTGAAGTTGTTCTATGTGTTGGTCTCTTATTTGTGCCTGGTGAGTGTTGTTCTTCTGCCCATACTTAGTCGGCGCGGATCTTTTGTAAGGCTGGGTTGTTGTAACGTATTTTTTGAGTTTTTCCTTGCCTGGGAAGCCTTTTACTTCTCCATCGATCTTGATCAATAATTTGACTGGGTACAGTACTCTTGTATTTGCATTGTTTTCCTTCAATTTTTGGAATATGTTACTCCACTCTCTCCTTTTTTTTTTTCATAGTTTCTGCTGATATGTCTGAGCATATCCTCATGTGGAAACCTTTATATGTGATTGCTTGTTTTTCCCTAGCTGCTCTCATGATTTTCTCCATTTCCTCTAAGTTGGATAGTTTAACTATTATGTACCTTGGTGATTTCTTCTTGGGGTCCCTTTCGTGCTGGTGTTCTTTCAGCCTCCTGGATGGTTGCTTGGTTTTCATTCTAGGCTGGTGAAGTTTTCCTCCAAGAATTCTCTCGCTATTGTTGCAGATGACTTCTTTCTGGTGTCTTCCTCCAGTAGGCCAATAATTCTAATATTGTTCCTCTTCATAGCATCAGACATAGCTCTTATGTTTTCTTCGGCTGCTCTGATGCTCTTATTAGATTTTTGTTCACGTTTATTAAAGTCTGCTTGGCTGTCCTCCAAAATACTGATGTGGGTCTCTGATTCCTCCAATCAATTCTCAAGGAACATGATTCTGCTATTGTTTTTCGTTATCTCCTCCCTAAGCTCCTGTATTTCCCTTTGGTGTATGGCTTTTATCTCCTCTATTGTTTCATCCTTTTTCTGTATTTTTTCCTCATAACCTGCATGGCTCCAAGCAGCATTCTGAGAGTTTCTTTGTATGGCATCTCAATGTCTGCTTCTTCTATGTATGTTGCTATGTTCAGGACATCTTCTGCCTTTATCTTTTGTTTCTCCTGTTTTTTCGTTGAGGATGTTGGGAATGATGGCTGTTTGCGTTGAGTAGTTTTCGAGGGACCAGGTGCCATTATCTAGGCTCTCTCTGGGAGACTTATAGGAATGCTTCTTCGAACTGCCTACAGCTGATTTTGCTAAGGGATTAACCTACCACTTTATCTTACTGTGGCTTCCCTATCAGGGCAGTGCCCCAGATGGCAGGTCGGCTGCCTGCCCCAGTGTTGCAGAGGCTGGGCTGAAGTTCCTGCTTTGATTTGAATATTGATAAGTGTTGACTGAGCTGCCTTATGTCCCCAGGTACACAGGCAGGAACTCCCTGGTGAGAAGTCTGAGTAGTATCCCCTGGAGAGCAAGCAGGCCTTACACTAGCCGTGGGTTATCTATGCAGGATGGAGCTCACCTAGCTGGGTGTGGCCCAGGTGCAAATGCCCTAGAGCAATGGGGGAGTGCCCCGTAAGTCTGCAATGGAGTGTAAGGGAGCAGGTCAGGGACAAGAAGGGGAGAAAAATTAAAAAGTGAGACCAGACTGTGCAGGGGTACAGGGAAGTGAGGGAAGCAAAAGCAACTATGCAGCTGAGTCCCACTCCCTGCCTGTGGACCTGCAAGGGCCCACTCCCTGCCCCAAGCCCCAGCGGCAGTCCGCAGCTGAGCCCCAAGAAGAGTCGCAAGAAAGCTGTTGAGCAGCCCCCAGAGAAGTGGGGGGACAGAGAGCAGATATGTCAACAGACGCCGCAGTGTAGCTGAACCTCGATCCCTGCCTGTGGAGCTGTGGGGGCCTGGGTTCAGTCCCTGCTCAGCCCATGCAGCGCGGCAAGCTGTGGCTGTGCCCGAAAAAGCCCCTGCTCAGTCCTCCAAGGCTGCGTGGGAATATAGAGCAGAGACACAAACATAAGCAACAATGCAGCTGAACCCCAATCCCTGCCAGTGGAGCCGCAAGGGCCCTGTCCCTGCTCTGAGGCAGGCAGGGGAAACTGTGCTTGCGCCGAGACCAAGCACTCCTACAGGCTCCAAATGGTCCCGGCTTGGGCAGACACAGCAGCTGGGCTAGGGTCGAACTCCAGCCGGCTTCCACTGAGGTAAGCCAAAAGCCCCTAAGCCCTCAAAACCCCGATGCGCCTCCTGCGATCCAGTGGCGTTGAATTTCCCTCTGAGCAACTCTCCTGGGCTGGATTCTGCAGAGTCCCTCTGGTATGTGTCACTCCATCACCATCTTCCCGGAAGTCGAATATTGTGTCTTTTCATTTAGTTTTGATGATGTTAAGTGCCACAGAATCAATTTCAAATCTCAGTGATTCAACGCAAAACTGAACTGAATAATGCCTAGTTCAGCACCATTATTGCAATAAATATTTTTGAGCCCATTGTTACAGCCACTGGGTCAGTCCATCGCCTTCTTCTTCACTGATCCCCTTCTTTATCATGGATGATGTCTTTCTCAACGGACTGGTGTCATGATAGCATGTTCAAGTACATGGAACTACGTCTCACCATCCTTCATTCTAAGGAACTCCCAGGCTATGTTTCCCTCACAACAGATCTGCTTGTTATATTGACAGCCCAGTCCATTGTACTTTCAACATTCTTTTCCAAAAGGTAAGTGAATGGCCATAAATTTGGTTATGGACCCCCTTATTCATTGTCCAGCGCTCATATTCATATAATAATATTGAAATATCACCACTTGTCTTCTCAAAGTGACATTTAAAAAGCCCTTTATACGGGCTTCTTGGTATAGAGATATACAGAGATATGGTGATGTAGTGGGATAAGTATTGGGTTGCTCACCACAAACCAGCCAACCATTCCTCCTAAGTAAGATGAGATTGTCTTTTCCTGTTATTATTTAGTCAGAGAATTTCTTATGAGCAGCTTTAATCAATCTTATAAGGTTCCCATGAATCAGGACAGGTGCACTCACAGTGGGTTTAGTTTTTTCATTTCCTAGCTCAGTTGCTTGGTTTACTGATTTTCCCTCAGTGCAGAAGAATGTCTGGTGTGTTCATAGCTCTCAGAACTCAAATGAAAAATTAATGCACACACTAGTGGATGCATGTGTTCAAATCAATCAATGCAAGGTACTCTGGAACTCTGATAATTTTATGATTGCAAATATTGGGATCTGGGGAGGGTATAAATTCAGTGTATGCCTGTGGGCCACCCCACTCTAATTGCTTACATATCACTGTCATACAACTTGCTTCAAGAACCAGCTCTGGAAAAGCTTCCATGTGGAGCTGTGAGCCCTGTCAATTAGCACACTGTTAATAGTCATCCTCTGACCCCCTGATAACAGCCAGTAACACTCATAAGCAAAAGCCTGGTGTGGTTTATTATTTAAATGATATGAGCACCCACCCCATCCTCAAGATTCCCTTCTGGAACCATCAGGAGACTCTGATACAGAAAGGTCTGCTTGCATTCTTTTTCTCATTTTGATGGTACTGTGTCTCCCATCATGTCAGTGGCAGGGAGATGCAGTAGGTCACAGCAGTTTTAATGACAGATGGGATATTTAATACTTGTTTTGTATGTCTCTGTGTGTCCCGTCCAAAGTGACGCTGCAGGAGTCAGGCCATGAGGTGGTGAGGGCATCACAGACCCTCACTCGCACTTGCACCATCACTGGGGACTCAGTCTCCATAAACAGCGCTATTTGGGAGCAGATCAGGCAGCCCTGGGAGAGGCCGTGGGTGGATAGGAAGGAGCTTCTGCAGGTAAGAGTGGTTTAGCAAATACACACCATCCTTCAGAGATCATCTAGTCATCAACCCAGACACATCCAAGAACCAGTTCTCCCTGCACCTGAGCACTGTGACCGTGGAGGACCCGGCTGCATATGACTGTGCAAGAAGACACAGTGAGGGAAAGTTAATGTGAGTTCCCATATAAACCACCCTGCAGCACAGGGTTGGGGTTGAACTGAAGGGAATTCAGGGTAATGGGTGTGCTCAGGCCCAAGTAGCAAAGGCCCAGGATCCAGGAGTAGTTGCAAGTGAGAGCACAAATAGGATGGTCTGCTGTGGTTTTTAGTTTATTTTGTTCAAACAAAATTTGTATTTTAGCAACAGACTTAGTAGGAATTCCAGTAGGAACCATTCTGTTTTCTCTTAATGTAAAAGAAAAAGAAGATGAAGCAGAAGTAGTAGAATTAGTAGAACAACAACGAGAAAGGGATTGCTGTAAAGCTTTAGAAAGGATATAGTAGCATAAGGTAAAAAGTTGTGAAAAAGGAAAACAAATATATTCCATGAAATAAGTGCTAAAAAGTGGTCAGGTGGAAAGCTGGAAAAACCAGGGGTAGAGAGTAGGGTTAGCCTCATTGGAGTTCACAATGACTGCTCTTCACTATAGTTTGCTGGGTCATTCAAGCCTGTGTCCTCAGGTTTCAATCCATTAATTTGCAAGGGGAAACTGTTTTCAAATCTCTCTTGAGTGGTTCATCTGCCTTTCCTTTATGAAGCATATTATGTTTTGTGACCATTGGCTTTATATAGAAATAAATTCTTTTCAGCCTCTTCCCTAAAAACTGGTTGATTTATATTTAGAAAAATCAAATCAAGTGAGTCTATTCTGGGAGCTGTTTCCAGAGGAGAGTGCCTTAGGAATTCAGACTTGAGAGTGTGGAGATGCTCCTCTTGAACACATGGCTAACTGTGATTGTCCTTGTTCCCTTGGGTCTATCTCAGGTGCAGCACTAGAGGCTGGACCCCAAACATACAACTCACTGCTGTCCAGTCACTTAAGACTGATAGAAACCCTATAGGGCACTGGTTCTCAACTTGGAGGGTCGATACCCCTTTGGAGGTCGAACTACTCAAGGTAATTAGTTTATTGTGCCTACCTGGCCGATAATCACATGTGGGATTGTTTGAAGAGCCGAGGGATAAATGACTCGGTGAGCCTCGCCTTTCTAGTTCCCAGGTCTCTTGCGTTGTGATGGTCGGACTAGGGTGCAGCGGCCTTGGCCAGTTCTCTGCTTCAGCTGACAAGGTTCATTTCCTGCAAGACATCCCCAAGGAGAAGTCGCATGGACCTACCCCAATACAGTCCTGGAGCAGCCGTGTGCAGACCCCTTCCAGCATTTAGATGCTTACATGTTCTCTGATTTGGCTTTCCTCCAGTCATTGTGTGTATTTTGTGAGGTGAAGGAGGACTTAATGGATTGGTGTCAGACATAAAGGTTAATCTTGGACTTGTGGGCTTGGGCAGCACTGGTTGGGGATGTTTTCTTGATGTGCACTTACCTTTATATAAAACTCTCTTATACATATGAGTTTCTTTGGATTTGTTTCTCTAAAATACCCAGACGAACACCCTTTTGCAGGGATCTCCTAAGACCATCAGAAAACACATATTTCTGATGGTCTTAGGAACCAAGACACCAGTCCTCTATCTGTCTCCAGGCAGATCCTCCCACATGCAAAAAACACCCACATATGAGTAACTGGCGTAATGACATCATAACTCCAACCCAATCACATACACCCCATACAAATGCAAGTGTGTGTGACAGGGTTAGTGCCATAATGTGCTTTTGCTTACCAGTAACACATGTGTAGAGAGCAGCTACTTTGTAGAGAGCAGCTGCTGTGTTGAAAGTAGCTAGTCTGTGAAAAGCAGCTACTGGGTTGGAAGCAGCAATACTGGAAGTAAAACAACACTTCATGAATTATAAATACAGGTTAAATGTAAAATCATGTACCGTGAAATCAACTACTGCAAAAATATGTAAATATCTGAACCATGGGAACTTAATCTGGACGCTGAATTGGAAACTCACAGGGGCAGTTCTACCCTGTCCTATAAGTATCCCTCTGAGTCCATATTGACTCGATCGCAGTGATTGATTTTTTGTTTGCTTGTTTTATTTTTTGACAATTCATGATTTATCCATGGGGCAGAAAACCTCACATGAAAGTAGGTGTAGTAGTTACATAATTTCATATTCACCTGATAAATTAGTCTAGGGGTGAAGGTTACCCTGTCATTCATGTCACAGCTCCATGATGCTTCCTGGTGGGCTTGACCTTCTCATGAGAATTCTGGGAACTTCCACTCTTTCTCCCTGGAAATTGGCCAACTTCTTTCTCTCAGCTTCACGTCACACTGTTCAGAGAGCTAAAAGAGCCACATAGAGACCTGAGCCAGCACTAAGAAAGTCTACCGCCATTGGATACACAAGAATTTTCAGCCACTGACCTGTGACCCTTCTGCATTCAGCATCATTGCATGTGGTGCATGAGTCTGAAGAGGAATACATGGACTAGTATTGGAGTTATGGGCTAATATCAGACTTATGGACTTGATCTGGACTGGGCTGAGATGTTTTCTTGATATCCAATTACACTTTGATATAAAGCTCTTTCGTATACATTATGAGTGTCCCTGGATTTGTATCTCTAGCCTACCCAGTCGAACAGGGCAGGTATTTCAAGAGAAGTCCCCTTTTCTTTGCAAAATCTACTCTCTGTTTCCCAAGATTTAAGGATATGGTGAGTCCATCAGAACTGGCAACATAAATCAGTTTAATTCAGTAAATATTTGCTGATAAGTGACTTTTTTTTATTCCTTATAAAGTTAAGCGACAGAGTTTTCTGTCGTCTGTGGAATGATCTGACCAAATTGGGAAATGTAACAATATTGAAATTCTCGTATCTCCATTTTCAGCCAACAACTTTGGAATCTGCCTAGAACTTTCATAATGAAATTTTCTAGTATAACAGCCATAAAAGAAGCATAGTCTTTATGGATGCAAATTAATAGGGAAGTGCTTCACTTTGATCTGTCCCATAAGCACTTGTGAGAGACCCAACAGACAAGAGTTACTTGGAGGAAGTAAGTTTAAATTCCAGACCTCGCAATTTGGAAGAGTCTCTACAAATATTCTGCCCATGCACTTGATTGATAGAACCTCTGGTGAGTGATAAATTAAATTAGCAGAGTGGGGAAATCATGATAAGCATAATTGAACTGAACTGTCATGGTTAATTGCCCCAATAGCATTCAAGCAAAATAAAACACGATAAAAGTACAAATTCCAACTCTAAGGACAGTCAAGTTTAACACCCCCCCCCCTTCTCCCATCACGTTTTAGTGCTCCCGCTTGTTTTATATTTAATTTTTGTTACTCTGACATAAAATTTACCTAGAGCATATGATGCCAGCTACTTTTTTTCCTAAAGGCAGTCTTCATACATGACAATGCTTTGGGGAGCAGAATGGTCCTTCACCTCAAAGGTCATTAGTTTCGGTTCTTGCGTCAGCACCATTAACACCGTGGCAGGGTTGAATGGCTGGATGGTTCATGTTAGTGAGGAGGATGCCACATCTGGGGAATCTGATCACAAGCTTACACACTCCACGTACGTTGTACATCGTTTTATGTCTCCCATGCACACTCTCGGTGCTGGGAGAAAGTACCGTTTCTGCCCGCAGGTGACCTGGCCATCATTATCAAAGTCTGAGGGCCCATTGTTGCCGGATGACTCTCACTGGCTCCTCCCCGTGCCGCCCCAGATCCCGCCTCTGGCCCCGCCCCCAGCCTAAACAGCACCCTGGCTCTTCCCTTCCCCAGACATCTGGGTGTGTGCATTCAAGCTGATGGTCGGGTCCAGAACCACCTCAAAGGTGAAGTGAAGGCAGAGACCAGACCCGCCGGCTCCTCCCAACCCGGGTGCTCAGAGATGGGGTGGAAGTGGCGGTGTCCCAGCCGGAAATGTGGCTTATTGGATGCGTCCTACTTACTGTGCACTGCATGTGGTGCGAGAGAACCTCCTGGTACCTTAGCTCTGCGTAGTAGCCAGCGCTCCCAGGTGAGGGGCGCTCTTTCCCAAGGATTTGCGTGTGGGCGGCAGCCAGTTTGAGGTACCCTGGAGCACACAGAAGTCCTGCTGGAGTGTAAGCGACCTTTCTCTTCTCCTCACCTTCCCCAGGGGACTCTCCTCTGTGGTGAGAGGTGAGCTGGTGTCCCATCCCCCAGCTTTTGGATTGGTTGGGGTTCTTGGTGGAAATCCCTGTTGGAGGAAGGTAATCACAGGCTGGGGGTCTTGTCTTCGGGGTTCCCAGGTTCGTTGCCTTGTGGGTTTCTGCTCACCCCCCTTTTCATTGTTTCCATACAGCGATACCTTCTCCCAGAGACTCCTTGCACCTCATCAGCTCAAAGGTGAGCCCTGGGGTCTGTTGTTTCTCCCACTACGAAGAAGAGAACGCGTCTCCAGAAGCGAGTGGCGGCAGCTGGTGCGTAAAACATTAGGGCTTCCTCCGGAGGTTTGCTAAGACTTGTCACCTGTGCGGTACATTCTTCTGAAGCAGGGCCGGGGGAGAACCCAAGGTCCAGTTCTAGAAACTCCCTGGCTCTTAGTGCCATCTGTTGTGTGACCGCAGGGAGCCTCAGCCTTGTGGGTGTAGAAGTGGTATTCCAGTGCAGCCACCATGCACCGAAACTGATTGGCATTCCCAGGTTGCTGGGCTAAGCCCTTCCAGGACTGGAGCCTCAAGGAGATGGCCCAGTTCGGTGGCTCTTAGTCAACACCCTGGCAGCTGGCAGGAGAAGAAGAGACAGGCCCTGCCCTAAAAAGATGGGGTTCAGTGACCTAGAACTCAGTCAAAGGGAGACCCAGTCTTTTGGGGGAAAGCTTATAGGTCTCTAGAAGGGCCAGAACCCTTCTAGGGTTCGTTGGAAGCCTTTACTAAGGAAAGCATAGGTTTCTTCTGTTTACAAAGCTTCCTTCATCTATCTTGCCACCCAGCTGTGTTGTCCGTCTGTGGAAGCTGGCAGCCAGTCCATTGGAGTTATCCAGACCAACCACAAAGATGTGGGGGAACCCTCCTATCAAAAAGAGTACAGACATCCCAAAGACTTACACACCCAAATTGAGCCTGCATTAGATTGGGCTCCTTCTACCCTCTGGCCTCTTTTGCTCTCACCTCTCCTCTCTACCTGTAAGGCTGGCTCTCCCTCCCACTTAGATTCTTTCTGCAGGTTCTGCAGCAGACATTAGAGCTGTTTAACCCCTTCCTCACCAATTCTGCTGTAGTTCGTTCATGTTCTCTTCCTTTATGTAATAGTGGGTCTCATGGATTTTACACATTTTAATTTAGCTAATCCTCTAACCTTTCTTACCTAACTATTCTAAACCCCTATGATTTCCTGCTCCCTACAAACCACACCTCCCTCAATAAATCTATAAATTAAAGGTCTCACTCTGTCTCTTATCTCTGTAAAACCTGAGATATGGTGGCCTGCACGGGAGGCTGTCTGGGCTAGGACTGGAGTGGCACTTTCCTTTCCCTAGCCACTAAAGTCCCCAGCATCCTTCCTGGACCCCCTTCGAGCCAGTGAGCCTAACAGAGGGATCTCCACATCTTCAGCTAAAGACCCTCTGACAACATATTGGTGAGTGTTAAATCCAAAGCTCCCTACTCCAAGGTCATCTGCTCATTTTCTCTTGGCCATTCTGAAAATTTCCACGTACCAGAAAACTTGGCTCAGTCAGATTGTCTTCCCAGCCCCGGGGGCTTAGGTGGTAATTATTCAGTGTAAGGATGCTCTCCTGTTTTGCTACCTCATATAAGAGAGCTCAAATTTTCACTCAGCATTTTAAAATGGGTTGTAAGAATTCTCAGTGTGTTAGTCCAGGTAGGCTAGAGAAATTCATAGAAAGTCGGGTGTATAAGAGTTTTATATAAAGAGCAATTGTACATTAACAAAGCGTCACAACCCAGTCCAGTTCAAGCCCATAAGTCTGATATTAGCCCATATGTCCAATACCAATTTATGAAGTCCGCTTCAGACTTAAGAAACACATGCAATGATGCTGAATGCAGGATGATCACAGGCCAGTGGGTAGAACATCTTTGGATTCCGTGGTGGTGTAAGCATCTCAGCAGTGGCAGGGGTCTTTGAGTGGCTTCTCTAGTTCCCAGGGCATGGGGTCCATCAGCATAGTGCCATGTGTCAGATCAGTAGAGGGTCTCTAAGGGAGTGAGCCAAGAGAGAGAGAGAGAGAGTCTTCCGCCTCCAAGAAGGAAATTCCGGAATTCCAAAATTGTCAGGAGAAGGCCATACCCACACAGGGGCCATTGGTTATATTTTGATTGGCAGGCTGGACTCCACCCCTTCAGTCTTAATCATCAAATTGTCAAATGATTAAATAACTACCACACTAAACAATGGCATAAAATACTTGTAGTTTGTGCACTGGCAAACTTCAATTCGCTGGGTCTTAAATCAGTTATTCATAGCGGAAAATTGATTTTCTTATGTAATAATGCATGACTGCAGTACAAATTGGACAACAATTCATGATGGTCACCAGGTGGTATACTTGATTTAAAATTTTTTCAAGATCTCAATAATTTCTTTTTAATCTACAAAATATATTTTCCTTTTATCCAAGTGTTCTTTGTGCTCAACCTCATTTATGTCAGAATTGTTCCACTATGCAAGTCCTACTGGTTCAGGAAAATGTTCCTCTCTCAGACTAAGAATCAGTCTTTGATCTTTCTGCTCACGATATGCCGCTATTTCAGTGCCTGTTGTCTCTGACCAAACTGCGGCTGTGCCTTCTTTCTCCCCTCCCCCTTACAACCTCCTTCAGGTGTCTCCAACCCACAGGATGCTGCTACATTCTCCCAGTTGCTAAACTGTAGCCCTATATCACCTGCTATAGTGTCTCATTCTTCTTCAGCCTTCCTCCTCACCACCTCCTCCCACTGCTGCCTTATTTCAACACCTTCCACCACCTCTGAGCCCACACTCTGTAATCCAGTATCCCCTACCCTGTTACCTCAAACAATTTCTACCCAAACTCCTCCCTTGTCCATACCATGATTGTCCAGTCCTCCCACCTCTCCTCTGTCACCAGTTCCCTTCCCACCCTTGCCATCTTATAAGACATCTGACACCTTTCCCCTACTGCCAGCACCATCTCCACCTCTCACTCTTGGATGTTCAGCTCTCTCCAGCACAAAGACAGCGCCTTCAAATCCAAAGCATCCATGCTCAATCCTGCCCCCCCTCAGTACCCTCTGTGATGTCGCAGGAGCAGAGAGGTTAGTAAAAAATTCAGATCCCCTTTTTGTTAAATTATTTTTCAGGCTTAGGAAAACATTTTGGATGTTATACATTAGACCCAGACACTTACATTAAAGAATTCAAATATCGGCTTTGCAGATGCTGCTGCTTGAATTTGTAGGGTTTCTGGTCCAGCCATGGTCACCCCTACTGTGTTTTTCGACATAGCCGTCAATGGTGAGCCCCTCGGCTGCATCTCTTTCTAGCTGTTTGCAGACAAAGTTCCGAAGACAGCAGAAAACTTCCGCACTCTGAGTACTGAGGGGAAAGGCTTTGGTTATGAAGGTTCCTGCTTTCACAGACGCATTCCAGAGTTTATGTGCCAGGGTGGTGACTTCACATGCCATAATGGCACTGGTGGCAAGTCCGTCTGTAGAAAGAAATTTGAAGATGAGAACTTCATCCTGAAGCACACAAGTCCTGGCACCCTGTCTATAGCAAATGCTGAGCCCACTACGAACGGTTCCCAGTCATTTATCTGCCCCACTAAGACTGAATGGTTGGATGGCAAACACCTGGTCTTCGGTCAGGTGAAAGAATGCATGAACATTGTGGAAGTCATGGAGGGTTTTGATTCCAGGAATGGCAAGACCAGCAAGAAGATCATCATTGCTGACTGTGGACAACTCTAATTACATTTGATCTGGATTTTTATGTTTTATCTTAAGCACCAGACCATTCCTTGTGTAGCTTGAGAAATCACCCTTCTATTCCCAATGTGCTTGCAGTATCGTTTAATCTTGTGTTCTCCATCCAGTTATTCAGGTTTCTTACTTTCCTTATTTCTCCTGTATCCAGCTGTAAAGCAGAGTTAAGTTTATGATTATGAAATAAAAGATAAACAATAAAATAATTTAAATATCTCACTCAGTCATATGATCGTACCTGTCATGACATCCATATGATTTTAACAACTACCTTAACCCTTGAAGATTGGGAGAGAGTCTGGATAGCTGCACAAAGAGAGCTGATGAAGGGCATGCCCAGACTAGGTTAAGCCCGTGGACTTCAAGGCAGTTCCCAAGCACAACCCTAATTAGAATTATCAGATGATCATGAGCACCCAATTCTTCAAAATGATATGATTTGCATCTCATTGAGGGCTTGCCAAAAGCCTCAAATAAAGCAGTCAATTATGACAAAATTAAGGAAATCATTTAGGAACCAAATGAAAATTCTGCCAAATTTCTGTCACATCATCATCCAGAAGGCTTAAATATATCAAAGTAGACCCTACTACACCAAAAGGGATCATTGTACATCACTCAAATTTCATCTCACAATCAGCTCCAGACATTAAAAGAAACCTTAAAAGGTTAGATTGTGGACCGCAGACTTCACAGCAAGATTGCAGTGCAGCATTCAAAGTTTTCAACAGTAGGGAGGATCAGAAAAAGTTATATAAGCTACAAAGTCTTAAGGTTAAATGTCAAATGTTAGCAAGTGCCCTCCAGGGCCGAGTGTGTGTGTCTAAACTAGTTATTGGGCCGCCCACGAGTGAACCATGAGCACCCTGCTTCAGATGCTCCCACTCGGGGGCATGGGCAAATGTATGTCCTAATTTGTTACCTCCAAGAAAGTCATGTCCATAGTACGAACAGAAAGGTTGCTGGGGAAATGACTGCCCCACTCGACACAAAGTGTGTGGTATAGTTTATTCCATTATATCTCCGGAGCAACCTGCTCAAGATGCCTCAGTAGTAGAGCTGCTTGGATTGGCCTTGGAGGATTGATGATACCCAGGGTATTAGGTCCCACTGAAGATCACCCACCTCAAGTCCAGGTAACTATCATTGCCTGAAGTAAGCCCATTTCTTTCCTTTTAGAACCTGGATCTGAGATACGACTTTCTCGTTGTTTCTTTCCTCCTGCAAAGGTCGAGAAGCTGGGCCTGCCCTTTCCTTTTTCCCTTGCTGAAAAAGATTTTCAGCTACAAATGTCTATGTTCCTCTTCAAATTGAAGACTTCATACACAAACAAACTGAAGAGTTGCTTCTGGACATAATTTCAGATTTGTTCTTATCTGTGTCAGATATAGATTTTTATGAATGTATACCTAGCCTTTCAGTGATTTTATTCTGTTGAGTTTCAGGAGAGGTAAGTTTGGTTGCATTTTGTCAGTGATTACTCTATTGCTACCCTAGCCACCATCAAGCAATTAGAAGGAAATCAATTTTGTTTGTTATCTACCTCTTTTTTTTACATTTTATTAGGGGTTCATACAACTCTTATCACAGTACATACATATACAAACATCAATTGTATAAAGCACATCCACACATTCTTTGCCCTAATCATTTTCAAAGCATTTGCTCTCCACTTAAGCCCTTTGCAACAGGTTCTCTTTTTTCCCCTCCCTCCCTGCTCCCCCCTCCCTCATGAGCCCTTGATAATTTATAGATTGTTATTTTGTCATATCTTGTCCTATCTGGAGTCTCCCTTCCCCCCCTTCTCTGCCATCCAGCTCCCAGGGAGGAGGTCACATGTGGATGATTATAATCAGTTCCCCCTTTCCAACCCACTCACCCTCTACTCTCCTAGTATCGCCTCTCACACCCCTGGTCCTGAATGTATCATCCACCCTGGATTCCCTGTGCCTCCAGCTCCCATATGCACCATTGTACAACCTCTGCCCTATCCAGTCCTTCAAGGTAGAATTCGGATCATGGTAGTTGGGGGAGGAAGCATACAGGATCTGGGGGAAGATGTGTTCTTCATCAGTACTACATCGCACCCTGACTGACCCATCTCCTCTCCTAAACCCCTCTGTGAGGGGATCTCCAGTGGCCGATAAATGGGCCTTGGGTCTCCACTCCACTTCCCCCTTCATTCACTATGGTATGTATGTGTGTATATATATATACACATATTTTTTTTGCATGATGCCTTATACCTGGTCCCTTTGGCACCTCGTGATCGCACAGGCTGTTGTACTTCTTCCACGTGGGCTTTGTTGCTTCTGAGCTAGATGACCGCTTGTTCACCTTCAAGCCTTTAAGACCCCAGACACTATCTCTTTCGATAGCCAGGCAACATCAGCTTTCTTCGCCACATTTGTTATCTACATCTTAAGATATGTTCTGCAATAAAACAAGTATTGTCGTAAGTCTGTGCTTCTGGGAGATCCTATTGACTTTGACACAAGAAGCTTTAAACTATTAAATATTTTAGAAAAACCTTTATGCAGTTTCAATGTCATCTAAGACATCTTCTCTAGCAAAGTTAAGACTTTGGTGTGTTTCTGTCCTAACGGAAACTCTCTCACTAAAAATATGATATTTATTGTTAATATTACAATTGTGTTGAAGAAAAGTTTACTGTAAGGCCATGTCTGTTACTGTGATTTCTTGTAATATTAATGTGAATGCTTTTTTCTCTTCTCTTTTATTTCAACCCAAATAGTAACTTTCATTATAAAACCGGAAATGAGAAATAACCTAAATGTCTAAAAAGAGATAAATTGTAGTATACGTGTGTTCCTTCTCTAAGATGTTAAGCATTAAAATCAATTCATGCTGACTAGATATAAACTTATGGGTCTATTGCCACATAAATGAAATAAATTGAGTGAAATAAGTTAAGCAAATGAGCATACATACTGTCTTAAATAATCTATATATAAATCGCTTATTGTGTATGAAACCATATGAACAGGACTGTATTCTGTGTATCACAATCACATAATAAGGAATCATTTCCAAGTAATAATCCCAATGAATCCTTCTGGGATACTCATTTATGTGTACGGTGGAACAGTGAGCATTTTGAAAATATTCAGCCATAGTTGCCACTGTATATTAGGAAGATATGCAAATACCGCCCCCCCCCCTTCTGCTAATAAAATCCACACCATTCCCAACCATACAGCTCTGGGAAAAGATCCTCAGTACCAGAGTCCCCAGGTAACCCCATTCAGTAGTTTGTATGAACACAGACTTGTCTCACTCAGGTATTTTAACAAGTCATTTTATTGAGAGCTAGTGTGTGTGAGCAGGAGACTGGAAATATGTCATGGTTTTCATGACCAGCATATTCTGTGTTTGCAAGTGTCAACACTAATGTGCAACCGGCTGGGTCTGAAGGAGACTTGAGGGAGCATAAGATGTCTTTTAGATTCTTTTGTGCAATCTCTGGATTCACTTTCAGTAGCACTGCTGTGACCTGTATCAGCCATGCTCCAGGCCTACAGTGGGTTTCACATATTAGTACTGTTGCTATCGCATATTATGTAGATTCCATGAAGGCTGGTGTACCATCTCTAGAAACATTGCCAAGAGCACACTGTATCAGCGAATGGACAGTCTAAAAGTCAATCACAATTCCATGTATTACGGTGGGTAAGACACACTGAGGGAAGTCAGTGTGGGTACAGATATGAACCGCCCATGCAGGGAGGGAACTGTGCATTGTAGGGTGCTGTAAGGGCCTGAAAAGAAGGAAGCATTCTGACTCTGGAGCATTTGGAGAGGGAGTTTCAAGTCAGGTGTCTTACTTTGATCCAGGGTTCTTCATCTCAAAGTTTCCCACTTGGAATCTATATTGTTTATGATTCAGTGCCTACCCTTAATATCTGTAGATTCAAAGTTGTAAGAAGAGAAAACATTCTGTTGGAGAGGAAAACAAACAAATGAGCTTGTTCTACAGGGAGTGTATATTACTCTGTCAGGGGTGATCAGCATATGTCTTGAGGTCAGTATGTTAGTCTGGGTGGATTGTAGAAATCAATTCATAGACACTTCTATGTGTATAGAAAGAGCTTTATAGAAGCAGCAATTGTAAATTGAGAAAGCATACCAGCCCAGGACAGATCAAACTTATAAGTCCAATAGTAGTCCATATGTCTGACACCAATCTGTAAATTCCTCTCGATTCATGCAACATATGCAACAACGCTGAGTGCAGGCAGATCACAGGCTAGTGGGTAGAAGGTCTTCTGGATCCAGTGGCCTTGAAAGCATCTTAGTGCTAACATGGGTTTCCATGGGACTCCTCCAGCTCCAAGGCTCTGGCTGCTATTTGCGTAGCTCCATGTGACTTGTGAACAGGAATGCCTCGCATGGAGAGAATGTATGTGGCCTCTAGTGAGATGTTTATCTTATTTGCACCTCCAAATTAGGTCATTTAGCTGCAACCTGATTGACAGGCTAGAGTTCATTCCTTTGCAAGTTGACAGGAAATCACTTAACTGCCACAGTCGATTAGCTTTCAGGCAGACTCAGTGGAGTTCCTGGGTAGTGCTAACTGTTAACGACTCAACTAATGGCTGTAAAGTTGGTGATTTGGAAATTGGTGTCATTTATTCAAGTATAATATATTGAAAAAAGTTGCTTTTCACCCAACTAAAAGTCTGCTAAAACTGATCATTTCCAACTCCTAATAATCCTATAGGACAGATGAGAACTTCTCATATAAGAATTCCAAGCCTGTAGTTCCTTATGAGATTATTCTACCAAAAATTTCTCCCACAGAGCAGTTGCTGGGTCTGAATGATTGACTTTTCATTTAACTACTGGGCAAGTCACCACTGTACAACCATGGTAGGTAGTTCTAACCTATCCATTCAAGTGAAATTTTTAAAATATTATATTCTGTCAAATAATCATTACAGTTTAAAATTATGTATTTCAGAAAGTCTTGCTGTTTTTCTTCCTGACTCTTCCCCTAGATCAAGGATCAGCAAATTTCTTTTTTGAAAAAGGCCTGAAAACCATTCTTTATGATTCCATTGGCCATATACTCTTGGAGACAATTACTGAACCCTACTGATGGAGTGTGAAAATAGCAGCAAGCAGTAGAGAAGGACATAGCTGTGTGCTGATAGAATTTTATTCACAAAGAGAGACTCTGGGCCATGAGCCTGTTAACCAAAGCCCTATCTGAAGGTCTGTGTAAGTAACAGACAACATTCTTTCTTAAAACAAAACAAAACAATTTTATTGGAACTTCAAGTACATATGCTTCAATTCAATCATATCAAGAATAGGTGTAGAGCTGTCTATCTTCTCTGCACCAAGAGCAACTCCCCTGGCACTACTCCTCATCCCCTAAAAATGTATGCCTGCACCAAATTCATCTCCACCCTTTCCCTGGTCAGGAACACCTCCCAGTTGTTGACTCCACCCTTGTCTGTGTAGGTGCCGAAATAGCTGGAGACACTGACAGATGAGCACTTCATCAGCTCAAGAGTCCCACATTCCCTGACCTCACTGATCCCTTGTCGAAGCTTCTAGTCAGCACCATCTCAAGGGACAGTGACACAGCAGCCAAGCTCATTGGAGCCGGGACTGGAACAGTTGGAGTGGCATCTCTGGAGCCCGCATTGGGACTGGGTTTGGGAGCCTCATCCTGGGTTATGCCAGGAACCCTTCTGTGAAGCAGCAGCTCTTCTACATCATCCTGGGCTTTGCCTTCTTGAAGCCTTTTAATGTAGGGGTTTTTAATATAATATTCACATGTAATACACTTGCATAGTTAAATCACTTTTTAAAAGAATTGGAAATATATATATACCTATATCATAACTAATTCTTATGTTCCCTCCCCTTCTTGCATTCATTGCTTGCTCCCCAAATCCCCTCACCCTCCTGAATCCTTTGCTCCCCACATGCCCCAGACCAATGTATCAGTTATTGTCTCTAAGTGCCCACTCCTTCTGTGCTTCACACACTTGGAAACCCAATAGAAACAATAAAACACAAAAACAAAATAGCAGGAAGAGAATAAAAACATTATAAAAATGAAAGTAATCCGGGGGGACTTGGGGTGGGGGGGAAAGGGGGGTAAGGAAGTGGTGTTAACAAACCCAGGGAGAAGGGAAAAACATGGGACCCCAAATGGTAGAGAAGTGGGAGTGGCAGGCCTGGTGGGAAATGATCAAGGATAAGGTTGCTTAGAGAAGAGGTATACTCTAGCCCAGGTGGCGACAAAGCATGGTAGTAGGGCAGGAGGAAAGTCAAGGGAGATGGAGGAAAGAACTAGGAGTCAAAGGGCATTCATGGAGGTCTAGACAAAGACATGTACATGCAAATATATATAGGAGGATGGGGAAATAGATCTATGTGTCTATATTTATAGGTCAAGTATTAAGGTGGCGGAAGGACCTTGGGCCTCTACTCAAAAACTCCCTCAATGCATGAATACCTTCTTTTATTAAATTGGAACTCTATGATGCTCACTCTCCCAACACAATGGCTGGAGCCAAAGTGGGTGAACAAGTAAATGTGGTGAAGAAAGCTGATGGTGCCCAGCTATCAAAAGAGATAGTGACTGGGGTCTTAAAGGCTTGAAGATAAACAAGCGGCCATCTAGCTCAGAAGCAACAAAGTCCACATGGAAGAACACACCAGCCTGTGTGATCGAGTGGTCCCAAAGGGATCAGTTATCAGGCATCAAAGAACAAAAAATCATATCATTGACTGCATACCTCCATGATAGGATCGCTGAAGACAAATGGGTGCATAAGCAAATGTGGTGAAGAAAGCTGATGGTGCCCGGCTATCAAAAGAGATAGTGTCTGGGGTCTTAAAGGCTTGAAGGTGAACAAGCGGCCATCTAGCTCAGAAGCAAATAAGCCCACATGGAAGAAGCACACCGGCCAGTGCGATCACGAGGTGCCCAAGGGACCAGGTATAAGGCATCATGCAAAAAAAAAAGATATAAGTGTGTGTATGTATGTGTATATATGTGTGTATGTATATGTATATATATATCATATTAAATGAAGGGGGAAGTGCAGAGTGGAGACCCAAGGCCCAAGTGTCGGCCAATGGAGATCCCCTCATAGAGGGGTTTAGGAGAGGAGATGGGTTAATTAGGGTGTGAGGTAGTATCGATGAAGAACACAGCTTTCCCCCAGATCCTGGATGCTTCCTCCCCCCAACTACCATGATCCGAATTCTACCTTGCAGGGCTGGATAGGACAGAGGCTGTACACTGGTACATATGAGGGCTGGAGGTACAGGGAATCCAAGGTGGATGATACCTTCAGGACCAAGGGTGTGAGGGACGATGCTGGGAGAGTGGAGGGTGAGTGGTTTGGAAAGGGGGAACTGATTACAAGGATCCACATGTGACCTCTTCCTGGGAGAGGGACAGCAGAGAAGGGGGGAAGGGAGACTCCGGATAGGGCAAGATATGACAAAATAACGATGTATAAATTACCAAGGGCACATGAGGGAGGGGGGAATGGGGAGAAAGGGGGAAAAAAAGAGGACCTGATTCAAGGGGCTTAAGTGGAGAGCAAATCCCTTGAGAATGATTGGGGCAGGGAATGTATGGATGTGCTTTATACAATTGATGTATGTATATGTATGGATTGTGGTAAGAGTTGTATGGGTCCCTAATAAAATGTAAAAAAAAAAAAAAAAAAGAAAGTAAAGGGTAAGAAAGGAAAGTTCACCTTCAGTATTTTAAAGTCCAGAGGTGGGTGGGGATCTGTTGTAGAACAAGTGAGAAATACTTGACCCTAGAGCAAATTCAGGTTGGGTCAAGAGGTAGGTCAACTGACCAAGTATCATATTATGCCATGGTCTGATCCACTATGATCAAGTTTGCAGTCATCTCTGTGTGATAATAAAGCTTGTCAAGAGGATCTGCCAAATGCCTAATATGACTAGATATTCTCCAGATGGACTTTGAGTTCCCACTGTCCACTTAGCCTTTAACAAATTGGAGGTTCACAATTGTATCTCTGAAACTTTTCCCTTCATCATATTTGGATTTTGTTGTCACCATCTTTGGATCACACAGGCTGATGTGCTTCTTCAGTGTGGACTTACTTGACGCCTCACTTAGACTGGTGCTTGTTTGATGACAAGACCTTTAAGACCCCAGATAATCGATAGCCTTGCGCCATTTGCTTTCTTCACCACACTGTGTTCTAATGCCCTTATCTTTAGTGATCTCCCCTTGAAGGCGAGGATTGTGCAGAGCCATGTTATAAGATCCTGTCCTCAGAATAAGATCACCTAGAGAACTGATCTAGCTAAATCTTGTCACAAACCATGGGCACTTCTATCGAGTACCTGGAAAGTGACAGGTGAGACTCCACAACCACCAAGGTAGATGAGGAGGAAGAAATGAGAAGAGAAGTGGGTGCTCCCCCCTTTTTTGTATGCTTTATTTATTTATTTTTAAAACATTTTATTAGGGGCTCATACAACTCTTATCACAATCCATGCATATACATACATCAATTTTATAAAGTACATCTGTACATTCTTTGCCCTAATCATTTTCTTTCTTTTTTTTTAACATTTTATTAGGGGCTCATACAACTCTTATCTCAATCCACATATATACATACATCAATTGTATAAAGCACATCCATACATTCTTTTCCCTGATCACTCTCAAAGCATGTGCTCTCCACTTAAGCCCTCTGCATCAGGTCCTCTTTTTATTCCCTCTCTCCCCGCTCCCCCCTCCCTCGTGAGCCCTTGGTAATCCACAGATTGTTATTTTGTCATATCTTGCCCTATCCGGAGTCTCCCTCCCCCCCCCCCCTTCTCTGCAGTCCATCTCCCAGGGAGGAGGTCACATGTGGATCCTTTTAATCAGTTCCCCCTTTCCAACCCACTCACCCTCCACTCTCCCAGCCTCGCCCCTCACGCCCCTGGTCCTGAAGGTATCGTCCACCCTGGATTCCCTGAGCCTCCAGCGCTGTTATTCTATCTTTCTGTGTTTGTTTGTCGTTTCTGTTATTTGTCTCCTGTTTGGAGCACAGAAGAAGTGGATGCATAAAGACAACCACTGAGGCAATGGTTTATCTGGAAGGGGAGGGAGAAGGTAATTGGGGAGTGATCAGTGGGTGCAGGAGGCAGGAGGAAACTTTAGAGCTGATCGTGATGATGCATATGGAACTCTTTTTAGGTCTGGTTTAACAAGGGAAGTGTGAATATTATATCAAGAAAATTATTTTTAAAAAGAAACCAAACTTTTTACTGTGCGTGAAGGAGGAAGAATTTTTGCTTGGGGGCAGTGAATTCATTTTAATGGTTGTGTAGCAATTCACAGAAGAATAAAAATAATAGTTGTACAACATAAAAAGAATGGTCAGTGGCACCGAAGCACACATGTAGAAGTTGTTGAATTGGTAACTGCTATATTGTGTATATTTTTGCAAAATAAAGTTATATAAATGATAATGATTATGGGGGATAAAATAATGTAAAATTGATTGTGGTAAGGATTATACAACCCTTTTGATATGGTTGAATTACTGAATTGTATATTATGTGGATAAATTATCAATAAAATGTCATTTGGTTGTTTTTTAAGAGAAGTGGATGCTCAGAAATAGTCATCATTTTACCCTCACTTTACCCAATAGCCTGAATCTCTCACAGACTAACCTTGTCCTTAGGATAGGACGGAGATGCCCAGAAAGAAGGTCACAAGGAAAATTTCATGCTCAGCAATTTCCTTCATTGTGGCTCACAGCTCAGGTCAACCACGTGCATTTCTACCAAACTGCCCATGGTTTTCAGGGAGGACGTGTTTGTCCACAGTCAGGGTGAATGATGAAGGGAAGAGATTGAATCAGAGAACGCGGGTCAGGAACATCCCCTCCAGGGGCCATTGCTCAGCCTTTCCTACTCAGAGCCAACCTTCTGCTTCCACAAACACAGCACACGTGGATCACCTGCAGTGTAAAATATGGCAGCACAACTCAAACTCACATTCTTCCCATGTTGATCAGAGATACCTGTGTCGGTGACACCCTTCTGGATTCTTCTTGGTGACATGGATGTCTTACCCTGTGAGCACCTTGAACATCAAAAACAGTGCTTTTCATCTTAGAACTATTTTAAATTAGATCTCCTCCGTACTCCTAGGTATGATAGTGCAGGTAGAGCTGCTACAGACCAGTGATGGGCTCAGAAAGCTTTCTCAGAGGGCTATGTCTCACTGCCATGTCTGCAGATAGCAAGTTTCTAGATCTATCAGGCTCTGGGAAACAAAGCGTGTGTTACGTGGCAAAGAAGCCTAGTGATGACAATTTTAGCAACAGCCCTGTCTTCAAAATCAACACACTGCAACCATGATAGCTCAGCCAGCTAAGCATGTTTTAGCAATAATCTGAAACCTGGAGACACTGGCATGCATGTATTGTGTGGGAAAAGTACCAGGAGACACGGTGAAAGGAACGTGGACAAACATCTCAAGCGTCAGGAGAGCAAGAGGCAGCAGAGGGAGCTCAGGGTACAGGGGACACAGTTTTTGCCATGGGAGCAAGTACAGGGGTGCTGAGTGCTTGTTTCCTCTTGTGTCTAGACTTTCCCAATTTACCCAAGCCGAGAGCATCTCCGGGGACTCCTCCGGAATGGCAGTTCAAATATCTCTTATTTTCCTGCCGAGAAAATCCTGAAAATGAAAATCCATCGTTCTTCCTGAGAAGACAGGGAGAAACACATCAAACTTGGGATAAGTTGAAATCAATTCCAGAAGGCCCAGTGTTCTCTCAATGTCATTAAATTCTGCCCTCAATGTGCTTCTTTCAACACATTCCGTTTCTCTCCACTGTTGTATTTTTCCCCAAATGCCAGTTGGTTGAAACTGTATGTGTGCACATCTGACGCCAAATATCTTTTGAAGGGAAAACAACACAAAACAAAGCATGATTTTGCAATTCCTGAGATAATTTATACTTAAATTATTAAGTGCCGGGAGGCACTGAGCTGCATAGTGTCTGCTGGGAGAGAGCTGTAGTCTCAAAGTTTTGGGCATTTTCAGGGCCCCAGTTGGGAGGCGTGGTCGACCATACTGGTTAAGCCCATTGGCTGAATCAAGCCCGTCTGACCTAGATGGCGTCTCAACCAGGTGTACCGGCTTCCTCTCACAAAGACCTGAATGTGAGCATGCCCTCTAGCCTTAAGCAGCTTCCAACTTCCTGTAAGGGCCGACAGAGGCTTTGGCACGTAGAGTGACAGCCCATAGTTCTGCCTCACAGCATCAGTGTCTAAAGAAGACATGGGTGTTGGAGAGTGTGGGGCAATGATGATACTCTAGGGTGGACCTGATGGTTTCAAGGAACTCCATACTGCCCAGTCCTCGACACACAGGATATACGGGAGCCTCAGTCAGGGCAAGAGCAATGAAGGCTGGAGGGAGAGAATACTGGGCTCAGAAATGCTGGGTTTTCCTTTGGCCATTCACACACACCTCTTAGGAAAAGTGATCTCTCATTGCAGCCTAACACACAAATAAGTTCAAAAGAAGAATTACCCTACAATGGCCTCAGAAGAAACAAAAGAACCTCTATTGATAAACACAGGGTTCCCTCCTATGCAAATCATTCTGCAGGCACTAGGTTAAAATCCCAGCCTTGGGTACTGAAAGCTATCAGTTCTCTTCTGACAGGGCTGGGGGTCCCTTGGGAAAGCAGAACTGTGGTCTAAAGATGCCATTTCTGTGAGTTCTGTGCCTGGTGACAGTTCCCCAACCTAAGGGTCTCATATATCAGTGTTGATTCTATGGGGATGGTTGTAACTGCAAGTGACTGACAGATTCCAATTATTTTTATTTACAGGCGTCCTGTCCCAGGTGCCGCCTCCGGAGTCAGGGCCAGCACTGGTGAAACTCTCCCAGAAGCTGTCACTCACCTGCACTGTCTCTGGTGTCTCCATCACCAGCATTGGTTACGTCTGGAACTGGATCTGCCAGACCTGAGAGAAAGGACTGCGGTGGATGGGATACAGAGATTATGATGGTGGTACAGATTATAACCCGTCATTCCTGAGCCGACTTTCCATCACCAGAGACACATGGAGGAATCAGTTCTTCCTGCAGCCGAGCACCATGACTGCTAAGGACACAACCATGTATTCCTGTGCAAGGAACACAGTGAGGGAAGTCCGTGTGAGCCGACACAAGCCTCCCCTGCAGGGAACACATTGGGCAGCAGGGGGCGCACAGGACCCACTGAGCACAGACACCCAGTCCTAGACAGACACATGAATGACAGGGAGGATTTCCTGTTGAATGAGGGTTTCCTCTCTTACCTCTCAGCCACACCAGGGACAATTTTTCTCTCCACTCACCTCTAAATTTACAGACTTTTACATTTCCTCCCTGCATACTTGAACGGAGGAACAAATATTAAAGTTACTCTGATGCTTCATACTCATCTTGTATGACCCATTTTCCTTCTCTACAAACTGATTATCATGGTCATTCTCATCCTAGCTGTTACTCAAAATCTGTTGCCAATGAAATACAGGTATGCACAGATTCATGAGTGCAAAGCATAATTTCAAATGTCCTGAGCTCGCTGATCTATTACAGCCCGGGGCAGGCCTCTGGAGTTCTTTCTACAATGCTCCCTGTGCACTGTGAGTGATAATTGACTAAAGATCTCTAAGTCTGAGAAAATAATTGGGTGACTTCTGGGGCTAAACTTGTGGCATATCCTTCGTAATGCTTGCTCTCCACTGTCTCCCTTGATGCAGAAACAAGTGTCCAGGCACAGAGGGAAACAGTTGAACTGGAATGAGCTGTCTGGTTCGCAGACTCCTTTGTAAGATTACTCATTGGAGTCCCAAGGAAGGGAACACTTGTTGGAATGAAAACTTTGATTTCCAAAAGAAAGCAAATGTGTCATAAGAGGAGGACATTCCAGACTCATATCTCAGAATGCTTTTTAGAACTGAGAATAGTGTGACTTCACACGTATTTTGAATCTGTGATCAGGGGAACTGGTTCCTAGAGAAAGGACATCCTGTTGGGTAGAGTGTCAGCAAAACAGAGGAAAACGCTCAGTTAGAAGCACAGACAGAGTGGCTGCAAAAATGGTATCAAACTTAAGAGCAAATGAGGATGGTTCCGGATTTGGAAGTGTATATATTTGCTGTGAGTCTTCATGAGTAAAAGTGACTCAAAAACACCCAACATCTTTGATGGCATGAGGTGCAGAATGGTCAGCTAAGTGTAATTACCTAAAATAATCTGAAACCATTTAAAAAAATGTTTAATGTTAAAATTATTTAACATTTTAAAATTTAATAAATGTACCAGTCCTAATTAAATTACAGCTATATGTTTTTCAATCAGGAGAACAAAGTATAATAAATAACTAATAAATTATATATGCAAAGAAAGGTTATTTACAACTCCACTATCCTGGTGGCATAGTGGATTTCACATTGGGATGCTAAGTACAAGGTAAGCAGTTCAAAAGCATCAGCCACTCCAAGGGAGACAGATGAGGCTTTAAAAAGATGTACAAGGAATGTAAATTATATAATCCAAATCCAAAGAAGCCAATAGTATCAGAGCTTAAAAAACAAAAAAAAATTTTTAAATAGTATCAGAACTTAACTTGTGAGATTCTGGCATGCAGAAGGCCATGGATGACAGTGAAAGCTCAAAATCCATGTGCAGGATCTCCACAGGGAATACACCTCCTGTGATTTCCCTCTGACCGTAACTGAGGGGTGGAAAAAGCTGGTGATAAGAGAGTATTGGAGAGATGACTATAGAATTTCAGAGTGACACATCTGACTTTGATGGATAAGAACTTTTCACTTGATCTCTCCTTTTATGAATTTTGTGCTGAATCTGGGTTTTAACATTTTATGTGATTTTTACAAATTTAAGGGATTATTTCTGCTGTGTTTTGTTATTGTTGGTAGCATTTTTGATCCTCATATATTTTTATATGTTTCTTAATGTATGAAGCACAGCGTGGGTGACTCTACAGAATAAGGGTTCCTGGGGGTTTCAGCAAGAGAGCTGGGGGAGTTAATAGGAGTTCAAGAAGGAAAAAAACATGTTTTCTAACTCTACAATACTGCTGGATACAATTTCACTGTAGAATGGGATGATGTCTGGATTAGGTCTTAATAAAAGGGTTTTTGTTTGAAAGAAATAAAATGTTAAAACATATTAGTTGAAAAAATGTTTTAAAATATTTTTATTTTGAATACTTTCAAAAATTATTTTAACAAAATAATATTGAAAATTAAATAAAAAATCTAGCATCGATATATTATCTATTATATATTTTATAATAAAATTGCCAATTTCTTAATTAAAAAAAGGTTTACAGTGCCTAAAACTCTAAGAGGCAGATTTACTCTACTCTAGACAGTCACTATGAGTCAAAATTCATTTGGTGCCAGTGAGTTACATTAATTGTGTTTCCAATTTGAATCTTATTTTGGTTGCTTATGCCCATTAGTTTATTTTCTGTATTTTGTTTAAACATATTTAATACTATTGTCAGGAATTGGTTTTTTTCCCATTACCTTGGTCTTCATAGAATTTCCTACATTGTGTTTTTAGGTTAATGATCTCATCTTTTCTGTGACATCATTTATGATATTGTTTATATTTATTAACATGTTAATGGTTTTCCTTTTAAAGATATTTTTTTCTGGTTGTGCTTCAATTTACAAAGTAGCCTGATAAAAATAACCTTATTCTTCCATCCATTTGCATTTTCCCCTTTTTTTTATAGTGTAAGGACGACTTAACAGAATATTTCTGTTCAACCAATGTCTGGGGTCACCAGAAAAAGCACACACACCTTACTCACCGGCATTGGATGCAATAGTTTTCTCACAGAGAGAAGAGACAGAGCCGGCTCATCATCAGGATTGGGCATCAGTTTCCACAGCCAGTGGTTTCACTCGGCTGCCAGTGCAGGCATGGAGGTTTGCAAGCATCCCTCCTTTGTGCTGAAAGTGAAGAACAGTGTTCTCTCCTCAACAGCAGAGATAGAAAAATAAGGTTGTGCTATAAGGTGGAATCTACTGGAAGGCTGTGCTATAAGGTGGAATCTACTGGAAGGCAGTGATATGGTTTTGTTTTTGTTGTTTTGTATATTCCATGTAATGTATGTAACAATCAGTTTGGGGAATGTTAGCATGTGTTCAGAAGAAGGTAGGTGTGTTGTAGGATGCCAGCTACTAAAGAGTATTTTTAGATCCAGAAGCCTTGGGAAAGGCAGTCAGACAGCAAGGTCATCACATTCTAGTAGCCAGACTGACACATTTGGTCCTAAGCATACCTGGGTCTGTGATGGACTCTGGGGAAGGGCAGCAGACTGCACTTGGACTGCCTGCTTCCTCAATTTCCAATTCCTATTTGGGTTTATCTCAGATGTATTTTTGTCATGGGCGGTAACATTCTTGAATTTTTGTTCTTTGTTTATCTGTTTTACATTAGATGACAACCAGAATTGATGAACACATCGAGATAGCAAAGAGAATAAGAGATTCTGGGGCCTACAGTAGGGGGTGGCGGGGATAAAAGGGAGCTGATGCCAAGGAGTTCAAGAAGGAAGGGGGTGTTTTGAAACTGATTCTGGTAACAATTGTTCAATGCTGCTTGATGCACTTGAACTAAGAATTGATATGATTATAAGCACGAAATAAAATGGTTTTGGAGAAAAAAATGAGAAAATAATTAAATATTAAATAAAGACTATTCCATTGCTAACAATTTTTTAATTTCAAATTTCTGGCTTATATCATAATCTCTTTTCCAGTTCAATATTTTAGCTAGTGTTTTGAAGTGTTGTACCAGCAAGACTTTCCATCAGTTTCTGATTATGCATGAAGAAATTATCTTTCATTTTTTATTTATTTTTCTCATGGTACATGTATAGGCAACAAAAATAAATTTTCAACAATTCTTTTCATTAATGATTCAGTGGCATTAGATTATCATCATGTTCAACAATTGCCAATGACTGTAAGCTTTCCTATCACACACATCACAGAAACCCATCAAAAAGAATTCCGACTTGACAATTCCCTTCTTTACATGGGACAAATAACTTTTACTTTCTTGCTTCAATTATTTTGAATAGAAGTCTGCTTTAAGTATCTTTCTCTTCATGTGGAAAGAGTGAAGCCTACACTCTGTTCAATACCTTCATTGTCTTTCAGGCAGATTTCTTTCTTAATCAGTATTTTATTGCGGAATATATCTCAATATAATATCTATATAATTATCTATATCTATAGATCATACTTCCTTCCACTGTACCCAATTCAGATTGTCTTCACGTGGTAGCACTCTCTACCTCCAAAGTTTTTCACAGTGAGGGAGAGTCAGTGTGAGTCCAGACATAAAACTAACCTCAGGGAGAAAGCTGACCTTCAGGGAAGCTAAGGACCCATCAGCGCTGGACCAAGAGAAGAAAGAAGTGAGGACAGGAGCCTGGGTAAGGACTGCAGTACCTGGTCAGCTAGAACTGCTGTGCTGACCACTGTGGTAGCTCTACTGCCCATGGCAGGAAACCTGCTGAGACAACTCCAGGTAACACTCCTGACCAATCATGAATACTTGGGACCAGAAAAAATGTTGCTTTGTGACCCACAGAAGTTGGAAGACAGTGTGAGGCCAGGAAACACCTCTCCTGTATGTGATGGGATGCTGCCAGCAGGGGACTCTCTGAAGACGCTGAGCCCAACACCCACCCCCGGTACTAATTCATGGGAGGATAAATGAGCTTCTTCTTATTTCTGTGGTTACTTTTAACCTCACAAATAAACCTGTTGTTAGGAAACAATTTCATTCCAACTCTAAATATTGCATACAACATTTAAGTGTCTTTACTTTGTTCCAAATATTGTGAAATGTAATAGGGGAAGGAAGAATTTGAGATGATATTCACTTTTTTGTGTTCAGAGGTATGAGAATTTCAGGTTGATCTGATCTTGATTCCAAACATGGTGAGGATAGAGAATGTCTTTAATTTCAATATATCATTTGGGTACTTTTGATGGGAATGCATATAAAGTTACATTGAACATGAAATCTGCACAGATATGCATACAATTGGTAGAGTGGAGACATCAGAGGACTGTGTTCTCCCAAGGACTCCACCAGCATCGCTTTTCTAGTCTGAGTCCCAGAGCTATGGGCTCCATTTAGCCCTTTCCACCTTTAGATACAAGTGCACCTCCCACATGCAAATACCAGTCCCATGAAACCACAGCATGCATGTACTTAAATTCATATTTCTTCTTGCCCTGGAGAGCATTTTCTGGATGTCACAAATCTTATCCAAATGAATATGAATTTTGTGTGGGTGTTCCTCTTTCTGGTGGCGACTCCGGGAGGTGTGTGCTTCAGAGATTCCTACATGAAGTCTGGGGATGCAGCATCTGAGCGTATGACTCCCTGTGTTTCTCTTTATCCCCAGGTGTCCTGGCCCAGGTGCAGCTACAAGAGTCAGGCCCTGGACTGGTGAAGCCCTCACAGACCCTGTCTCTCACCTGTGCTGTCTCTAGATTCTCTTTAACCAGCAATCATGTGACCTGGATCCGCCAGGCTCTAGGAAAGGGTCTGGAGTGGATTGGGGTAATATGGCATAATGGGGGCACAAAGTATAATCCTGCTCTCCAATCCCGGGTCAGCATCACCAGGGACACCTCCAAGGGTGAAGTTTATTTAAAACTGAGCTCCATGAATCCTGAGGACACAGCCATGTATTATTGTGCTAGAGACACGGTGATGGGAAGTCAATGTGAGCCCAGACACAAACCTTAGTACATCAGGTCATGGTTTCAGCAGATGTGAAAGAGACAAATCAATGACGTTTCCCATCAAAAGCTGTGGTTTCCTCACCTTGTCAGCACCTCTCTAGGGACCACCAAGCACAGACTCTAGGGAACCTTCATGTGTCTGAACTTGCCTTCTTTTGAGTGGAATGGGTTTTGTCTGTGTTTCATTGTTTATGCAAAGGCAGACTTCAAAGTAACAGGTATCGATGAAATCTCAGTTTACATTCAGGGTACTAACTAGTGCTGTTTGTTGTCAAAGTTAGAATTATAAAACAAAAACAAACTCACTGTCGTCCAGTTGAGGAAAATTTACAGTGACGCCCTGTGGGTTTCTGAAATTTTAACTGCTTATGGGAGTAGAAAGCCCTGTCTTTCTTCTTTGCAGTGGGCACTTGCATACAGATCTCAGCCCAACACATGACCACTATGCCACCAGCCTTGTTATAAAATATTAATGCAGGAAAAATTCTCATGTGAGCTTCAAATTTTCTCCAAGCCATCAGGTGGATGTTCAATGTTTTCATTCCAGTGAACACTCACAAGTCTAAATTTATGTAATAATTTTAACTCAGAATGACCTAAATAATATTGAATATGTTGAATTGTTGTTACCCTTGAATTGGCTTCAACTCCCAGAGATCCCATGAAGAACAGGATGAAATACTGCTCGGAACTGCACTCTGCTTACAATCATTCCTCCGTTTGGACTCATCATTGCAGCCTTTGTGACAATCCACCTCCTTGAAAGACTCTATTTTTCATTGACAGTCTACTTTACCAAGCACAGGACCATTCTCGGTGTTGTGGTGCTCGTATTGACATGTTCAAATAAAGGAAATAAAGGCTTACTTGAATGCTTCCCAGAAGCAGCCAATCGGAAGGACCTTGGGCCTCTACTCAAGCACTCCCTCAATGCATGAATACTTTTTTCTATTAAATTGGCATTCTATGATGCTCACCCTCCAGACACAACCGCTGAAGCCAAAGTGGGTGAACAAGCAAATGTGGTGAAGAAAGCTGATGGTGCCCGGCTATCACAAGAGATAGTGTCTGGGGTCTTAAAGGCTTGAAGGTGAACAAGCGGCCATCTAGCTCAGAAGCACCAAAGCCCACATGGAAGAAGCACCACCAGCCTGTGCGATCACGGGGTGTCAAAGAGATCAGGTATAAGGCATCATCAGAAAAAAAAATCTTACCATAGTGAATGAAAAGGGGAAGTGCAGAGTGGAGACTCAAAGCCCATTTGTCGGCTGCTGGAGATCCCCTCGCAGAGGGGTCTAGGGGAGGAAATGTAGCACCGATGAAGAATATAGCTTTCCTCCAGTTCCTAAATGTTCCTCCCCCCCCCTCAACTATCATGATCCAAATTCTACCTTGAAAGTCTGGATAGAGCAGAGGATGTACACTGATGCAGATAGGAGCTGGAGGCACAGTGAATCCAGGGTGGATGATACCTTTAGGAGTAGGGGTGTGAGGGGCGATACTGGGAGGGTAGAGGGTGAGTGGGTTGGAAAGGGGGAACCGATTACAAGGATCTACATGTGACCTCCTCCCTGTGGGACGGACAACAGAAAAGGGGGTGAAGGGAGACGCCACACAGGGAAAGATATGACAAAATAATAATTTATAAATTATCAAGGGCTCATTAGGGAGGGGGGAATGGAGAGGGGGGGAGGACTTGATGCAAAGGGCTTAAGTGGAGAGCAAATGCTTTGAAAACAATGAGGGCAAAGAATGTACAGATGTGCTTTATACAATTGATGTATGTATGGATTGTGATAAGAGTTGTATGAGTCCCTAATAAAATGTTTTAAAAAAAAGAAGCAGCCAAGATGTGCTTATTTCAAGACAGACCTGCATGTCCTTCAGGCAGCCCGTGATATATTTAATATTATTCTCTAACACCATAACCCAAGTACATCAATTCATCTTGGATATTTCTCATAGGGTATTTGACCTTTACTAGAGTCACTCTTAGTTATCACAACTGTGGCAGCTGTTTCTGACACTACAGATAGTGTCCAGGGTTGCTACGGAAAACACACAATATATAGGACAGCATATTCTACATATACTACAGTGAATACTCACGGAACAAAAAATAGCAGTAGCACTGACGTTGAAGAAATCTATATGACGTCTTAACACTGGTCACAAATGAAGAGAAATGTTCATCTTCAGAATGTAAAAGTAGATTCATGTAAGTTATACTCAGGAGAACTTGGACCACAAAGGTATGTGGCACAATGATGAAATGCTCAATTTTAGCAAAAAGGTTGGCAGTTCAAAACCACTCAGTGATTCCGTTGGTTAAAGAACAGATAACTTTCTCCAATCAGTATTTCAGAAAAGAAAATTCTATTCAGACGGTTCTCTTTCATGTTAGAGACTTCATTAGGAGTCTCTAACAACAATCCTGTGCTCATATAACCCTGGATGCTTAAAGTTCGATTGATATGCAGACAAGACATGTGCTGCCAATAATTATCCAAGACACAGTGAACGTTAACATAAGAGCACTTATAAAGACAGTGTATTCTGTTACATATTTCCCTTTGCTAGATGTGCTTTTCTGCATAAATCATATACCATTTCCCTAGCACTGTTATTCAACCCAGGAAGAATGTTGTGTATTTTGATTTCTTTTTTATTATGTTAAGTAAAACAGAGTCAGTTCCAATTCACAGTGATTGAAAATACAATAGAACTAAAACACGTCTCCCTCAACACCATAATCACAATGAATATTTTTAGCTCATTGCTACAGCCACTGTGTCAATCTATCTCATCATGTACCTTGTTCTTCATTGATCTCCTACTTTATCATGGATGATGTCTTTCTCAAGGGACAGGAATCATAACTTTACATGAAACAAAGTCTCCCCATCCTTGATTCTAAGGAACTCTCTCACTGTACTCCCTTCAAAACAGATCCATTTGTTATATTGCCAGTCCGCCCCACAGTACTTTCATCATTCTTTTTCAACATCACAAGTTGAAGGCCATCATTTTTTCTATGACCTTCCTTATTTATAGTCCAGAGTTAATATTTATATAATAATATTGAAAATGTCATGACTTGGTTTCTAAAAGTGACCTTTAAGAAACCCTGTAACATGTGCCTGTTGGTGCAGAGATATGAAGGGATATGGTGGTGCTGAGGGATAGGATATGGTTGCTCACCACAATGTCAGGGATTCAAACCAGATAAGGAATCCTCCTGAGTAAGAAGAAGTTGTCTATTCCTGTAAGTAATTACAGTCACAAAAAAGCCTAAGGAGCAGTTCTAACAAGTCTTATAGCGTTCCTATTAGAATAGATGCACTCACAGGGGGTTTGGTTTTGGAGGAAGAGCTTGTTCGTTTCCTAAATCAGCTGCTTGCTTTCTTGGTTTTCCCTCAGTGTAGAAGAAGATCTGGTATGTTTCTAGCTCTCAGACCTAACAAAAAATAAATTAATTAATGAAATAGTAGAAGTATATGTTCACATCAAACAATATTGTACACTGGAACTCTGATAATTTTATAGTTGCAAATATTGGAATCTAAGGAGCCTCCTAGTTTAAGGCATGCCTGTGGGTCACATCACTCCCATCTCTGTCATCCAACTTGTTTCAGCAACCAGCTCTGGAGACACTTTGTTGTGGAGCTGTGGTGCCTGTGCATTATCACTCTGATCATAGTCCCCACCTCTTATAACAGCCAGGAACACTCCTAGGGAAATGCCTGTTGTGGTTTCTTTCATAACGAGACCAGCACCATCACCGCCCTGTGATAAGAGAATTCCAGAACCTTCTGAGTAAGGGAGCTTTTGATACAGAAACGTCAGTCTCCTTTCTCTTCCGCCTGATAGTACTAGTTCTCCCATCAGGTCAGTGGCAGGGAGATGCAGAGGGTCACAGCAGATTCAAAGACCCATTGGTCCTTTAATGCTTGTTCCAAAGACTCCAGTGGTCCAGTACGAAACACAGGTTGGGTTGGGAAGACAGCGTTGGGGTTCACACTGACTCTTCTTTACTGTTTATCTTGCACACTCATACAAAGTTGTGTCCTCAATTTCAATCCATTAATTTTCACAGGAAAAATATTTTTGAAATAATTTCTTTTAAAAAAATCATTTCATTGTGGGCTCATATACTTCTTATCACAATCCATACATACATCCATTGTGTCAAAAAACATATGTACATTTGTTGCCATCATCATTCTCAAAACATTTGTCTTCTACTTGAGTCCTTAGTATCTGCTGCTCATTTTCCCCCTCCCTCGCCACTCCCCCATACCTCATGAACTCTTCATCATTCATAAATTTTTATTTTGTCATATACTACACTGTCCGACATCTTCCCCCGCCTTCTTCTCTGCTGTCCATCCCCCAGGGAGGAGGCTATAGGTAGATTCTTGTAATCAGTTCCCTCTCTCTACCCCCACATTCTCTCCAACCTCCAGGTATTGCAATTCTCACCACTGGTCCTGAAGGAGTCATCTGTCTTAGATTCCCTGTGTTTCCAGTTGCTATCTGTACCTATGTACATCCTCTGGTCTTGCCAGATTTGTAAGGTAGAATTGGGATCATGATAGTGGTGGGAGGAAGCATTCAAGAAGTAGAGGAAAGTTATATGTTTCATTGTTGCTACTGTGCACCCTGACTGGCTCATCTCCTCCCCACCACCCTTCAGTAAGGGGTGTCCGGTTGGCTACCAATGGGCTTTGAGTATCCACTCTGCACTCACCCACTTTTTCAATGATATGATTTTTTGTTCCTTGATGCTTGATACCTTATCCTTTTGACAGCTCGTGGTCACACAGGCTGGTGTGTTTCTTCCATGTTGGCTTTGTTGCTTCTGAACTAGATGGCCACTTATTTATCTTAGAGTCCTTAAGACACCACATGCTATATCTTTTGATAGCTGGGCACCATCAGCTTTCTTCACCACATTTGCTTATGCACACATTTGCCTTCATTGATTGTATCAGGGAGGTGGGCACCCACTGGTATGATTTTTAGTTATTTGATATCTGATAACTGGTACCTTCTGTACTTCATGGTCAGCCAAGCTGGTGTGCATCTTCCATGTGGGCTTTGATGCTTCTCAGCTAGATGGCCGCTTGTTTATCTTCAAGCTTTTAACACTGCAGATGCTATATCTTTTGATAGCCAGGCACCATCAGCTTTCTTCACCACATTTGCTTATGCACACATTGTTCTTCAGCAATCGTGTTGGGAAGGTGTGCATCCTGGAATGCCAGTTTAATAGAACAAAGTGTTTTTGCATTGAGTAAGTGCTTGAGTGGAGGCCCAACGTCCATCTGCTGCCTTAATACTAAACCTATAAATATATGCACATAGATCTGTTTCCCTCTACTCATATAAAATATTTACATATGTACATTCCAGTCTTTAGACCTCTATAAATACCCTTTGTCACCTAGTTCTTTCCTCTATTTTCTTTTACTTTCCTCTGTCCCACTATCATGCTCAGCCTTCATTTGGGTTTCAGTAATTTCGGTTACCTTGCCCTTGCTGAATCCCTACCAGGTCACTCACACTCTCCTTGCTACTGAGTTTGGATCACTTATTGCTCCCCTGTCCCTGGGTTGGTTAGCACCACCTCCTTTCCCCCTCCTACCTCTCTCCAATGTTCCTCCAGAACCATTGGTCCCGTTGTTTTCTCCTCCAGACTGTTTATCCAGTTTATCATATTTAGATAGATCTGTAGAGATAATAATATGCACCAAAATCAAGTCATAGCAAGAAAGGCGATGAGTGAGAAGACAGCTAGGACAACAAAAAAGGAATCCAATTACCCATACAAGAGTAAATTAATAAAAAGAAAAAAAATTTTTTAAAGGAAAGAAAAACCTGTAAATAGATCAAGGTCTGATTTTTGATCTCTAGGTATGTCCCCCAGTCAGGTCCAATGGGGTACCATGCTTTGGCCCCCGAGTCTGTCCTTTGTACTCCCTCAGGGGCTCCCTGCTCTGCTTCTATGGTTGCTCTGCAGCACACTTTTAGTGGTTTGTCACAGGGTCAATCTTAGCCAGTCCTGGCCCTGAGTCTGCAGTGTTGACCCCTTAGGGCCCGGGGCCATCAAGGGATGGTGTTTCTCTTAGTGGGATCAGCCATATTGTCCACTCAGTCCATTGGCTGCTCAGAGTGGGGATATCATCCTCCAGGCCTGATGGGCCAGGATGTGCTCCATTGTCTCTTCCTCCCCATTCTTTGCTCCCATTTGCTCTCATCAAAAATGCCCCCTCCCCTAGGTGCAGCTTCAATGCCGTCCTCTCAAGTAATTGAAATCATTTCTTCAGGTAGTTAATCTGCCTGGATTAGTGAAACATTCTGCTGTGTGACCTTGGGCTTTATATATGCACCAATTTGTTCGAGTATCTTCTCTAGATTCTACCTAATTCATATCCAGAAAACCTGAAACACGAGTGTGTTTTTGTTTTTTTTTTACTGGTGGACATTTCCAGAGAAGAGTGTCTTAGGGATATGGAGACAAGTCTAGCAGTAGTCCACTTGAACTGTGATTGTCCTTTTTCCCTCAGGCCAATCTCAGGTGCAGTTGTAGGGTTTGTCCCCCACCCAAAAAAAAAACAAAAAACAACAACACCGAATTTACTGCTGTTAAATCAATTAAGACTCATAGAAACTGTAAAGGACAAAACATCATTGCTTTTTGAACTTCTGAGACTCTGAAACCTTCTATGATCTGAAAGTTTTATCTTTCTCCTGAGGATTAGATGGTGGTCTTGAACTGCAGAACTTGTAATTAATAGTCTATTGTGTAATTCACAACATCACTGGATTTACTAAGTTTGGTTTGTCTGTGTGTAGCTTTGGCCTTTGTTATGACAGATATATTTCATTTTTTAAATTAAT
This sequence comes from Tenrec ecaudatus, assembly GCF_050624435.1. Lineage (NCBI taxonomy): Eukaryota > Metazoa > Chordata > Mammalia > Afrosoricida > Tenrecidae > Tenrec > Tenrec ecaudatus. Next base: position 43,771,767 of record NC_134532.1, read on the forward strand.
GAGTAATTTCTTTAAAATTTGATCAGTAATAGATGCTGGGATCTTGTTCAGAAGTTAATTATAATGATAATAAAATTACAATTATAGATTGCTTAGAGTGTGTTATTTTCACAAAGTTGAGCCTTCCTCTTCATAAACATGGTCTATTATTCTAATTATTTGCATTTCTTTTGGTATCTTGGAGTAGTGTTTTTCTTATAGTTTTCTTTACACAAGAATTTTGTTTCTCTGCTTAGGTTTATTCCATTTATTTTATCTTTTAGGTAGCTATTGTAAACTGTATTATTTTCTGATTTCATTTTTAGAGCTTTCAATATTATTCTTCTAGGGCTTTTGCATTTTCTATGTTTAGAAAATCATCAGCAATTATAGAGAGTTATCAGCAATTATAGAGTGTTTTATTTCTTTGATGCCATTTTGGATGCATTTGTTTTACATTTGTTGATTGATAACTATTGTTCAGAGTTTGTGTTAGTCAGGATTAACTAGAGAAACAAATTCATAGACATTTAAATCTGTTTAAGAAAGACCTTTATATAAAAGAGCAATTTTATTGAGAAAACATCCCAACCAAATCCAGATCAAGTCCATATGTCCTATATTAACCCATATGTCCAATATCAATCTACAAATTCTTCTTCAGACTCATGCAACACATGCAATGATCACAGGCCAGTAGGTGGAAAGACGTGGATCCAGTGGCAATGGAAGCATCTCAACACTGGCAGGGGTCTCTACAGGCCCCTCCAGCTGCAGGACTCTAGTGTAGCTTCATGTGTCTTATCAGTAGGAATGTCTCGCGGGGAGTGTGGAGGAAAAGCCATTCCCCCACAATGAATCACGGGTTTAATAGGCACAATCGTACAGTTGAGGTATATAATGATTATAATAATGTCATAGAGAATAAGGAGAGATAGAAGAGAGATTTAAATAATGGAATCAGACATGTTTCATGATAGCATGCTCACCTCAGTCCAGATTGATGGTCCACGTGGAGATGGTAGACATGAGGGCAGGTGGGAGGGGGAGGGGAAGGGGGACAAGGGGAAAGGAAACAGGGGAGCGAGGATGGTGGGATGGAGAGAGAGCCAGAGAGAGAGAGGAGAGAGCTTTTTACTGTTAACCCAGGCTTATATATCTTTTTTTTGGGGGGGGGCGTGCAAGCCCCTAATTACAGATTAATACATAGAGGAAAAGGTTGTGCTATAGGTTATACAGTAATGGGAGGGCAGTGATCTAGGGGTACATACCTAAAGGAATAGGAGGGATTAAGGGTATATATGTGACAAGATGGGCAGATCCTAGGTTCAGGATGGCAGCCTAACTTTGCATGTCACCAAGCGGATTTGACCTGTTCTCTGGCTCTCCATGGAAACATTATCAGTAGGATGTGAACCCCACCTACAGTGGACCAGATATCCTCACGGAGAATATCTCTAAACATATGACCTCCCACCATGTGCTGGAATATAGCCTCTAATGTTTGGCATATCTTTGGGGGAGACAAAGCTGGGAAGGCATTTGTATCCTACAAGGGAGTGAGTGTGGATCCCGTCTCCAGCAAGCTATTGATTTCCATAGTGTTACCAAATGAGGTCATCAAGCTATCACCTGATTGACAGGCTAAATTCCACCCCATTCGCTATCATAATTCTCAAGTTGACACCAGATTATGTAACTACCACAGAGTTTCAGCACAATATGAACTAAGATTGGTATTCAGTGGTAGCCTTATCTAGTTCCAATTTGAAAGGAGAATGCCTTCACTTACTTTCCATTGAGTTCAATGTTTGTCATTGACCTTGCATTTTAAGTCCTATCAAATCAGTTTGGACTCACAGCAACATGAGAGAAAACAGAATGAAGCATGGGTCTTGCTTCATCCTCACAGCTGTGATTCATGAGGTCTTTGTTGCAGTTACTCTGCCAATCTATCATGTTAAAGGTCAGCTTTTTAAAAAATTACTTTATGCTTTATAAAGCATTAGGTCCTTATTCAAGCTCTGATTCTCCTGACATATGTCCAAAGTACTTGAGATGAGTAATCACCTCACTTATTTCTATTAAGCATTAAACATCATGCAATATACAATTGTTTGTTCTTCTGGTGGTCCACCCTACCATCAAATTATTCACCAGTACCACAATTCAAGTACATCGTTTGATTTTCTATCTTTTTCATTCATTGTCTGACTTGCATGTGCATATGAGACAATTGGAAACCGCATAGTTTTGTCCAGGTACATCTCAGTCCTCAAAGTGTCATCCTTGCTCTTCAACCTGTAAGGAGGTCTGTGCAGCAGGTTTGCTCAACGAACTGCATCATTTAATTGACTGTGGCTTCCATGAGTATTGATTGCAGATCCAAGCGAGATGAACTCCTTCACAGCTTCAATATTATCTCCATTTATCTGATATTTTCCATTGGTCACATAGGGGAGAGTTTAATTTCTTTACATTGAATTTTAGACTAAGGGGAAAGCAGCAGTCCCGCTCTTTATCAGTAAGTTTTACAAGCCATGCTGCCTTACAATATGTAGTTTTGTGTCATTTGTACATGACAGATCATTAACATGACTTCCTACAATCTTGATGTCATGGTTTTCAGTTAGTACAGCTTCTCAGGTTATTTGCTGAGTATAGCATGTTTCTCAGAGAAACTACTGAAGTTTTCAATGATTCTATATTACTGTGATGTACACTGAAAATCCATGGAAACAAAAAAATACACCACAGATTGCATTGAAGGTATATGTTTAAAAGAAGAAGAAAAAAGGTTCCATGAAAGTACTAAAAATGTTATCTGGGAAATATGGCCAGGTCCTCTCTAACTATTCCAAAAATGGTCTGAAAAACAAAATCAACCAAATAATAACAACACCAATGAGTAATGGAAGTTAACATATTTGTATGTGTATCTTTGCAATGTGAATGCCTCTTTTAGTCATGTATCTATTCATTTCTTTTGCCCATTTTGTGCCTCGAAACTGTACATGTACATTGTCTCAACTGGTGCTGATTTAGATGTTAGAAAAAATAAAGAGGATTGAATTCTCAAGAGAATATTCAGAGAAACGAGGAAACACAGTAGAATTAATATCCACTGTCAAATGGGGGTTTTAATGAAATCAGAATTTCTTAACACTCTCTATGCTTTCTGTGTCCAGACATTTTCTCTGCTCTTCCAGCTTAAGGATCTTGTGTTCTCAATAAATGGAGGCCAATCCCAGAGAAGATGAAGACATTAGACTTTCTCTTTTCGGTTTTTGAGAAAAGACTGAAAGTTTCTCTACTTTTTCCTCCTGAAACTTTTTCCTCCTGAAACACGCAGATCACACCTTCAATTTTCGGGTTAAATTTCAAAACATGATGAAAGACACGACACTGTGGTCAGAGATCTCTACGAACTACATAACTTGTCCATAAGTTTTTATTTTCTTTCAGATATTCTTTGGCCTGGTGGTTATGTATTTCTCACAATATCAAGATATTTTAAAATGGTTGATATAAAAGAGGCTTACATTAGTTGTCATCATGGATTTTTCTCCCTGTCCTGGGTGCCCTGTGACAGGTACACCATCAGGATTTGAGTCCAGGAGTGATGAATCCCTCACAAATCCTCCCCCTAAGATTATCTGTCTCTTGTGGCTCCATATTTCTGGAGCTAAATCTACCACAACCTGCAGAAAAGTTTGCAGTGGTTGTAATCAATATGTTTGATCAGCAGAAAACAATTACCCACCTCAAAGGAGTTGACTATCAAGTTCCAGAAGAACATCCACCAAGTCGTTCACCCGGCAACTGAGCTCAATGACCACTGAGGGACACAGCTGTCCATTACTATGTGAGAGGAACAGTGAGAGGACTCAGTGCCATCCCAGGCACAACCTTCCCTGCAATAATGACCTCAGTCTATAGGGATCACATGGGCTGCACAGAGCACAGGAGCCAGACTTCTGGGCAAGGGCAATGGGGGAGGCATGGGAGCAAGGAGCTTCCTCTTAGTATCTAGGGTTTCCTTTCCCTCCAAAATATTTTCTCCAATAATCTTTGCTTCCTTAATATTTATTACAAAATCACACATCAATTTCAATGTTAATTCATTTATAAGTTGTATGCATAAACACAATTAAATATATGTACGCATGCACACATGAATCGTGAGGGTATAGTGGTTGCTCATTAAGCTGAGACTTCAAATTTCAGGAGATCTGAACCACCAGCTGTTCCACAGTAGAGAAATGGGTCTTGCTGTTCCCATAAAGAGTTACAGCTTCAGAAATGCTCAGGGGCAGTTCTATCCTGTCCCCGTGAGTCACTGTGAGTCTGCACTGACTCATGGCAGTGAGTGAGTGTGAGTGACGAATACATGGATGTATACTATATTATTTGTATCATTAACATGCATTTAATGATTTTCACATACTGAATGGCTGTACTGGGTTAAATGAAAATGAAATCACAAGACAACAAACTGTGGGGTTTATCTGAAGAGAACTTAGAAGGCAGTTCATAACCACACACATTTGAATAGTGTGGAAGCAAAACTCTGAAATTGATTACCTCCATTTCCAATTAATGGACCTAGAAAAAGATGAGTATGCATAGGTAGTATCCATAGCATAGGTAGCAGAGGGGAGGAGGCAATATAAAAGGAACCAAGATAAATGAAATTATAGGAACACCATCAGTAAGCCAATGATATGAAAACTAACTCTTTTAGAAAATAAAGAAAAGTGAAAATTAGCCAGGTTTCCTGATCATGACAAAAGAAGGGGGACTTGAATCTCCCAGATCAGAAACCAGAGAGACACCATTCTGCATGTTTTGTGGACATGCCTTATGAACAGCTTCCTGTCCACAGGGTACAAATGTCACTGAAATGTGGGAATGCCTTGGAAGGCAAGAAAATCAGTAAGATTCCCACACCAGAAACATATAATTGAATGGCCACTATCATCATGTGTATCCACATCTTAAGAGGAATGAGAGAGGATGCATTGTGAGCGTTCATACCACAAAGTTAAAAAGTTTGTTTTGTATGTAATATAAAGTTTACAAATAGAAAACTACTTTATAAAATATTGATAATATAGAACAATTAAAGCAATGCTTGATAAACAGTTTGTTAAAGTGCAGTTTTTCTTTGATAGTGTTTGTATTTCTCTGGGTCCGAGGGAGAATTATTGCCTAAATTTTCTACTCATCTGCTTCTAAATATCAGGGGATATGCAAATGCAACTCTCTGTCTGCTGATAAACCAGCCACAGTCCCTGATGTGGGCCTTCTCAGAAGACAGTCTGTCTCCGGGGTCTTAGTTACTATTTTGAACTCAGGAGCTAGTACAGAGGACACGTAATGAATTTTATACCAAAGTTGGCTTTCATTTTGACAATTTTACATGGCAATTGCTGAGAGCTTGCTGTATGTGTGTATAATTGCGATTGTCTGTGATTGTATGTGTTTCGTCTGATCACAGTGACTCTATGTTTAGAGGTGTCCAGTGTGAGGTGCAACTGGTGGAGTCTGGGGTGACCTAAGAAAGCCTGGGGGTTCACTGAGACTCTCCTGTGCAGCCTCTGGATTCACCTGCAGTGACTATGGCATGAACTGGGTCCACCAGGTTTCAGGGAAAGGCCTGCAGTGGGTGGCAACCATAAGCTACGATGGTGGTAGTACATACTACACAGACTCTGTAAAAGGCCGATTCACCCTCTCCAGAGACAACTCCAAGAACACACTCTATCTTCAAATGAATAACCTGAAAGCTGAGAGAACAGCCTTGCATTACTGTGCAAGTGACACAGTAAGGGGAAGTCAGTGTGTGCCCAGACACAAACCCCACTTGCAGGGAGGAGACTGGTCCCCAGGAGGCACTCAGGACCCTCAGAGCACAGGACTCAGACCCAGGAGCAGTTGCAGCGCGAGCTTCAACGCTAGTTTCCTGTTGTCATGTGTGGATTCTCTAAATTTTAGAGTTCCCTCGGGGAATCTCCATCTAATTTAAAAATAATAATTCTGTGCCTACTCCTGTTATCTATATTCAAAAGTTATATTGTAACAGGAAAAGATATTCTGTCCTACAGCAACAATCAACTTGCTAACCTTTAAGGACAAGAAATGACTCTGCCAGGGGTCCTTGCATCAGAGTTCTCATGACTTTCAGATAAATACTTTCCAATCAGACTCTAGGAACATATTTAGTATTACCCATAATATTTGTGGATAGATGGGCATGTTCAATATGTCCATATATATCAGCATATTATGTTCTGTATGATGTTTTCTATTGAGGACTGATTATGACCAAAGTTCTGCTAGGCTTTAATTGTCAGAGTTTGTTAAAATATAGTCATGGATCCATTTGTAGTTAACTACAAACAATGTACATCACTGCTAACCTTGGTTTTTATTTAAAATACTAAAGGACTCAAATTCTTCAATAAAACTCTTTTTAAAATGTGTTTGCTCTGTGTTCACTTGCCCTATCGCTAGAGAGAATCTCGATATTAACTTTCCTGATGCACCGTGCTGTTATTTTTACTGAGTGTGGGTCCCTGTTGTGGCAGGGTGAGGGCCATGAGCATTTCTCTGGTCTTTTGACTGAACCTCATTCCAAGGGGTTCCTCCTGGACTAGGCTCTGAGATGTGGTTTCTACCTGTTCCTCTTAGTCTGCGAAGGTTCTACGGATCTACACGTTCTGCCTGCCCTTTCCCATTGGGCAGAGAACTTTCCTTCCAAGTTGTTCATTCCCTTGCTGCAAAGGTTCCCCAGGGCCTCAGCTACGAATCATTATGCTCTTCCTCTTCCGATGGAAGACTTCATGCCTAAATAGAGAGCTGCTCGGGGCATGACTTTAGACTTGTCCTTTTAAAGATAGATTTTTAAAAAACATTTTATTAGGGGCTCATACAACTCTTATCACAATCCATACATAAACATACATCAATTGTACAAAGGACATCTGTACATTCTTTGCCCTAATCATTTTCTTTTTTTTCCTTTTATTTTTATATATTTTATTAGGGGCTCATACAACTCTTATCACAATCCACACATATACAAACATCAACTGTATAAAGCACATCCACACATTGCCTGCCCCAATCATTCTCAAAGCATTTGCTCTCCACTTAAGCCCTTTGCATCAGGTGCTCTTTTTTTTCCCCTCCCTCCCCGCTCCCCCCTCCCTCATGTGCCCTTGGTAATTTATACATTGTTATTTTATCATATCTTGCCCTATCTGGAGTCTCCCTACCCCCCTTCTCTGCCGTCCATCTCCCAGGGAGGAGGTCACTTGTGGATCCTTGTAATCAGTTCACCATTTCCAACCCACTCTCCCTCCACTCTCCCAGCATCGGCCCTCACACCCTTGGTCCTGAAGGTATCATCCATCCTGGATTTCCTGTGCTTCCAGCCCCCATATGCACTAGTGTACAACCTCTGCCCTATCCAGTCCTGCAAGGTAGAATTCGGATCATGGTAGTTGGGGGAGGAAGCATCCAGGATCTGGGGGGAAAGCTGTGTTCTTCATCGGTACTACCTCACACCCTGACTGACCCATCTCCTCTCCCAAACTCCTCTATGAGGGGATCTCCAGTGGCCGACACTTGAGCCTTGGGTCTCCACTCTGCTCATCCCCCTTCATTCAATATGGTGTGTATATATATATATATATATATATATATATATATATATATATATATATATATATATATATATATATATATATATACACACACGCACACATATATATATCTTTTTTTTCATGATGCCTTATACCTGGTCCCTTTTGCACCTCATGATCGCACTGGCTGGTGTGCTTCTTCCATGTGGGCTTTTTTGCTTATGAGCTAGATGGCCGCTTATTCATCTTCAAGCCTTTAAGACCCCAGACACTATTTCTTTTGATAGCCAGGCACCATCAGCTTTCTTCACCACATTTGCTTATGCACCCATTTGTCTTCAGCGATCCTATCATGGAGGTGTGCAGCCAATGATATGATTTTTTGTTCTTTGATGCCTGGTAACTGATCCTTTCGGGACCACTCAATCACACAGGCTGGTGTGTTCTTCCATGTGGGCTTTGTTGCTTCTGAGCTAGATGGCCGCTTGTTAAAAAGACAGATTTTTACCAATTGGTATTGAGCCTTAAAGTCATTTTGTTCTTCTCAGAGACAGGAGTGGTCGATCTTGGTGCATGGGGCAGTGACTCCTCATCTGTTACTGTAGCCATGATCAAGGGATATAAGGAAATAGGGTTTTGTTTATTATCTGCATGGTAAGGGATTGTTCTGCAAGAAAACAGTATTTTTTTTAAGTCTGTGCTTCATGGAGATGCTATTTACTTTAACCCAAGGAACATTTAACTGTTTCTTAAATGTTTCAGACTAACCTTATTGAGTTTAAATATCATCCAAGACATCTTCTCCAGAGAAGGTAAGAACTTGCTCCTTTTCCTTCCTGATAGCAGCTCTCTCTCTCAAAATACGATGTTTGTTGTTTTAAATGTAATGATCAAGGACCTAATATGAATCCCAGAGCTATGAAGACCATTTATAAGGAAGCAGGGACACGTGTTAGTGCCCCATTTCAGGGCATTCATACGCTGTCAAACACAGCAAAGGAAGTACACACAAAGCAGACAACATAGATGAGAGTGACCTTCTAAAAATCAGACATTTATGTGCATCAACAGAGTTAAAAGGGAAATCAAGCAAAAAATAAAAAGCAAAAAGCTCTTTCAATTTTAAGCTGCAATGTATATCTATTCCGTGTACAACCATAGACAACTGGAGCAAATATTATTGCATTTTCATAAGCCATATTTTCTATTATTTCCATCTTTCAGAATTTTGAGAGATGCAGTGCACCTTGATTAAGAGACTGACCAAGCCCAACTTCATGAGATGGGGGACTGCAAAAGAAACCCAGACATCTGAGTCTAGAAGAGTTCGATGTGTTGCTTCTTCAGAGTACAGGGAGACAGCAGGAGATCATTGAGAACATGTGTACCAAACCTGTTAGGATAGTGATGTGTACATGAATAATGTCATGTGGTTGACACTTAAGAAGACCCCTACTAATCACTGCTATGAAATTATGATATGATCATGGCAGTGACCTGAACTAGTGTGCAGCTCTGTGGTAGTCACCTAATCTGGTGTCAATTTAAGGACTGAGAGTGTAAGGGTGGAGTCTAGGTTGTCAATCTGAAGATAGCCAAAGGGACCTCTGTTGGCATGACCTTCTGAGAATTCTGATACTTCCTCTTTGGAGGAAGAAGACACCTCTCTCTCTCTGCTACTCCCTGGGAGACATTCCAGAAGACAAGCCACATGGACAGAACCAGACCACAGAAGCCAGAGAAGCCACAGAGACTTCTGCCAGGGCTAAGATATTCCTAATGATACTGGGTCCAAAGACTTCCTACCCACTGGCCTGTGATCTTCTGCATTTGACATCATTGTATGTGTTGTGTGAATCTCAAGAGGACTTTGCAGATTGATATCAGAAATATGGGCTAATATCGGATGTATGGACTTGATCTGGACTTTGCTGAGATGTTTTTCAATGTTCAATTGCTCTTGTATATAAATATCTTTCTTATACACATATGTGTGTCCATGGATTTCTTTCTCTAGTCTACCCAGATTAACACAAGCTACATCACGGTCTCAAGCTTGAATCGGTTAGACAAGCACCAAGAGCAGACAGTGAGATGGGGGTTTGATGAAATGAACAGGATCAAGTGATGCTCTGCCAGTGTGCATATGAAAAGTGAACCAACTCAATGATCTCCAAATGAAAAATGCTAGAGTGTCCTGTGCTTTCACCCCTGGATTGTAGTGAGTACAATGTGTCTTCACTTTAAAGTAATTGCTTATTCCCTTCAGCAAATTCTGGCACAAAGAAGTCCAGGTGACCAACACCTAGTGCTTGGATTTCCCCACCGTAAAAAGAAACATTAATTTGGAGGTGTACAGATTCTAATTAATCAGCAAATGAGTGTTGTCAACCCTCAGTCTGAGGAAAATATTTTAAACTTTATGAGGAAAGAATCTATAAACTACATGTTTATAGATGTCACAGCTTCTATAGCCAATAATATGTACCATTTTCCAAAATTAGACAATCCTTGAGTTGAGGGAATAAATGTCAGGTGAGACCCATGAGCAGTTGTGATGTGGCTGTGCCCAGAGCACAAATGGAGAGGCTGTCTGTGGTTGGAGATGCTCACATTTCAATGGAACCAGAGTCCCAGGGCAAGGGACATTTACAAGAGTGTCTGTTTAATCTCTAAATGTCGAGGATCAGTTGGATGGATGGACCTAATTATAATGACGAGTGCCTCGTGGGTTTCAGGAAAAGGTCTTTGGTTTCAAAGTCGAAAATATTGTACTTGACTCTTACTTTGAGCCTTTTCTTAAATGATTATTTTTCATTTACTGGTTTTCTCCATCTTTGTACTTGAAATCATGACTCGACTGATTTTTCACTATTCCGGATATTCTAGCAAACCAGGGAGTGGTTTTCTATTCAGAATCTTGCATTTCTTAGAGGCTACTGAATTAAAATATTGTCTTGTCTGGGGCCCAACTTTTCCAGGTGTCACGTTCTTCCCTGAGACCCAATAACACTTGAATCACTTTACTTACACTGAGGTTGACCTCGTTCATCGGGCTCTGGGATGTAGTGTGGGTATTACAGGTAAGAGTAGTGGGGTTGGTGATGACCATGGCCCAAGTTTGGGAAATCCTGGCTGCAACAGATTAGCAGAGGGACAATGTTGACTGGAAACATTCTGCCTGAGGCTTCAGGTCAGATGTGTGCAAATAAACTGCAAAGCTTGGAGTGGAGCTTGTCCTTTGGGCACAGCATCTGGTTTACCCTTTCCTGAGTGTCAGAATTTGGACTGAACAGAACCCACCACCACGTGATTCCTTTCCTCAAAATTTCATTAATTTCTTTTGGATTTTTCATTGATTCACAGAATCCAGAAACATAAGGGAATCTCCTCAAGAGTGGAGTAGGTGGAAATTGGAACTGAATGGCTTCATAGAAGAGTTGGACCTTTGGGATCTTATCAACCACAACACCTTGGGACTAACCTGATATTCATGCTTCTCAAAGATGTCACTCCCACACAAGGAAAACTATTAAGGCTCTGAGGAGGTTAATTAAGAGGTTTCAGGGTATACAGGAAAAAAAGGACCTTGGAAATTGTGAGGTCTGAAGATGACTTGGGGTCCAATTGATGGTTTTAACAAACTATATTCTGCCCACTCTCTGGGGCACAGGACATATAGGAGCCCAAGGCAGGGCAGGAACAATGAAGACCTGGAAGGAAAGAACACTGGGCTCAGAAATTCTGGGCACTCTTTGACCTCTCCCACACACCTCTTGATAAAAACTTCTTCTGTTATAGACTAATATGCATATGAGTTCAAACATTTACCCTACCATGAGCTCAGAAGATAGAGGGGGTCTGGTCTCTATCACTTTCTGTTTATAAGGACAGGACATCCTCATATGCAAATTATATTTCAGGTACTAGGGTACAATTTCACCCTTGGGGTGGGAAAGCTATCAGTTCTCTTCAGACAGGGCTGTAGGTCTCTTGGGAAAGCAGAGGTGTGGTGTTAAGATGCTATTGTTATGTGTTCTCTTATGCTTGGTGACAGTTCCCCAAGGTGAGAGATACAGATATCTGACCTGGGTCTATGGGGATAGTTATGACTTCAAGTGACTGACATGGAACATTTGTTTTTGTTTTCAGGGGTCCTGTCCCAGGTGCAGCTTCAGGAGTCGGGTCCAGGACTGGTGAAGCCCTCCCAGAAGCTGTCCCTCACCTGCATTGTCTCTGGTTTCGCCATCACAAGCGGTGGTTACTGCTGGCACTGGATTCGCCAGACTTCTGGAAAGGGGCTGCAGTGGATGGGAGAGATATGCTCTAGTGCTAATACATATTATAACCCGTCTTTTCAAAGCCGACTCTCCATCACCAGAAACACATCGAAGAATCAGTTCTCCCTGCAGCTGAACCCCATGACTGCTGAGGACACGGCCATGTATTACTGTGCAAGGGAAACACACAGTGAGGGGAAGTCAGTGTGAACCCAGACACAAATCTCCCCTGCAGGGGAGACACTGGGCAGCAGGGGGCACGCAGGATTCATGAGCACAGACACCTAGTCCTAGACAGGCACAGATAGATGACAGGGAGGATTTCCTGTTGGAATTAGGGCTTTCTCACTTAGCTCTTAGCCTCCACTGGGACAGTTCTTTTTTTAATTTTGCCATCTTTTTTGTTTATTTTATATTGAGATGCAAAGTGCAAGGTCAGTAGTTTGAAACCACCAGTTCCTCCAAGGGAGAAAGATGAGGCTGTTTGCTCCTCCAAAAGATTAATAGTGTCTGTAACCCTACGGAGCTGTTCTACTCTGTCCGAGAGTCACTGTGATTTGGGATTCACTTGGTGCCAATGGCTTACAGTTATCAAATTTCTGAATTTGTATCTTGTTTTGTTTGTTTATGTCCATTAATTGCTTTCTGTGTATTCTGTATTTTGTTTAATCATATTTGATATTATCAGGAATTGTTCTATTTTTTCCATCATCCTGGTCTCCATAGAACTTCAATACATCGTGTTTTCATTTTAATTATATCATCCTTTTCTGTGACACCTTTTATGATATTATTTATAAAATTATTATTAACATGTTAATGGTTCCCTTTTACATATATTTTGCTGGTTGTGCTTCAATTTATAAGGTACTTTTATAAAAATAACCTTAGTCTCCCTTCAAGTTGAATTACTCCCCTTCTTGTGTACTGCACAAAATATAACTGTTGATTTCTGTAAAACCAGTGTGTGAGGTCACTGACAAAAGCTCAGCTCACACACAGGCTCTGTGTGCAACAGTAGTTTGCTCTCACAGAGAAGAGACAGGGCCGGCATCATCAAAGTAGGCAGCAGTCCTCACAGCCAGTGGTTTCACCTGTGACCAGTGCAGGAATGGAGGTTTGCAAGCATGTCTTGTTTGTGCTGCAGTTGTAGAATAGTGTTCCTTCCTCAACAGCAAACATAGAGAAATAGGGTTGTGCTGTGAGCTGAAACCTCCTGGAAGGCAGGGAGTTGGTTGTGTTGTTTTTGTTGTTGTTGCTTGGTGTATTTAATGTCATGTGAAGGACAAGCCGTTTGCTTGTTCAGCATGAGCCACAGGGTGTGTTGCAGGATACCAGCTACTAAAGAGTGCTTTTGGTTCCAGAAAATCCTGAGAAAGGCGGTCAACTCGCAAGATCCTCACATTCCAGTAGCCAGACTGACACATCTGAAACACACCTAGGTCTGTTATGGATTCTGGGCAAGGGCCGCAGACTATACTTGGACTGCCTACTTCCTCAATTTAAAATTCCTATTAGAGTTTATATCATGTGTTTTGTCATTGGGGGATAGCATTATTGAATTTCTGCGATATGTTTTTCTGTTTGACTGTAGATGAAAGCCAGAATTGATGTACATAAAGAGACAGCAAGTAGAATAAGGGCTTCTGGGGCTACAGTGGGGGGTGGGGGAGTGGAATAAAGGAAGATGATGCCATTAGTTGAAGAAGGAAGATGATGTTTTGAAGCTAATTGTGGTAGCAGTCATACAATGCTGCTTGATGCACTTGAACTACTGATGAACATGACACCTGTATTTGCTCCCAAAAAAATGGTTTTGGAGGGAAAAAAAGTGAGAAAATAATTAAAATATTAACTAAAGACTATTCCATTGCTAACAATTTTTACAAATTCAAATTTTGGGCTTATTTCATAATCTCTTTTCGGGTTCAATGTTTTAGCTAGCTTTTTGAAGTGTTGCTGTACCAGCAATACTTTCCATCAGTTTCTGATTGTGGTTGAAAAACTATGTCATATTTTAAAAGTTATTTTTTCATACACGTGCAACAAACTAATATTTTCATCACTCTTCTCATGCATAGTTCAATGGAGAGGGAGGTGGTTTATTGTACCATCCTGGTAGATAAACACATGTGGGGTCAATTGAGGGGCGGAGGGATAAATGACTCGGTGAGCCTTGCCTTTCTAGTTTATGGGTCTCTTGCTTTCTGATGGTTGGACCAGATTGCAGATCCCTTACCCAGTGCCATGCTTGATCTGGCAAGGCTCACTTCCTGCAAGAACATCCCCAAGGACACACCGCATGTACCTACCCCAATGCAGCCCTGGGTGCTGGAATAGCTCTGTGGAGACCCCTGCCAGCGCTGAGATGCTTACACTGCTCACTGATTCAGTTTTCCTCCTGCAATCAGCCTCATTGCATGTGTTTTGTGACATGGAGGAGAACTTTGTGCATTAGTGTTGGACATATGGGCTAATGTTGGACTTGTGAACTTGGGTAGTACTTGGTTGTGATATTTTCCTGATGTAAACTTACCATTTATATAAAACTTTTCTCTTATTCAAATGAGTTTCTGTGGACTCGTTTCTCTACTATACCCACACTAACACAAATGGAATTAGATTATCACTGTGTTCAACAATTATCAACAGCTGAAAATTTTCCTATCACATGTCACTGAAACCCATAAAAAAGAATTCTGACTTGTCAATTTCCTCCTTAACATGGAATAAATAACTCTATAACTCTCTTGCTTTAATTAATTTGAATAGAAATCTTCTTTAAGTACGTTTCCTCTTCCTGTGGAAAGAATGAAGCCTAACCGGTGTTCAATATTTGATTGTTTTTCAGGCAAATTTCTTTCTTGATCGGTATTTTATTGTGGTATATATCTCAATCTCAAAATCTAGATTAATATCTACATGTATATATCGTACTTCCTTTCACTGCAACCAATTCAGAGTGTTTGCAACTTGTATCACACTCTATGTCCAAAGTATTTTATAGTGAGGGAGAGTCAGTGGGAGTCCAGACATAAAACTAACCTCAGGGGGTGGGCTGACTTGCAAGGATATAAGAACCCACCCACTCTGGACCAAGTGAAGAAAGAGGTGAGCACGGGAGCCTGGATAAGGACTGCAGTGCCCGGTCAGCTAGAACTGCTGTGCTGACCACTATGGTAGCTCTATGTGGACTCATCGTTGCAGCCTTTGTGACAATCCATCTCATTGAGAGTCTCTCCCATTTTCATTGACATTCTACTTTACCAAGCACAAGACCATTCTCTGGGTTCTTGTTCCTCCTAATGCAATGCCCAGATAAGTGAGATAAAATCTTACTTGAAAACTTACAAGAATTAAACAAGATGTGCTTACTCTAAGACAGAACTTCAGGCAGCCCATGACAGATTTAACATTATTCTCTAACGCCATGTGTTAGTCCAGGCAGACTAGAGAAGCAAATCCAGGGAGACACTCACATGTGTATAGGAAAGAGCTTTATATCAAAGAGTAACTGTATATTAAGAAAACATCCCAGCTCCGATCACGTCTATAAGTCCAATATTAGCCCATATGTCTGACACCAATCTATAAATTCTTCTTCAGACTCACACAACACATGTAGTGACAAAGATCACAGGCTAGTGGGTGGAAAGTCTTGTGGATCTGGTGGTGGTGGAAGCATCTCAGCACTGGCATGGGTCTTCACATTGCCTCTCCAGTGTCAGGGCTCTGGCTATTATCAGTGTAGCACCATGTTGCTTTGTAAACAGGAATATTTCAACAGGTAGAGATTCTATCTGGGTCTGGCTTCCAGTGAGCTATTTATCTCCTTTGCACCTCCACATGAAGTCATCAAGCTGTGACCTGATTGATAGGCTAGACTCCATCCCTTCCCAAGTTGACAAGAGATTATGAAACTGCCACACCATATCCCAAATGCGCCAATTCCTTGATATGTTTTATGGGATATTTGGCTATTATAGTAGCCACTCTTAGTTTGCACAACTCTGGGAGGTGTTTCTGGCACTGAAGATGGTGCCCAGGGTTACTATTAAAATCACACAATGCCTAGGACAGAATCCCATAGTAAATACTCAAGGAACACATAATAGTAACAGTACTTGCATTGAAGAACTCTACTTAATGTCTTAAGACCAGTCATCATGCACAGAAATGTTCACCTGTAGAAAGTAAAAATAGATGCATATAAATTGTACATAGGTGAACCTGAAACACAGAACTATGTGATCATAATTAAATGCTCAACTTCTAGCCAAAAGGTAGACAGTTCAAAACCTTGGCAATTCAGTTGGTTAAAGACCTGATATGGTTATCCAATTATTATTACAGAAAAGAAAATCCTTTCAGACAGTTCTCTTTCATGTAGGGTCAATACGAGTCTTTAACTGTTTTTGCACCCAAACAACCTTGGATACTTAATGTTCTATAAATATGTAGATAAGACTTTTGCAACCAATAACTAACGAAGGCACAGGGAACTTCAACGTAAGAACAGTTATAAAGAGTGTATTCTGTTACATATTTCCTTTTCTAAGGAAAAGAAAACATATACCCATTCCCCCAGCACTGTCATTCAATCTGGGAAGAACATTGTGTCTTTTCATTTGTTTTGATGATGTTACGTGCCACAGAGACAATTGCAACGCTAAGTAATTCAATGTAAAACTGAACTAAATCATGCCTAGTTCAGTACCATAACCATAACGAATATTTTTAAGCTTATTGTTAGAGTCACTGTATCAATCCATCACCTTCTTCTTCACTGATCCCATGCTTTATCGTGGATGATGTCTTTCTCAACAGACTGGTGTCATGATAGCCTGTCCAAATTACATGAAATAAAGTCTCATCATCCTTCCTTCTAAGGTATTCCTTGGCTGTATTTCCCTCAAAACAGATGTTTGTTATATTGATAGCCCAGTTTGTGGTGCTTTCGACATTCTTTTCCAAAAGGTAAGTGAATGGCCATAATTTTGGATATGGCCCCCCTTATTCAGAGCCCAGAGCTCATAGTCACATAGTAGTATTAAAAAATCACCACTTGGCTTCTCAATGTGACATTTATAAAGCCCTTTATACGGGCTTCTTGGTGTAGAGATATATGAAGATATGGTGACACAGTGGGATAAGTATTGGATTGCTCACTGCAAACCAGCCCACTGTGCCTCCCGAGTAAGATGAGGTTGTCTTTTCCTGTAAGTATTTATGGTCAAAGAAGTTCTCAGGAACATTTATAATCAGTCTTATAAGGTTCCCATGAGACAGGATAGGTGCACTCGCAGTGGGCTTAGTTTGAGGACGAGATCATTCGTTTCTTAGCTCATTCGTTTCTTGCTTGGTTTACTGATTTTCCCTCCGTGCAGAAGACTGTCTGGTGTCTTCATAGCTCTCAGAACTCACAATGAATACAGTAATGCATACATTAGTGGATGCGTGTGTTCAAATCAAACAATTCATATACAATGGAACCCTGATAATTTTGTGATTGCAAATGTTGGGATCTGGGCAGGGTAAAAATTCAGTGTATGCCTGTGGGCCACCTCACTCACATTTCTGACATATTTTTGCCATCCAACTTGCTTCAAGGACCAGCTCTGGAGAAGCTTCCTTGTGGAGCTGTGACCCCTGTCCATTAGCACCAGCAGAAGACTGGTGTGGTTTATTTTCTCAAATGATATGAACACCCACCTTCACTCCCCTCAAGATTCTCCTCTGGAACCAGAATTCCAGAGCCTGCTGAGCCAGGGAGACTTTGATACAGAAATGTCTGTCTCCATCCACTTCCTCGTTTTGATGGTCCTAGGTCTCCCATCGGGTCAGTGGCAGGGAGATGCACTAGGTCACAGCAGATTTAAGGACAGATGGGATATTCAAAGCTTGTTTCCTAAGACTCCTGGTGTCCTGTCCCAGGTGCAGCTTTAGTAGTCAGGCCCTGAGGTGGTGAGACCATCACAGTACCTCACTCTCATCTGCACCATTGCTGGGGACTCAGTCTCCAGCACCAGTGCCACATGGGAGCAGATCATGCAGCCCTGAGAGAGGCTGTGAGTGGATGGGAAGGAGCTTCTACAGGTCAGAGTGGTTTAGCGAATACACACCAAATCTCAGAGATCTAGTCAGCAACCCAGACACATCCAAGAACCAGTTCTCCCTGCACCTGAGTTCTGTGACCACTGAGGATCCAGCTGTGTATGGCTGTGCAAGAAGACACAGAGAGAGAAGTCAATGTGAATTCCCACACAAACCACTCTGCAGCACAGGGATGGGGTTGGACTGAAGGGAATTTGGGGCAATGGGTGTGCTCAGGCCCAAATAGCACAGGCCCAGGTTGCAGGAGCAGGTTCAAGTGAGAGCACAAATAGGATGGTCTGCTGTGTTTTTTAGTTTATTTTGTTAAAACAAAATTTGGATTTTAGCAACAGATTTAGCAGGAATTTCAGTAGGAATCATTCTATTTTCTCTTAATTTAAAAGAAAAAGAAGCAGCAGCAGTAGTAGTGGTAGTAGTAGTAGTCAAAGAACAAGAAGAAGAAGAAGGAGAAGAAGAAGAAGAAGAAGAAGAAGAAGAAGAAGAAGAAGAAGAAGAAGAAGAAGAAGAAGAAGAAGAAGATTGCTGTAAAGCTTTAGAAAGGAAATAGTAGAGTAAGGTAAAAAGTTGTGAAAAGAGGAAAACAATTATATTCCATGAAATAAGTGCTAAAAAGTGGTGAGGTGGAAAACTGGAAAGACCAGGGGTAGAGTGCAGGGATGGCCTCATTGGAGTGGACAATGATTTCTCTTCACTACAGTTTGCTGGGTCATTCATGTCTGTGCCCTCAGGTTTCAATCCATTAATTTGCAAAGCGAAACTGTTTTCAAATCTCTCTTGAGTGGTTCATCTGCCTTTGCTTTTTGAAGCATTTTATGTTGTGTGACCATTGGCTTATATAGAAATACATCCTTTCCAGCCTCTTCCCTAATATCTGGTTGATTTACATTTAGAAAAATCAAAACACAGTGAGTCTATTCTGAGACGTTTCCAGAGGAGAGTGCCTAAGTGATTCAGACATGATAGTGTGGAGATGCTTCTCTTGATCACATGGCTCATTGTGATTGTCCTTGTTTCCTTGGGTCTATCTCAGTTGCAGGTATAGAGGCTGGACCCCAAACACCCAACTCACTGCTGTCCAGTCACTTAAGAATATTAGAAACCCTATAAGGCTCTGGTTCTCAACCTATGGTTCAAGACCACTTGGTGGGGGGGGGGGGATGGGCGAACGACATTTGAGGTATTTACTCGTGCCAACATGTCTGGTAAACACATGTGGGGTTAAATGAGGGGCTGAAGGATAAATGGCTCGATGATCCTCACCTTTCTAGTTCTTGGGTCTCTTGCTTTGTGATAGTCGGACTAGGGTGCAGTTGCCTTGGCCAGTTCCCTGTTTCAGCTGGCAAGGCTCACTTCCTGCAAGACATCCCCAAGGAGAAGTCACATAGACCTACTCCAGTGCAGCCCTGGGTGCTGGAACAGCCGTGTGGAGACCCCTGCCAGCTCTGAGATGCTTACAGGTTCACTGATTTGGCTTTCCTCCTTCAGTCAATGTTATTGCATGTCTTTTGTGAGATATAGGAGGACTTTATGGATTGGTGTCATACATATGGGTTAATCTTGGACTTGTGGGCTTGGGTAGCACTGGATTGGGATGTTTTCTTGCTGTGCACTTAACCTTTATATAAAACTCTCTCTTATACATGAATTTCTGTAGATTTGTTTCTCTAAAGTGCCCAGACTAGCACAACCCTTTCACAGTGATCACCTAAGATCATCAGAAAACACATTTTCCAATGGTCTTAGAAATCAAGACACCACTCCTCCATCCATCTCCAGGTGGGTATGCCCACATGCAGATACACCCACATATGGGTAACTGGTGTGATGACATCATCGCGCCTACCCCATACAAATACAAGTGTATGTGAAAGGGTTGGCTCCATAATGTGCTTAAGCGGACCAGTAACACATGTGTAGAGAGCAGCTACTCTGTAGAGATCAGTTGCATTGTTGAAAGCAGTTAGCTACTCTGCTAAAAGCAGCTACTGTGTTGAAAGCAGCAGTATTGGAGGTAAAACGACACTTCATGAATTATAATTATTGGGTAAATGTAAAATCCTGTACCGTGAAATCATCAACTACTGCAAAAATATGTGGTTATCTGTACCATGGCAACTTAATCCTGACGCTGATTGGTCTTGTTAAATTCAGCTGTGGTTGATATGAATACTACTCCCTTGTGAGAGTAACAGGTATGTAAAAAAACACAAACAAACCAAAACCACAGAATGGTAAATCACAGGAAACTTTAACGAACTCTATTGACTGAACTGTGCCGTGTATCATCTTTTGTATTATTAAAGCGATTGTTTTATATTATTTTCATTAGAAAACCATGCCATGACAATGAATCATGTAGAGAAGAATGTGAACAAAATAAAATATAGCGAGGATTTTTACAGTATGTATTTATCTCAATATTTACAGCAGGAATTGAGGAATCACAATGTGTTATTTGTTGTGAAGTTCTATCAGCTGAATATATGAAGCCAAAGAAACTATAACGCTATTTTGTTAGCAAGCATCTGAGTTTGCCAACAATTATACCAACTATTTTAGAAGCAAAGCTCATGGACTCAAGAAAGCCAGACTTGACACTGGTGGCAAAACCACAAACCAAACGTTAACAGCCAATGAAGCTTCATACTTGGTGGCACTCAGAGTTGCCAGAGCTAAGAAACCTCACACCATTGCTGAGGATTTATTGTTGCAAGTGACCAAAGTCATTGTTTGAGTTATGATTGGAGACAAACTTGTTATGAAATTGAGTTCAATTTCCTTATCTAATGATACTGTCCGCAGAAGAATAGGTGACAAGTTTGCTGATATCCTTGATCAGGTCATCCCAGAAATTAAATCTGCTCCACTTCCAATATTTAGCATCCAGTCACTTCCAATATTTAGCATCCAGTTTGATGAATCTACAGACATTGCAACCTGTTCCCAGTTACTGGTTTACCTGAGGTATATTAATGATGGCAACTTTAAAGAAGAGTTTCTTTTTTGCAAACCTCTTGAAACGACAACTACTGCAGATGATGTATTTGACACAGTTGGTTCATTTCTGAAAGAGCATAAGATCTCTTGGGAAAAGTTTATGGAGTTTACTCAGATGGTGCTCCAGCTATGCTAGGATGCCTACCTGCATTTCAACGTTTGGTACTGAATGAGTCACTAAAAGTCAACGGAATTCACTGTATGATTCATCGGCAAATATTAGCAATGAAAATGTTTCCACAAGAGTTACAAGAAATAATGAATAGTGTCATAGGTTCTGTCAATTTTGTTAAAGGCGAGCACTTTAAACAGTTGACTGCAACTGCAGAACGAGATGGATGAGCACAATAATGCTCTGCTATTTCACACGGAAGTAAGATGGTTGTTAAGAGTAAACGTTTTAAAACGTGTTTTTGAGCTTTGTGATGAACTCAAAGCATTTTAAAATCAGAAGGCAACAACGCAGTTCAAAGCACTTTTCAGCGATCAAAGTAAACTACAGAAAATAGCTTACTTGGTTGACACATTTTCCATCTTGAATGAGTTAAATTGATCACTGTGAGGAACAAATGCAACATGACTTGATTTTCTAAAAAGATCTGATCATTCCAAATGAAACTTTAGCTTTGGCACAAAAAAAGGATGAAAATAAAATTTATATGTTGCCTAACTTATCTGCTTTTTTTGAGGAACATGACATTGAACCAGACAAAAGAATGACGATGATCATTCCTATGAAAGAACACTTGCACATGCTTGCAGATAAAATTTCATTGTGCTTTCCAAATCTACCTGACATTCCATTTGCACTTGCTAGACACCCATTCACAGTCAAAGTTGAAGATGCTCCGGAGACAGTTCAAGAGGTGTTCATTGAACTCATTAAACAGTGAGGCAGCACAAACTGATTTTGCAACAATGCCAGTTACAAAATTCTGGATCAAGTGTTGGCAGTCATATACCTATCTGAGACTGTGTTGCATCTTCTTCCATTTCCAACAACATATCTGGGAAACAAGGCTTTCCAGCTTTTTGGTTATCAAGTCTAAATACCAAAGTAGACTTCGTTGTGCTCTTGCAAAGACTGAGAACTTCTGATCTGGTGAGAAAGAAGGTTTCTCAGCATTTGCACGGACGCTGGCTTTTTATGCATACAGTCGCAAAATGTAACAATGCAGTTTATTGTCATTATATTAAAGACTGTTAACCATGCTACACCATGCTTCAAGACAAATTTTCATTTATTTGTAATCAGAAATAAATATTTCACAATACATAATTACATATTGTTTTTGTGATTAATCACTATGCTTTCATTATGCTCAATTTGTAACAAAGAAAATGCATCCTGCATATCAGATATTTATATTACAATTCTTAACAGTAGCAAAATTACATTTTTATGAAGTAGCAAAGAAAATAATTTTATGGTGTGGGTTCTCCACAACATAACATGAGTAACTGTATGAAAGGGTCATGGCATTTGAAAGGCTGAGAACCACTGCTATTGGACAAGGGCTAACTGGCCGTTTTGGATTTCTGAGATTGTAAAATTTTTCAGGATCATCTTACTCCGAAAGAGTAGCTGGCAGTTTTTAACTGAGGACCATGCAGTTAGTAGCCCACTGTATAATCCACTGCACCATCAGAGCTTCTAGGCATAGAATCTCTTCCCTTTCTTTTTCAACTTTTCAGAAAGATGCTGGGATCTGAATCAGAATTGCATTATAATTAGAGATCACTTGTGGTGTGTTTGATATTTTCACAAAGTAAAATTCCCTATTAAAGAGTATGGCTAATTTTTCAATTTATGTCTTATGGTATCCTGTAGTAGTGTTTTTAAAGTTTTCTTTGTACAGATGTTTTTCTGCCCAGGGTTTTTCCATTTTATCTTATAGTTGGCTCTTGTAAATGGTATTATTTTCTTGATTTCCTTTCCAGAGCGTTCTCTGTTGGTACACGGAATCCAAATGGACTTTTCTATATTGACCTATGGCCTGTGAAATTGCTGAACATTTCATTTGGATGCAATGATTTTCTTGTAGGGCCTTGGATTGTCCATGTTTAGAGTGATACCATCTTCAATTATAGTTTTACATCTTTGCTACCATTTTCAGCTTTTATTAGACACTTGTTGATCAATAACTGCCATAAAGACTTGCAGCATATTATTAAATAAAAGAGGTATTAAATGGTATCATTATCAGGTGCCAATATGTAAAGGGAAAAATTTAATTAACTAACCATCAAGCAAAATGTCATTGGCATTGCATTTTGCTGTTTAAGTCAAATTAAATCATGTCACTCTCATAGAAATGTTAGAAAAAAAAAGAATGAAATACATATGGGTCCTGCTTCCTTCTCACAGTTGTCAAGTTTGAGCTCTTAGTTGCAGTTACTGTGATGATCTATATTATTGAAGTTCATCCTTTTTTCAATATTTTGCTTTATCCAGCAAGATGTCCTTTAATGGACAGATCTCTCAACAAATGTCTAATATACTTAAAATGAAATTTTCATAGTATCCATTTATGACAAGCATTATAATTGTACAACTTCTAAGCTACAATTGACAGTGCATCAAACTATAAAATTATTCACTAGCACTATAATTAAAATACATCATTTTACTTTTAAACATCCTCATTCACTTTTCAACTTCCAGTGGCATATGAGACAATTAAAAATAAAATAGCTTGGATCTGGTAAATATTAATTCTCAAACAGACACTGCTTTTTAAATGTTTAAAGAGGTCCTGGGAAACAAATATGCCCAGGGAAACGCATCACTTGTCTATGGCTTCTGTGTATATTGATTGAGGTCCAAGTGAAATGAAATCCTTGACAACTTCAATCATATCTCCATTGTTCATGGTAATTTGTATTGGTTCTATAGTGAGGATTTTGGTTTTTTTTTCATCGAGCTGTATTCTGTAGTTAAGGCACCAGTCTCTGATCTTCATCAGTACGTTTTTCAAGTCAGACTACCTTATGGCATGCAGTATTAAGGCATCTGCATACTACAGGGAATTAATAAGGCTTTCACAAATATTATTTCCGTGCTCTTCTATATTTAGGACAACTTCTTAGATTATTTTCTTTTTTTAACATTTTATTAGGGACTCATACAACTCTTATCACAATTCATACGTATACATACATCAATTGTAAAAAGCACATCTGTACATTCTTTGTCCTCATCATTTTCAAAGCATTTGCTCTCCATTTAAGCCCTTTGCATCAGATCCTCTTTTTTCCCCTCCCTCCCTGCTACCCCTACCTCATGAGCCCTTAATAATTTTTAAATTATTATTTTGTCATATCTTGCCCTATCCAGCGTCTCCTTTCACGGCTTTTCTGTTGTCTGTCCCCCAGGGAGGAGGTCACATGTAGATCCTTGTAATTGGGTTTCCCCTTTCCAGCCCACTCACCCTCTACCCTCCCAGTATCGCCCCTCACACTCCTGGTCCTGAAGGTATCATCCACCCTGGATTCCCTGTGCCTCCAGCTCCTATATGCACCAGTGTACAACCTCTGCTCTATCAAGGTAGATTTCGGATCATGATAGTTGGGGGGTGGGGTGGAGGAAGCATTTAGGAACTGGAGGAAAGTTGAATACTTCATTGGTGCTACATCGCACCCTGACTGACTCATCTCCTCCCCTAGACTCCTCTGTGAGGGAATCTCCAGTGGCCTACAAATGGGCTTTGGGTCTCCACTCTACACTTCCCCCTTCATTCACGATGTTAAGGTTTTGGGTTTTTTTTGATGATGATGCCTTATTCCTGATCCCTTTGGCACCTTGTGATCACACAAGCTGGTATGCTTCTTCCAGGTGGGCTTTATTGCTTCTGAGCTAGATGGCCGCTTGTTCACCGTCAAGGCTTTAAGACCCCAGACACTATCTCTTTTGATAGCTGGGCACCATCAGCTTCCTTCGCCATGTTTGCTTATGCACCCGTTTGTCCTCGACAATCGTATCATGGAGCTGTGCAGCCAATGATATGATTTTTTGTTCTTTGATACCTGAAAACTGATCCCTTCGGGACCACGTGATCACACAAGCTGATGTGCTCTTCCATGTGGGCTTTGTTGCTTCTGAACTAGATGGCCACTTGTTCACCTTCAAGGCTTTAAGACCCCAGATGCTATCTCTTTTGAAAGCTGGGCACCATCAACTATCTTCATATTTATTTGTTCAACTGCTTTGGCTTCAGCAATTGTGTCGGGAGGGCGAGGATCATAAGAGTGACAATTTAATAGAAGAAATTATTCATGTATTGAGGGAGTGCTTCAGTAGAGGCCCAAGGTCCTTCCGCCACCTTAATACTAAACCTATAAATATAGACACATAGATCTATTTCCCCATCCTCATATATATATTTGCATGTACATGTCTTTGTCTAGACCTCTATAAATGCACTTTGCCTCCTAGTTCTTTCCTCTATTTCCCTTGACTTTCCTCCTGCCCCACTATTATGCTCCATCCCCACCTGGGTTACAGCTATACCTCTTCTTTAAGTAACCTTGCCCTTATCATTCCTTACCAGGCCAGCCACTCCCCACCTCACCACCAATTTGGATCCCATGTTGCTCCCTTGTCCCTGGGTTTGTTAACACCACTTCTTTACGCCCAACCTCCCCCTATCCCAGGTACCCCCAGAACTGTCGGTCCCTTTGTTTTTCCTCCAGATAGTTCATCCAGCCTGTCTTATGTAGACAAACCTGTGGAGATAATAACATGCACAAAAATAAGACAGAGGAAAACAAAGCAACAGTATACAGCCAGACAACAAAACAACAAACCACAGACAAAGAACAAAACAAAACACATCAAGATAGAAAAGCTTGTAGTTAGTTCAAGTTTCGTTTGTTGGCCTTTAGGAGTGTTTTCCAGTGCAGTCTGTGTGGGCACCATGCCCTGGCCCCAAATCCACTTTCAGCATTCCCTGGGGACCTTGCCCCTCCATTCCCTTGCTGTTCCGCTGAACTCCCCCAGTGATTTGCCTCGGTGTGGTGGGATCAGGTCAGGTGCAATCTGCACACTGTGTCTCTGGGGCTTTCCCCTGTAGCGCCATTGGTCACTGAGGGGTATCATGTCTTATAGTGGGGGCCATGTTGTCCTCTCTGTGGACTGGCTGCTCTAATCAGGAACATCATCCTCACGGCCTGGTGGGAAAGGCTGTGCTCCACTCTCTCCTCCTCCCCTTCATCTGCGCCCGTGTGCTCTGATCCGATATATCCCTCTGCACGAGCTGTAGAATCAATGTCGTCCTTTGAAACAAATTCTTCTTGGGGGAGGGGCAGGAATCCACTTAATTTTTGGTGTGGGGGCCAGCCTCCCAGACCTCTCCACTGGTTCCCTACTCCACGCCGGAATGTTGTATTCACACCTTGCGGCACTGGGTGAAAGTCTGGTCCCACTTTCCCTGTGGAGATATAAACAATACCCTCCCCTTGGGTGGGTTAGTGCCCCATGCCCCAGCTCACCTTGTCTTCCTTATATTCATCCTTTTATTTTTCTTTCCCCACCTCCTCCCCAGTTGTCTACTATGTGCATCCCTGGTTTTGATCTGGTCTCTGCCATACTACACAGTCTTCAACCCAAAAATGTTAGTATATAGTAACTTTTTCCCCTAGGCCACTTTAGCATTTTTTTAAATATTTGCCTCAGCGGGATCATGTTTTACTTGTCCTTTTGTACCTGACTTACTTCACTTAGCATGATTTCCTCCAGTTCTTTCCAAGCCAGTATGTGCATCATAGTTGAGTTTCTTTCCCTGTGATCTATCTTTCTCAGAGTGGTGTGTTGAAGTCACCCACTATAATTGTCGGGTCTGTGATTTTTTTTCTTAATCTTTTGGAGTGTTTGGTTGATATATTCAGCTGGTCTCTCATTCGGGGAATATATGTTTACAATGCTTAGTGGTTCATTGTCTATCATTCCCTTGAACATTAGATAGTATCCCTCCTTATCTCTTTTTATGGTTTGTACTTTGAGGTCAATTTAATCCGAGATTAGGATTGCAACCCCTGCTTTTTTTGTATTGCTGTGTACTTGGTAGGTCCTTCTCCAGCCTTTGATTCTCAGCCTATTTTTGTCTGTAGCCTTGAGATGTGACTCCTGTAGGCAGCAAATTGATGGGTTGTGTTTTCTAAG
Source organism: Tenrec ecaudatus (assembly GCF_050624435.1). NCBI lineage: Eukaryota > Metazoa > Chordata > Mammalia > Afrosoricida > Tenrecidae > Tenrec > Tenrec ecaudatus. Next base: position 43,798,946 of record NC_134532.1, read on the forward strand.
CCATTCTGCTAGTCTCAGTCTTTTAATGCCTGAGTTCAGGCCATTGATATTCAGGGTTATTATCTCCATCTGTGGACTCTGTGGTGCCATTTTATATCTTTTGTGTTGGGAGTTTTCCTACTTTCCTTTCTCATTAGTGTGTGTTTTTTGTGTGTACCATTTTTGACTTCTTTCCATCCTTAAACCATTCCTATCTTGGGGTCTCTTTTCTCCTTGTTGTGCTCTGGGTGAAGTTGTTCTATGTGGTGGTCTCTTATTTGTGCTTGGTGAGTGTTGTTCATCTGCCCATAATGAGTCGGCGAGGATCTTTTGTAAGGCTGGGTTTGTTGTAACGTATTTTTTGAGTTTTTCCTTGTCTGGGAAGACTTTTACTTCTCCATCTATCTTGATCGATAATTTGGCTGGGTAGAGTATTCTTGGATTTGCGTTGTTTTCCTTCAATTTGTGGACTATGTTACTCCACTCTCTCCTTTTTTTCCCATAGTTTCTGCTGATAGGTCTGAGCATATCCTTATGTGGGAACCTTTATATGTGACTGCTTGTTTTTCCCTGGCTGCTCTCATGATTTTCTCCTTTTCCTCAAAGTTGGATAGTTTAACTATTATGTGCCTTGGTGATTTCTTCTTGGGGTCCCGTCATGCTGGTGTTCTTTCTGCCTCCTGGATGGTTGCCTGGTTTTCATTCATTAGGCTGGGGAAGTTTTCCTCCAAGAATTCTCTCACTATTGTAGCAGATGATTCTTTGTTGTGTCTTCCTCCGGTAGGCCAATAATTCTAATGTTCCGCTTCATAGCATCAAACATAGCTCTTAAGTTTTCTTCAGCTTCTCTGATGCTCCTGTTAGATTTTTGTTCACGTTTATTAAAGTCTGCTTGGCTGTCCTCCAAGACACTGATAGGGTTCTCTGATTCCTCCAATCAATTTTCAAGGAACATGATTCTGCTATTGTTTTTCATTATCTCCTCCCTAAGCTCCTGTATCGTTTCATCCTTTTTCTGTATTGTTTCCCTCATGTCCTGCATGTCTCCAAGCAGCATTCTGAGAATTTCTTTGTGTGGCATCTCAATGTCTGCTTCTTCTATGCATGTTGTTATGTTCAGGACATCTTCTGCCTTTGTCTTTTTTTTCCTCCTGTTTTTTGGTTGAGGTCATTAGGGGTGATGGCTTTTTGCGTTGAGTTATTTTAGAGGGACCAGGTGCCATTTTCTAGTCTCTCTCTGGAAGACTTACAGGAATGCTTCTTCGAACTGCCTACAGCTGATTTTGCTAAGGGATTAACCTACCACTTTATCTTCCTGTGGCTTCCCTATCAGGGGAGTACTCCAGATGGCAGGTCGACTGCCTGCCCCAGTGTTGCACAGGCTGGGCTGATGTTCCTGTTATTGGTTTGAATGTTGAAAAGTGTTGGCTGAGCTGCCTTATGTCCCCAGGTACTCAGGCAGGAACTCCCTGGTGAGAAGTCTGAGGAGTATCCCCTGGAGAGCAAGCAGGCCTTTCCCTAGCCTTTGGCTATCTATGCAGGGTGGAGCTCACCTAGCTGGGTGTGGCCAAGGCACAAATGCCCTAGGGCAATGGGAGTGCCCCATATGTCTGCAAAGGAGCATGAGAGAGCAGGGTAGGAATAAAGAGCAGGGGGAGAAAAATTAAAATGTTAGACTAGACTCTGCAGGGGTATAGGGAAGTGAGGGAAGCAAAAGCAACTATGTAGCTGAGTCCCACTCCCTGCCTGTGGATCTGCACGGGCTTACTCCCTGCCCCAAGCCCCAGCTGCTATACGCAGCTGAGCCCCAAGAGTCGCAAGAAAGCTGCTGAGCAGCCCCCAAAGTAGTGGGGGGACACAGAGCAGAGATGCTAACAGATGCAGCAGTGTAGCTGAACCCTGATCCCTGCCTGTGGAGCTGTGGGGTGTTGGGTTTAGTCCCTCCTCAGACCACGCAGGCACGGCAAGCTGTGGCCATGACATGAAAAAGCTCCTGTGCAGCCCTCCAAGGCTATGTTGGAATAGAGAGCAGAGATATAAACAGAAGCAACAATGTAGCTGAACCCTGATCCCTGCTGGTGGAGCTGCCAGGGTCCTGTCCCTGCCCTGAGGCAGACAGGGGAAAACTGTGGCTGTGTTTAGACCAAGCCCTGCTACAGGCTCCAAATGGTCCTGGCTCCGGCAGATACATTGGCTGGGCTCCAAATGGTCCCGGCTATAGCAGATACAGTGACTGGGCTAAGGTCAAGCCCCCGGCGGCTTCCACTGATGTAAGCCAAAACCCACAGCCCTTCAAAACCCAGTGGATATGTGCCTACTTATCTTTATGATGCACCTCCTGCGATCCAGCAGCATTGAATTTCCCTCTAAGCAACTCTCCTGGGCTGTATTCTGCAGAGTCCCCCTGGCATGTGTCACTCCGTTGCCATAGTCCTGTGGGCTCGAACTGATAGTTCTTAAATTGGGGATAGGATTTAGTGCAAGCCCCAAACCCATTCCTTGATCTATTCCTTTATTACCTTTTATTTGATTAAAATTATTTAACTTGGGAACCACTGTATAGGTCATATTGTTCCATAGTTCAATTCTGTCAAAACTAATTGTGCAAATTCTTGCATACTCATACATGTTTTCCAAATGATAGGGTTCCTTCCTAGACCTCTTGACATCATCTCCCTTTTTTCTCCTCCACCCTTCAAGCACCCTAAAACCTTGTTATGCTTTCTTTCCCTGTGGGCACAACATCTCTAGGTTTCATTTTCTGAAAAATAACCAAACAAATTACACTGCTTCAAGACGGTGAGCTCCAATGGCGGCACACCTCTGAGAAACAGTCTATTGTAGATGAGTATAAGCAGCCTGCAACAGAACAGCCACACAGAGTTGCCAGGATAATACGTCTTAACACAGCACACTTGCTGTACCAAGACTTGTTTGTTAGACAACCAATAGTAGACAGCTCTTGGTACAGCTGTTTTCTTCAACCCCAGACACCATGTATTTTCCAGCTTAAATCCTCAGGTTACAGTGAGTCTGGGGTAGAATCCAATTCCCCCAGTGGAGTTCCCATTTGGGGATCCCACAGAAGCAGCTCTGCAGCATGACTTGTACTCTGAGAGTCAGGATTCAGTTTCCCGCTGTTCTGTGGCATCTGACCTGGTTTCCCAGGTAACCCCAGAGTCCTAGGTCAGCTCTGCTCTCCGAGTGCAAGTCATGAAATACCCTCCCTACCTGTTGATCCCAAGAGCACTTGCAGTCCCTCCTTACTCCACTTGGCTGTCAGCTGTCCTTTCCCACACCCCAACAGACAAGCACTAATGTTCACACAAAATTGACTGTTCCATCCCCCCTCTCCAGTGCTGCCCACCCCCTACCATCACTAAGCCTCACCCCTTTGAGAGGGCCACCACCCTCTCCAGGGGACCTCACCCCAGATCCATATTGCTACAACTCAGCATCCTGCCCCCTTTCCCCCACCAATGGATCCCAGCTATCAGGAGATCAGGAAGTGTCCTCTGGCCAAATGACCTCCACTATACTTACCTTGAACAGAGGATTTGTGGTTCATGGCACTGGTCCAGCTCTTTCCCAGGCGATCTAGCTCCCAGCCAGAGGGCCTGATGACGTGCAAACTTGAGCTTGTGCCCTTTCTGCTGCTTTTTCGAAGTGGAGTGAACTTAAATAGCATTTGTGCTTTTGTGCTTGACTAACTTCACTAAGCATGTCTTCCAGATCCTTCCACGACTTGAGGTGTTTCAATGCTGCTTTTTAGGGATTCATATTATTTGTGTGTTTACATCAGAGTTGTTTTTTTTTTTTTTTAATGTATCCACTTTTCTCTTGATGGGAATTTAGGCTGTTTCCAGCTTCGTGCTATTGTGAACTGTGCTGCAATGATCATGGGGGAACACAAGTCTGTTCGTCATCTCTTTCTTATTTCTTTGGGGTATATGCCCAGTAATGGTATTGGTGAGTCAGATGGTAGTTCAATTTCCATCTGTTTTAGGTATCGCCATATCTCCTTCTATAGTGGCTGTACATATTTACATGACTACTAGCAGTTGTACAAAAGTCCTTATCCCACCAGACCCTGTCCACCCTTTATTGTTCTGTTATGTTTTGTTTTTAAATTGGGATACATTACTGGGCTTTAGTTGGTATCACATTGTTGTTTTGATTTCCAATTCCTGAATGACTACCGACCTAGAACATTTCCACATGTGTTTATTAGCCATTTACCTATCATCTTGTATGAATTGTTTGTTCAGGTCTTTAGCCCATCTTATCAAAAGTTTTTTTCTTGCTATAACCTTGTAAAATTCTCTGGATCTTAGTCATTAGTCTTTTATATGATGTGCCATTACTAAATAACCTTTTCCAGTCTGTGGGCTCTCTTTTTACTCTTTTATTAAATAAACTCTATTGATTTACACAAGTGTTTTCTTTTTCATTGGTCCCATTCATCTATTTTACCTTCTATGGAGTATGTTTCTTTTGTTAATTCTGCCAGCCCATGTATTCCCTGGACTAATGATGCTGCTAGTTCTGGATTTTACATGTAGGTGTTTAATCCACCTGGAGTTATTTTAGTACATAGAATGAGATATTTCATTTCATTCTTCTGCAGGTGTATATCCAGATTTTCCAGCACCATTTATTGAGGAGGGCACCTGCTTCCCATTTAATGTCTTTTGGGCCAATGTAAAAATCAATTGTATGTGGATGTTTTTTATTGTTGGGTTTTCTGTCCTGATTCATTGACCTGAGAATATTGGTCTTTTAAAATAAATTTATATGCTGTTGGATTCTATTGACCAGGACTTTGTTGAGGATTTTGGCATCTATATTCATGAGAGATACCGGTCTGTATTTCCAGAGGTTATTGTGGTTTGGGGCAAGGGAGGAGTATAATCAATCCACTAGAGTCCCTTGTGGACTCTGTGAATTATTTTTAGAAGAGTGCACTTTTATTGTGCTTATAACAGTGGTTTCCTAAACAGCTCAGAATTATCTGCTGTTTATGCGTGGTCCTGGGCTGTCAATTTTCTATTACAGTGAATGGCCCAGGGAGGAGGAGTGTACATTCAGAAGTGGATCAGGCTAGAGTCTGGGCACCAGTTCTGAAAGGTACCAGGCCTGTGCAGAACAAGTGCCGGAAACCTGGAAATACCAGGTCCTATTTCTACTAGCACGGTGAGGCATTTTGTGATTCCTTTCTCAAAGCAATATAGAAACACCTCCACCGACACCTAGCCCTGCTCCTGGCAGATTCCAAGAACTCCTGTTTCCCCAGTGATGAGACTCTCTCCATGTGGCCTGATGTAATCATCTGCAGGAAGGAGCTGGGCATAGCTAGGGATTATCACCAGTGGGAGCTCTCCTCCCTCTGCAGACCTTGTGGTTCAGCATCAAGCCTCCAGTTGTCTCTGCAGGCTTCTGTGGAATGATCCTGAAGTATCAACAGTTCGGCCGGGAGTTGCCACAGCACCTGCAAGGGAAGCAAAGCACAGGAAGGTGCTGTGAACTCGGACGGCATGATTGAGAGCACAGCTGTGCTCTCTGTGGATAAACCAATTTAAAGGACACCCGGTATTATATCCCAGGCCCCAACCCAGCTACCTACCCGCAAATTTGGCAATCCCACAGCAGTGAGCTGTTCACAGGGCCAATCCAACACTTAGCTTTCCTTTTAAATATATTTTTTCACTTGCTGTGCTTCAATTTAAAGGTAGATGTACAAAAATAGCCTTATTCTTCCTTCCAATAGTATCCCCCTCTATTGTAATGTAAGGTCAACTTAACAGCATGAATCTGTTAAACCATTTTCTGCGGTCCCCAGCAAAAGCACAGTTTACCAACAAACACTGCATGCAACAGTACTATGCACACACAGAGGAGAGATGGAGCTGGCTCATCACTAAGGGGTCTCACTCCCCCCAGCCAGCAGTCTCACTTTGCGGCCAGTTCAGGGATGTTGTTTTGTAAGCATCCTTCTTTTGCGCAGCTAAAAGAACAGTGTTCCCTCCTCACCAGCAAAGATGACAAAATAGGGCTGTGCTATGAGGGAGAATCTACTGGAAGGCAGGGAGTTAGTTTTGTTGTTGTCGTTTGTATTCCTTGTAATATATTTAACAATCAGTTTGGGGAATGTTAGCATGTGTTCAACCAAAGGTAGAAGGTGCAGGCTGTAGGACACCAGACCTAAAGAGTATGTTTGAACACAGAAGCCCTGGAAAGGCAGTTATCCAGCAAGGTCACCACATCCCAGGAGCCAGACTGACATAACAGATCCTAAACACAACTGGTTCAGTCCTGGACTCCAGGGAAGGACAGAAGACTACACTTGGACTGCCTTCTTCCTCAACTTGCAATTCCTTTTGGGTTCATCTCAGATGTATTTTGCAATTGGGGGTAATACTCTTGAGTTTTGTTATGTGTCTTTCTGTTTAACAGTATACAAACCCAGAATTGACAAATGTATAGAGGCAGCAAGACAAACAAGGATTTCTTGGAGGTACAGTGGGGCAATGGGTGGGGTAAAAGGGAGCCGATATTAAAAAGTTCAAGAAAGATGTTTTCATCCTGCTTGATGTGATGGAACTGTGGGATGATATGATATCTGTGTTACTCTGGGTAGACTAGAGAAACAAATTCATAGACACTCATGTCCTTGAGAAATAGCTTTATATACAAGAGAACTCAAATATCAAGAAAACATCCCAGCCCAGTCCAGTCCAGATCAAGTCCTTAAGTCCAATCTTAGACCATATGTCCGATACCTATTTTTAAAGTCTTCTTCAGACTCACAAAACACATGCAATGATGCCAAATGCAGCAAGACCACAGGCCAGTGGGTGGGAAGTCTTCTGGATCTGGTGGCATTGTAAGCATCTCAGCGCTGGCATGGGTCCACGTGATTTCTCCAGCTGAGAGCACTCGCATAGTTCCACGTGTCTTGTCAGCTGCAATGTCTCGCAGGAAGTCAACAGAAAGAGACAGAGAGAGACAGACTCCTACATTCAAGGAGGAATGAAGGAGTTCCCAGAATCCTCAGGAGAAGGCCACTCCAACACAGAGGCCACATTGGCTATGATCTGATTAACTGGCTAGACTCCACCCCTTCACTCTTAATCCTGTGAAATTGACAAATGATTATATGATGACCACAGCTAACTATAAGATGGTTTGGGCAAAAAACAAATAATCAAATAAAATAATAAATATAGACTATTTCATTATGAATTTTTTTCTTGTAAATTCAGTTATTGGTTTATATCATAATCCCTTTTCCTGTTCAATATTTTAAAGTTTTTGAAATATTTCACTGGCAAGAATTTCTGTCCGTTTGCAGCTATGTGTGCAAAACTTTCTGTCATGTATTGGAACATATTTTTCTCATGAAACATGCAACAAAATACTATTTGCAACATTCTTCTCAGGTGTAGTTCAGTGGCATTAGAGTATTGTTTTCAACAATTACAAACATCTGCAAAATTTCCCATCAAACATAACAGAAAACTACCCCCAAAATAATTCTGACTAGAAACTTTCCCCTTAACATCAAATAATTAACTAAAAAGTTCCAGTTTAAATTATTTTGAATAGAAGCCTGATTTAAATACTTCCCCGTTCCTCTGTAAAGAAGGCAGCCTAAATCCTGGAGAATATCTTTGTCTTTGAGCCAGATTTTCTTTACCAGTATTTTTTGTGGCGTATATCTCAATATCAAAATCTGTATAAAGAGCTATGTCTGTACATCATACTTCCTTTCAGCTTTTCCCACTGAGGGACCAGAGGTAAAAATAACCTCAGGGAGAAAGTTGACTTGCAGGTATGCTAAGGCCCCACAGGAGCCTGGATACAGACTGCAGTTAGAGCTGCTGTGCTGACCACTATGGGATCTCCTCTGCCCATGTCTGGAAATCTGCAGAGACAACTCCAGGTAACACTCCTGACCAACAGTCTGAATGCTTATGACCAGAGAAAATGTTACTGTGTGCCCCACAGAAGTTGGAAGACAGTGTAAGCCGAGGAAACACCTCTCCTGTATGTGATGGGTTGCTGTCAGCAGGGGGCTCAGAATACCCATCACCCACATAGGGTACTAATCCATGGGATGAAAAATGACCTTCTTATGATTTTTGTGGGTTCCTGTAACCCCACAAATAACCTTGTTGGTAGGAAACACTTTTATTCCAATATTAAACATGGACTATAACACAGTATATTTTATCCCTTCCAAATATACTGAAATGTTATAGGGGAAAGGAGTTTTAGGGAGACATATACTGGTTTCCCTACGTGGTCAAAGGAATGACAAGATTCAGGTAGGCCTAGTCTTGATTCCATTGCATGTTAAGCATAGAGATTGTCTTTAATTGCACCAGATCATCTGGTGTACTTCTTATGGTAATAGATGTAAAGCTACATTAAACTTAAAATCTGCACAGATGTCCGCATGATTGGTAGAGTGAAGACCTCAAAGAGAGGGCTGTGTTCTCTCAAGGACTCCACCAGCATCGCTTTTCCAGTGTGAATCCCGGAGGCAGGGGCCCCATTCAGTCCTTTCCACCTTTACATACCATGCACCTCCCACACGCAAATGCCTGACTAGAACCCAAATAAAACCACAACATGCAAGGACTTACATTCATATTCCTTCTCACCTGGAGAGCATTTTCTGGGTGTCACGAATCTTATCCACATGAACATGAAGCATGTGTGGGTTTTCCTCTTTCTGGCAACTCAGGGTGGTGAGTGGTTCAGGGAGTCAGACATGAAGTTTGGGAGTGAAGCATCAGGGCACATGACTCACTGGGTTTCTCTCTATCCCCAGCTGTACAGGCCCAGATGCAGCTACAAGAGTCAGGCCCTGGACTAGTGAGGCCCTCACAGACCCTATCTCTCACTTGTGCTCTCTCTAGATTGTCTTTAACCAGCTATCATGTGACCTGGGTCCACCGGGCTCCAGGAAAGGATCTGGAGTGGATTGGGATAATATGGGAGAATGGGGGGCACAAACTATAATCTAGCTCTCCAGTACTGAGTCAGCATCACCAGGGATACATCCCAGAACCAGGTTAATTTAAAACTGAGCTCTGTGAATCCTGACGTCACGGCCATGTATTACTGTGCAAGTTACACAGTGATGGGAACTCAGTGTGAGCCCAGACACAAACTCAGTTTCAGCAGAGACAAGGGAATGAAGGCAGTGAGGCTTTCCTCTCAGAAGCTGTGGTTTCCCCACCTTGTCAGCACTTCTCCAGGGACTACCGTGCATAGTCTAGGGAACCTTCATGCATCTGAGGAAGAACATGCACTCTGTGGAAGTCTGGAAGGTCATCTGCCGCCAAAATGGTGGGCCATGTCAGTAGAGGGACAGCAACACAGAACACGGGTATTGGAGTTGTAACACTAACTCCAATGAAAGGTTTTCTTGTTGGAAATTTCTCATGATTAACGAGATCTGATGTCCACATATAAGATGTTCCACATTTAATTCATGCAAAGGGCTTTTTTCCTTTGTCAAATCTCTGATGTGCTGTAAGGCATTGTGTCTGGCTGAAAGCTTTTCCACATTCATCACATATATGGGGTTTGGCTCCAGTATGAGTTCACTGATGAACAGTGAGAGAAGCCATCCAGATAAAGGCTTTTCCACATTCACGACATACATGGGGTTTCTCCCCAGTGTGAATTAGCTGATTAACAGTGAGAGAAATCTTCTGGATAAAGCCTTTGCCACATACATAGGGTTTTACTCCTGTGCATTTTTATATGAGTTTTGAGATTTCCTTTACGAATGAAGCTTTTGCCACATTCACTACATTTATGTGGTTTCTCTCCACTATGAGTTTGCTGATTAATAGTGAGAGCAATCTTCTGGATAAAGCCTTTTCCACATTCACCACATACATGGGGGTTTCTCTCCAGTATGAGTTCGCTGATGAACAGTAAGTTTACTCTTTCTGATAAAAGCTTTTCCACATTGACTACATACATGGAGTTTCTCTCCAGTATGAGTTCGCTGATGAACTGTGAGAGTACATTTCTGGCTAAAGCCTTTGCCACATACATCACATACATGGGGTTTCTCTCCAGTATGAGTTCGCCGATGAACAGTGAGAGCATCCTTCGTGAGAAAGGTTTTTTCACATTGACCACATACATGGGATTTCTCTCCAGTATGAGTACGCTGATGAACAGTAAGGTTACACTTCTTGATAAAAGCTTTTCCACATTGACCACATACATGAGGTTTCTCTCCAGTATGAGTTCGCTGATGAACAGTGAGAGCAGTCTTCTGGATAAAGCCTCTGCCACAGACACCACATACATGGGGTTTCTCTCCAGTATGAGTTCGCTGATGAACAGTGAGATCGCTCTTCATTAAAAAGGCTTTGCCACATTCACCACACACATGGGGTTTCTCTCCAGTATGGGTTCGCTGATGAACAGTGAGAGCATGCTTCCAGAAAAAGGCTTTTCCACATTCATCACATACATGGGGTTTCTCTCCAGTATGAGTTTGCTGATGAACAGTAAGAGCATGCTTCCAGAAAAAGGCTTTTCCACATTCACCACAAACATGGGGTTTCTCTCCAGTATGAGTTCCCTGATGAACAGTGAGAGCATGCTTCCAGAAAAAGGCTTTTCCACATTCATCACATACATGGGGTTTCTCTCCAGTATGAGTTCGCTGATGAACAGTGAGAGTATGCCTCCGAATAAAGGCTTTTCCACAATGACCACATACATGGGGTTTCTCTCCAGTATGAGTTCGCTGATGAACAGTGAGATTGCTCTTCATTTAAAAGGCTTTGCCACATTCACCACACACATGGGGTTTCTCTCCAGTATGGGTTCGCTGATGAACAGTGAGAGCATGCTTCCAGAAAAAGGCTTTTCCACATTCATCACATACATGGGGTTTCTCTCCAGTATGAGTTAGCTGATGAACAGTGAGAGTATGCCTCCGAATAAAGGCTTTTCCACAATGACCACATACATGAGGTTTCTCTCCAGTATGAGTTCGCTGATGAACAGTGAGAGCAGTCTTCTGGATAAAGCCTCTGCCACAGACACCACATATATTGGGTTTCTCTCCAGTATGGGTTCGCTGATGAACAGTGAGAGCATGCTTCCAGAAAAAGGCTTTTCCACATTCATCACAAACATGGGGTTTCTCTCCAGTATGGCTTCGCTGATGAACAGTGAGACCATCCTTCCTGAGAAAGGTTTTTCCACATTGACCACATACATAGGATTTCTCTCCAGTATGAGTTTGCTGATGAACAGTAAGTTTACTCTTCTGGCTAAAGCCTTTGCCACATTCACCACATACATGGGGTTTCTCTCCAGTATGAGTTCGCTGATGAACAGTGAGAAGAGTCTTCCTGATAAAGGCTTTTCCACATTCACCACATATGTGGGGTTTCTCTCCAGTATGAGTTTGCTGATGAGCAGTGAGATCACTCTTCCTAGTGAAACCTTTCCCACATTCACTGCATACATAGGACATTCCTGCCACATGAGGTTCCTGATGTCCCTTGAGGTATGATACACTGTGAAAATTTTTCCCACATTGCAAGCATTTTCCTAGCTTTTGTCCTTCATGACTTTTTTGATAATGTTCTTTGAGTTTGAACATTTTCTTGAATTTTTGCCCACACTGACTGCATTCGTAGGTCTTATCTAGTATACCAATAATCTGTTGTTCATAGAACACAGAGTCTTCAATGAAGGTTGTTCCACATTTATCACCTGTGTGTGGTTTCTCAATTTCATCAGACTCCTGATGCTTAATGCACTGTGACTTCATGAACCTGGGTGGTTCACACTCAGGGAATTTCATTTCAGTATAAAATTGCTCTTGTTCACTGTGGAGAAAAGTTTTCTCATCTTCAGTGAGCACAACTGAATTCTGTATATTGTTGCTTCTGTTATGATTTAATTCCAGAATGATTAAATCTGATTTTACATTTTTTTCATGTAATCCAATCATCTCATAATTTTCCTTTGGAGGAAAATTACTTTTATGCTGAGAATATGTATTACATTTGTAGCACCATTCCATTCTGTCAATGCATCTTTCACATTGCAAGTGCTCAAGCAAATGATCATCATCTTTCTGGATTTCTATAAGAGAACAAAACATTGACTCTTTTAAACATCTTGGTTTACAATGGACCCCTTAAAATACACATTGATATAAAGTAGATCTTTAGTGACAACCCTCTTTTATGACTATAAATAAAACACTATGCTTAACGTTTATTGCCCATTGGACGAAATACAATCATGTAAACAATTCAAATGACAAAAATAGTTACTATAGAAATCAGGTTGGATATGAAAGTGATAAATGGACACAGGTTTGATATTTGTTTAAAGAGGTACATGAATACATACAACAAACATAACAGAAGGAAGACATGAGACCAATAGACCACAGGAGTGATATGACTTGCTAATTTCATTTGGTAGAGGTTAAATGTATTCATTTAATCAATCTTTACTGAAAGACAACTAACTAAGTGCTAGATAAAGTTGGGAATGCGAAACATGGCGAATGTTCTACTTAGGAGAAAACCATTTTTACAGGTATATATGAAATGGATTATGGTACAGAAACACATTCTTTATGTTTGTGGAGCCTGTATTCTAGCTCACAGCACTCATCTTACAGTGCTGTCCTGTGGTGGCGTGCAGGTTGCTGTGATGCCAGAAGCACTGCCACCCAGTGTTTCAAATACAAGCAGGACCACCCATGGTGCACAGGTCTTAGTGGATTCTCCAGAAATAGGGACTGGGAGGAAGATCTGGTGATCGACTTCTGGAACATGGACCCCTCAGGTTTAATGGCAATGAAATAACACTGAACAAGTACTAAATCCTCAAAGTACAGTTAACCGTAATGATGTAGATGGAGGAATAGCTTTGGGGACCTTCAGTGCTTGACATGGCATGACTGAAAATGAGAAAAAATAGCTGCTAATATCCTCTAGTAAATGGAAAATGGCAATACATGCAATATTATTATGAAAAAATTGCAAGTTGTCAAAACAAAATGGAATGGTAAAAAATTGATAGTGTATGCATTATTCAACTTTAATAGACTGGTACTGGCTATTTTTAATTAGATAATCAAGTGGTTTATAAGACTGAGATCGACAAATTCAAGAAGATTGGCAGTATATTTATTATCCAAAAGCACACTGCAATATTTTCCCTGATGTATAATTTTGTCAGTGGTAGGCTAATATTCATATGCCTGCCAGCAAGACCAGTTAGTACAAGTGTTATTCAGTTTTGTGCACCAAATAAAGCAAACACAGAAGCATTCCCTAAGTTGGAGAAGAGTCCAAGTCACATTCTCTTAGTTAAAAATCATCGCCACACTATCCTCTCATTATAGTGCCAGCTTAATGATACCTCATACAAGCGCATGGCTAATTACTATCTGCCAGCAGCTTTAACAACAAGAGCAGACATGTTGTTGTTATTGTTCTCCCCGCTCAGGAGACAGTTATCCACTCCAGCTACCCTCAGCACTGGCCTTAAGTTGCTCAAACAATTATTTCAGGGATCCCCAGGCTAAAGATCCTGCCTACCTTGTTAGGTAGCTAGGTGTCTGTCTGTGGTTGTGTGGGAGGCGGGGGAGCTGCATGCCCTGAGATAATATAAATTGGTGAAAGAATGCAAAGCCTTTTTATTTCTGCCCTTCAATTACACACCTGTCCTTTAGGACCCATCCAGTGGGCATTTAAGAGAGAAAGAGATAATTGATTCCTTAAGTGACAGCAACAAAGGGACCTGATTGCTTTCAAAGCTAGGCATCTTTCAGCTGAGAAGCAAGAAGTCAGGCACCTGTAACAGCTGTATACTAACAACTTACTGGAGGGCAGTTGGGGGAAAACTCTGTCTGGAGATTGCTCATTAGCAGTTCTAGCTTTGGGACTTGTGGGGGTTTTCTTCCAACACTAGAACTGGTCTTCCAAGCCCTGTGGTAAGGAGTATAGAGATGAGACTGCTCACACTTTCATCCAGGTTCTGTTTTCCACCACAATAATGAAATTGAGGGGAGAAGGGATAAAGGAGAGCTGATATCAAGGAATTAAAGAAGAAAAAGTTTTCAAACTGTGGTAGCTATTGTACAGGACTGCTCCATGTAATTGAACTATGGGAAGTTATGATATCTATAAGAGCTCCCAATAAAATATTTTAAAATATATATTGAAATTTTCACATGAATTTTTCAGCCTGACATTGATCAACCATACAATCATGCACACTGATAAGTGTAAAATTTGGGGAAAGTAGCAGTAGTTGGAAAATGTGACCTTAGTAACAGAAATGACACACAGGTTCACTGATAACATTTTGAGACTAATGATGAATTCATAGCAAGTTCCTTATTAAACACAGAAAAGGAAACTACACATATGGATTTTCCGGAATGGAACAAATGAAAATCTTATCAACCACATCTATACAAAGAAATGGTGGAGACGCTTATTAGTCAAAACACGCCCAGGGGTTAACTGTGGAACAGATCATAAATTGCTCAAATCCAAGTAGAAGCTATCCAAAGTAGCTAGAGCACAGCTTAGAGACTATGTAAAGAATAAACATGAGGAATAAAAGTCTGACTGAAGACTAATGACAGAGACCAGATGAGATGTGGGATGACATGAAAGGCAACTTACACATGGAAACCAAAAGGCTACTCAAAAGACAGAAAAGAAAAGAGAGCAATATTGAATGTACTATGCATTGTTTGAATAACAGCAATAAAACCTGTTGGAATATACTGCATAAATGTTCTTTAGAAGCAGCAACAGTCATCTTTCGTGTATTGGACCTGTTAAGAAGGGGTGGGCCTAAGGAAGGCACACTACATAGTAAGAAATATATAGCAGACATTGCTTAATTAAAAAAAAAAAAACATGCCCTTTCCACTTACAAAATTATTGGAGGAACAGACAACTTAAAAAAATCTTACAGGTAGAAAAAATGTAAGGTACAGTGCTAAAGTATACTTTAAGCTGATAATTTTCTTGCTAGGAAGATGATTTTAGATACCTGAAAACAACAGAAGTCATAAATATGTTTCACCAAAAGGAGTAAAATATGGGGAAATATGTCTGTTAAAGAATTCCAACAGAGAAGGCAAATTGACCATCTGTCTAAGAAAACAGAAAGAACAGATATCACCTGCATGAAGAAAACTTTAAAGGAACAGGACAACGAATGAGAAAATGGACACCAAACCTTTAGAGAAACTCCAAGGGGGGAAGCTAAGGAAGCACAAAGGAGACCCGTTTATGGTGGGAGCTCAAGATCCAAGACGGTGCTGCATACTGCAAATGGCAATCCATTCTGACTCAGTAGGGGAGGAATGTGCTGTATTCAGAGGACAGTTAAAATTCAGAGTTCTCTGTTTGGAGAGAGGCGTGCAAGACAGATTTTCATAGTAAAGTGGAAACATAAAAGAAGGGAAAGTTTCAGAATGTTAAAGAAAATTATGGAAGCAAACACACATGGTGCAAAACAAGAAAACGGAAATCAATCTCACAAGAGCTACAGGTCTACTTCCTTCAACATCTAGGACAAGTGAAGTCTAGCATTCAAAGTAGCACACACTTGTATGCATTTTCTGACACCTTTCATAGATATGAGGCCTTCTCCCTGTTCAATCAACTACCGCAGCCAATTCCCCGTAAGGTATTTGGACCACGCATGAGAAAATTCCACTATAGCTTGCTTCTAATACCAAACACAGTTCTCTTGTGCCAATTGAGAGAAAGCTTCTGGGGTGACAACTAGATAACCTGTTATGAGAAATTACAGAATCTTGCACACACCAAAATTAACGTAATGTTTGTAAAGACTGCAGTTTTGTATTTCTAGGAAAATAATGTTCAAAGGAACAAAGTAAATAGCGTCCTTTCAAGGGCAGAAGACCTAACCCACTAACCTAGGATGAGACAATGCAATGAGAATCGACCTCTTTGAGAATACCACAAACACCGCAAAGTTTTTAACACATAAGACAGGAAAAGCCAGGGACGAGGTCAATGACTTGAGAGTTCTCCTCACCAATGGAAACCAGGTTGCGATAGTTCTCCAACATCACATCCTGATACAGGGTTTTCTGAGCAGAGTTCAGGAGCTGCCATTCCTCCCGGGTGAACTTTACAGCCACATCGTTGAATGTCAGTGGTTCCTATAGTAAGAGGGGTCTACTTAATGAAGTATTTTCCATTTGAAGATTTTTTTTAAAAAATATCTTACAGTAAAGAAAGCAAAACAGTAATAAAAACTATTGTGGTAGTTCATTCCATAATGTGTCATTAACTGAGGACTTGGTACAAAATATTTTACCTTATTTCTACATTCACGACCATCAGCCGAGAAAACTAGCCCTAATTTTAGAAAGATCTCCAGTGTTCTGAGAAATAAATGTTTTCAAATACACATTCTCCAGGTCAAATACTGTGCCCCCCACAATAGTTAGCTCCACATTAAGGAGCAGGCTTAAAGGAGCTCCCACAGTAGAGGAATCATTTCTGTGCCTGGCTACTTCACTATGCCTGAAGGTTATCTGTATATCTGAGCAATCAGGTTCTAGAGCCAGCCCAACATAAATGTAGCAAACGCCTGGGGAGGGCACAGGGCCAGTTTGAAGTTAACTAACACTAGGTCAAGATGGTAACTCAGCATTTTGCTTGTTTAGAATTTTACCCGCTTATGATATGACCCATTAACTATGTACATGCTAACTGCATGACACGAACGCCTTATGGAAAGATCTGTAAGCTCCATTATATATACCCATTGGAAAATATATTCACTCTCTCAGGCCTGACATGGGAAGAGAGCCCCCGTGACTGGCTGTCTGCTCTCTGTCTTTTAATATTTTCACAATTGCAATGTCACTCCTGAGGATCACTTTTGGAGTGTTGGGGACCCCAGTGCCTGAAAATAATGCACCCACTCATAACATTAGAATTTTGAGTTCCAGTGACATTATCTGAATGTTCTAGAAATAGCTCAGCTTTATAATCACACAAGGTAGATAAAGACCTATTTGTTATTAAATGGCATTAGGGTTTCTACCGGCATCACCATTATAAGAGGCTCGGTACCTTCAGTGGCAATAAGTACCAGGAACAGTGCAGATGTGGGAGGTCAAACATACCTCAACTCTCCAACACTTTTTGTCAACTCTAAAACAAGTCCACACTTCCACACCACTCTGTCTCACTTCTGGGTTTGATAATCTGTTGCTGTGGTCACACAACACTCAATAGACCAAAGTGGTCTATTAATGAACAAGGTACAACTCGGGATCAGGAACAAGAAGCTATAAGTCAGAACCAAGATCAGAATGTTCATAGACATTATCTCCCTTACTGAGTGCAGAACAACTTTGTAAGCTCTTAAAGGCCACCTTAGGACAAGCTCCTCTTGATAACCTTAGGACAAATTCTCCTCAGCCACCTTTGGAGCGAATTATCTTAACTTTAATTGCAAGGTCCTCTTGAACTTGCCATCTTTCACCACATGCTCTCCAAGGCGCCCCCAGCCTAATTCTGCTGGGTGGATCTCTGGAGTCTTCCTAATCTTGCCTAGGCAGGGAAGGTGCTGGGTTGGCCCAAGAAGCCATCATATTAAGAGGGAGAGAGAGAACTGCCTGCAGGCATGGCTTGAGAAGAGACAGTGAGGCATTATCCTGTCATCTGAGCTGTTGATTTGGGTTTATTAGCCCCTGCAGCCACACAGTTCAGAATGAACCCATGGATTAGGGATTTGCAGCTTCCAAAAAATTAATGTGGCATTTCCTTGAATGGCAACTATGAGCTGCCTGTGTAACCTGACTTGAGAGCTTCCTCCACTCTATGAGCCATTAGCTTGCTGTCTGACCTTCCCATTTGGGTTCCTCAGCACCTGCAATCTATTAGCTGATCAGATTCAACAACTTCGCCTTGTAAGGCAGTGGACTGTGGTCTGACCTGATGATCTGGTTCATCAGCGTTTGTAAACAAATCAATGAGGAAAAACCTACAGACTGATTCCTGACCTTTATATAGATCTGAGACTCACCCGCTTCCACATCTTGAAGAAGGATTTATTTACTTGATGACTTTTGAGTTTTGTGAGATGCTGCTGAGCAAATCATGGACCATCTTGAACCTCTAGCACATAGGGATGGGTCTACTGCTGCTCCTGCAAAATGAACTGTACTATTCATGGGTCAAGAGCTGCACCAATGGAGACAATGACCAGGGCAGAAGGGACAGAGTGACAGAGCCAATGGTGACAGGTCCAGAAAGGGCTTTTCAGTGGGACAGGCAGGCAAGATTAAGAAGAGGATATCCAAAAGGAGTTGAGAGGAGCATATAAAGATGGAACTAAGAAATGAGCCTATCTTTAGAAGGAAAAATATCTGATAGGGGACAGGGAAAACAGGCCTTCCCTGAAGAAGAGCAAATGTGCCTACGTGGTTCTTTATTATGAAAGTCAGTGTGTAGCCTATTAATTCTGATACCAAATTACACTCTGTTACTGAATAAAACTTGTACCTGTGACTCTGGACTGTAATTAGTCCATGGCCACGGCAAAAAAAAAAAAAATGAATGAGCTGAGTAGGAGAGGAGTGTGGCAAAGATGCTGGTGTCAGACTGGAAAACCATTGGAGGGTACAGGTGTGTCTAAGCTCTGCCTCATATGAATGAGAGCTGATGTTGACGGTTGATCCTCTCTCCTGCATCTCTAGTTAGAGGAGGTGAGATGCTGTCTCATTTTTAAACCACTAATGCAACAAGACTCATTTTAGATGCATTCATGAGAATGCTGCTGTGTGGGAGAGTATTTAACATATCTCCTTCAGAAAGAAGCATTCGGTTTACTGAACTCTCCTAAAGAAGTGATTTTGTTACTCCTTAAAAACCATGCATAGCATATCATTTGAAAGATATGCTGGCCATAGAATAATAAATTATGAGCTGGAAGATAATGTTATCCAAAGAATCCTCAGTGGTATACTATGTTCAATATCAATAGTTTATTGTTAATCCTATGATCAATATATTCCTAATCTTCTCCAGCCAAATGTTGAAATCAGAATAAAAGTTTAGCTCTAAGTTCTACTATTTCAAAGTTCTGCTTTTCCAATGAACTGAATCAGTATTATACAGGCTCCTACAATTCCAGTAGGAAATACAGAAAAGGATAAAACACATCAGAAGCACCTGAGCCTTGGCCATTTTCTTTGGTCCTTAGGACACTACAGGCAACTGGGATGCTCTGTCTTATCTGGATCAGCTCTAATGATGCTCACAAATTTCAATCTCTCGTGAGGAAATCCCAAAAGTAATAATACAAGGCACTCTTCTTCCTTCCTCTAAGCTGCTGGTGATGCACCATCTGCAGGCTGATGGGAGAATACAGTGTGAGTAACACATAACCAGTAGGTCCAGATGCTGTTACTGTTCTTTCCCTCTTCTTAACACCCAAAGTCCCCAATACTGTTAACGGTGCCCTTATTGAGTAATGGGAAACACGCTTATACCATGAGCAATAAAATCTAAAACTCATAATTTTCACATATGTGAATAAAAGATTACTTTATAACAAATAGATTGGGCAATCAAATATAAATATCAAAAAAGTAAACAAAATTTGGATCCCTACCTCACAGCATACAAACTACTAATTCCTTACTGTGTGACTCTCAAAGAGAATGACAAATCAATGAACCTTTAAGATGATTATGTTAACTAAAGCATCTGGAAACATTTTACATGGGCTATATAAAGAGCTATTATAAACTAAAGATTATTTTATAGAAGAACTATAAATTGAAAAATCACTTTAGAAACACTTTTAAACTCACCATGAAGTAGAGTTAGACGTATAAGCTGCAGAGAGGACACAGGAGAACTGCTGTACAGAGCTTCCAAGATTCTAAAGCCATGACAGGATGCTAATGGGTGCGTACCTCTGACATTGAGGATAGAAGTCCAACACTTAACACATGTCAAAAACAAGGTTCCATAATAAACACTTATATGACACTTATTAGATTGAAATTTATATCTATACATATATAAATTACATATAAATGTAAATGAAGAAGTATATATCCCCCAATCATGAGTGCACTTTTGAATCCCAATATAGATAACGTTTTTAATGTATCATTATTTGTAGTACCTAATGCAGTTAGATCAGTGATTCTCCACCTATGCGTTGAGACCCCTTTGGGGGTCTAAGGACCCTTTCACAGCGGTCGCCTGATTCATAACAGTAGTAAAATTACTGTCATGAAGTAGCAACAAAAGTAGTTTTATGGTTAAAGGTTCACCACAACATGAGGAACTGTATTAAAGAATCGCAGCATTAGAAAGGTTGAGGATCACTGTGTTAGACAGGTGGCCTATACAAGTACACAGTCTAGCTATGTCCCCTTAACTTCCTCCAAATTATTTATCTGGGTTTGTCGCCTGCCAATGCGAACGAGGCAAAGTTGACTGTCATAGTGGTTACTGTTGGGCTGCTAATTGCAAGGTCAGCAGTTGGAAACCAATTTTTCCTCGAAAGCAGGATGAGGCTTCCTTCTCCCATGAGTGGCATGGCTTTCTACTCCGTTATAGAGTTACAGTCTTGGAAAACCACTGGGGCTGTCATATAAGTTCACTGTCATATATATAGGTTCACTATGAGTCATTGTTAACTTGATGGCAGTGAGTTTGCTTTTTCTTGGTTTAAGACGATTGGGCAGCTTGGCCAACAATACATTGGTACCGTTGTGCCTTGTGGTTATGTAAATAAACTGTGAAACCTAACCTACAGATTAGTCACTTTGGAATTCATGTTACAACTAATTGAGTTATTTCAGAGACAGAAATAGGGATCTCACTACCAACAAAAAAATGAACCAGGGGGACTTCCGGCAAGATGGAGGAGGAGTAACAAACACCAGAGGTACTCCACAGAATTCAGCCCAGGAGAGTTACTTAGAGATAATTGAACACTGGTGGAACGCAGGAGGAGCATCATAAAGATAAGTAGGCCCAGACCCATGGGGTTTTGAGGGGCTGGGGGCTTTTGGCTTACTTCAGTGGAGGCTGGCTGGGGCTTGACCTTTGCCCCGCCACTGTCTCTGCCAGAGCCAGGACCATTTGGAGCCTGTAGAGCAGCTTGGTCTCAACACAGCCACAGTTTGCCACCACCTGCCTTGGGGCAGGCATTAGACCTTTGCATCTCCTCTCTGTCACTCTATCAGTCTTGGAGGGCTGTACAGCGGCCTTTTCTCAACACAGCCACAGCTTGCTGCTACCACCTACGAACAAAGATTAAACCCTTGCAGCTTCACTGGCCTGGATAAGGGCTCAGCTACATTGTAGCTTTGTATCCATCTTTTCACTATATTCCCCCTCCCCTGCCCCTCAGGGGGTCATTTGGCTTGCTTTTTTATTTTTTTTCTCCTCTTTTCCTCTTTCTTCGTCTCTCACACTCTACTGCTAACCTCCAGACCACTCTCCTTAGCCTAGGGCATTTACACCTGAGCCACACTGAGCTAGGTGAGCTCCACCCTGTGTAGCTAATGAGGCTGGGAAATCCCTGCTGACCCCCAACAGGGGATACTCTGCTCAACTTCTTACTGGGGAACTCCTTCCTGCCTTCGTGCCTGGGGGGCATAAGGCAGCTCAGCCAACACTCCTCAACAAAAGTTGCTGCAGGAGCCTCTGCCCAACCTCTGCAACACCAAAGCAGGCAACCTTCTGGGTCACTCCCCTAAGAGGAAAGCCACAGGAGGACAAAGTGGTAGGTTAATTCCATAGTGAAATAAGCTATAGGCAGTTCAAAGTCTCCCAGAGAGAGCCAGTGCTCTTCGACTCCCTGGAAAATGGCACCTTGCTCATCTAAAACAACGCAACACAAGCAGCCATCAGCCCCAACAACCTCAACCAAAAAAGGAGAGAAACAAAAGGCAAAGCCAGAAGATGTCCTGAACGTAATGCCATGCATAGAGGAAGCAGACATTGGGCTGCCACAGAAAGAAATTTTCAGAATGTTACTTGGAGTCGGGACATGAGGGAAACAATACAGGAAAAGGATGAAATGATAGAAAAGGTACAAAACATAAATCAAAGAGAAATACAGGAGCTTAGGGAGGAGATAACAAAAACCAGTGGCAGACTCATGGACCTCAACAAGCAACTGGAAGAATCAGAGACCCGCATCAGTGACTTGGAGGACAGCCAAGCAGACTTCAACAAACGAGAACAAAAATCTAATAAGATCATCAGAGAAGCTGAAGAAAACTTAAGAGCTATGTCTGATGCTATGAAGCGGTACAACATTAGAATGGCTTACTGGAGGAAGACACAACAAAGAAGTCATCTGCAACAGTAGTGAGAGAATTCTTGGAGGAAAGCTTCCCAAGCTTAATGAATTAAAACAAAGCAACTATTCAGGAAGCTGAAAGAATCCCAGCAAGACTGGATCCCAAGAAGAAGTCATCAAGGCACATAATAGTTAAATTATCCAACTTTGAGGAAAAGGAGAAAATCATGAGAGCAGCAAGGGGAAAACAAGCAATCATATATAAAAGTTCCCAAATAAGAATATGATCAGACCTATCAGCAGAAACTATGAAGAAGAGGGGAGAGTGGAGTAACATTTTCAAAAAATTGAAGGAAAACAATGCAAACCCAAGAATATGCTACCCAGACAAATTATTGATCAAGATAGATGGAGAAGAGTCATTACATTGCATGCTCATCTCCATAATATGATCGCTGAAGACAAATTTGTGCATAAGCAAATGTGGTGAAGAAAGTTGATGGTGCTGGGCTATCAAAAGATATAGCATCTGGGGTCTTAAAGGCTTGAAGTTAAAAAAGCGGCCATCTAGCTCAGAAGCAACAAAGCCCACATGGAAGATGCATACCAGCCTGTGCAATCACAAGGTGTCACGGGATCAGGTATCAGGCATCATCAGAACAAAAAATCTTACCATAGTGAATCAGCGGGGGAGTGTGGAGTGGAGACCCAAAGCCCATTTGTAGGCCACTGGACATTCCCTTACAGAAGGGTCTTGAGGAGGAGATGAAACATCAGGGTGTGATGTAGCAACGATGAAAAATACAACTTTGCTCAAGTTTCTGGGTGCTTCCTCCCCTCCTCCAACTGTCATGGTCTGAATCCTGACTTGCAGGTCTGAGTAGACCAGGGGATGTACACTGTTGCAGATGGGAACTAAAAATGCAGGGAAGCCATGCCAGATAATCCCCTCAGGACTGGTGGTGTGAGTGGTGATACTGGAAGGGCATAGGGAGGGTGGGTTGGAAAGATGGAACCTATTTCAAGGATCTACATGTGACCTCCTCCCTGGGGGACATACAACAGAAAAATGGGACATGGAAATATATGACAAAATAACAATTTATAAATTATCAAGGGTTCATGAGGGAGGAGGGAGTGGGGAGGGAAGAGAAAAAATGAGGACCTGATGCCAGGGAATTGGGTGGAGAGCAAATGTTTTGAGAATGATGAGGGCAACAAATGTAAAAATGTGCTTTACACAAATGATGTATGTATGGGTTGTACTAGGAGTTATATGAGTCCCTAATAAAATGATTTTTTTAAAAAGAAGAAGAAGAAGCAGGAGTAGGGGCCTTTGGATCCCAGATTCTTGCATAGAAACTCTTCAATCCAGCAGACAGGCAGCTGTGACACAAGAGAGGAAGTGATGGAGAGAAGCAGCAACAGAAACATGGTGGCAGCAGAACCAAGAGCCTGAGACAGAGCAGTGGGAATCCCAGACCACAGAACAAGAGAGCTGAGTGCCTTTGGGCAGGAGGTTAGAGGTGAAATGGGGGTACAACTGAGTACTTATCTGGGGAACTAGATTTGCCAACCCATATAGAGCTGAGTGTATCTGGTATGAGGTTAAGGTGCAGCGAGAGAATTTATCCACAGAACCAAGAGAACTTTGTAACGTTTGTACATTTAGGACACAAGCCAGGGGGTTGTAGGGCCTGACCTCACCTGCAGGTAGGCTGTCAAGATGCTGTCCCAAAGAACTATACCTTGAGGCGCTGATGATCCTAAATTGTGTGTTAGGGTCGAAAAGTGACTCCTTTGTCAAATATAATTTAAGGAGAACATTTATTAAACTTTAAGAGACAACAAAAGACATGCACACACATCATATGGATAAGGGAGGCCATTAGCAGTTCAAATGCAACTAAGGATTCAGAGTTGGGACCCTGGATAAATAGGACACAGAACAAAAGGCCATGTCACAGATCATGATTGGTGGCAAAGCAATACATCAGATACAGGTGGGACTGCAGCAGCAGGAATGGGACCATAATTGGGACATGCACATTATTAGATAGAAAGACTTAAAAGATTGGTCCAGGGCCTTCAAACTGAGGCAGTCAAGCCCGGACTAATGACAATGGCCCCTGTGCTGTCCTCAGTAAGGTGAGCTCCATCAAGGATACATCTAGGCAGGCCCTTAGAGGGGGCTGGATGGAGAGGAGTGCAGGCAATCTATTTTGTAAAGGCATTCTCCGCAAGGGGAAGATGATCTACATTCTTGGTTAATGATCAAAAGGAATTCAATGGAGGCTTAATCAAACTGGGGAGGCAGCAAACGGACAGAGTTGTCACTGTCATCAACGCAAACCTTAAACCCAACTCAGTGCCACAGAGTGGATTCTGGTTACAGTGACCCTTTAAAGGGAGGTAGAATGACCCCTTGTGGATTTCTGAGACTATACCTTTTTATAAAATTGGAAACCTAGTTTTCCTCCTCAGGCGTGACTTGTAATTCTGAATGGCTGACCTTGCAGTTAGCAGTCCAATCTGTAACCACTATGCCACCCACCTTTTGCAAATTGGAGTGCTCACAATTTAAGTTCTAATACAATTATAAATGGTTACATAACCAGCAAATTCTATCATTCAGGGAGATGCACAAATTGCTCGGACCCTGACCAATGGGGCAGCCTGGTTTAGTGTACACTGGTGTTTCCTGGGTTCAGACACCAGAAAGCTCAGATCCCTCCTGCTTCCCCTCAAACTCCTCTGCCCAGTACTGACCCCAGGAACCCCAGGGATGCTCACCCAGCTTGGAGTCAGATGAATGGATTTGGTTCACGACCCAGTCAGAAATTGAAATCCTTCCTTGTCATGCTTCAATGTGCAAGACACTAGTACCAGATTTCTAGCTCCCTAGACTGGACTGTATTTCTCTGTGGCAAATTTTGTACTGAAACAGAAGAGGGGGCAATGTTGAAAAAGGCATATCATGTTCTTGGCCTGTACTTCTTATGCTGAATAGTGACCAACCCCACCACCTGGGATCAAAATTATGCTCATAGCTGGGGGTTTGCATTAAAAAAGAGTCCACTCTATCTTTGCAGAGCAATTTTACTAATTTCCCAAATATCATTATCAACTTTGGATCCACAACCAATATATATAATATTTATTTTTAGAATAAAGTGGAAATATTTAAGGCCTCAAATTTCTCAAGTTCCATTAAAGGTAAATATCTTCTTTTCACCAGCAATCTAACTGAAGAACGGAATATTTTATGAAGAATGTTCTTTACTAGCCTCTCCTGTACCTCAGACCATAACCCTTGACATATTTGGCTAAAGTGAGCAAGCTAAATCATGGTCATATATGCCACTCCAGCCAAGTGTAACCCCAAGTTTGACCTGCTCCAATCCCCTTGCATCCTGGTACTCTTTACAACATATCTATTGTGTGTGAAGAGCCTATGGTTGGGTAGTCCATTTATGCACAATAGTGAGGTAAGTAGAGAAACTTGTTTTAGAGGTGGACAACAAGAGACAGGGGGACACCAATAGGACATCCTAGAGGTACCTTGGACAAGACAGAGATATTCTAAACAAGAAAAAAGCCAAGGGAAACTTTATTTGCTACTCTCTTAAGCTCTTGTGTTTACAGATGCCTGATTTTAAAGCCTTTGTGAAAGACTGTAGCCTACAGTCACAGAATGGCAAGGGGCAGGTAGATGGGTCATGGCAAGAGCCAAGGTGAGGGAAGAAGCTTAAAAGTGCAAGATGGATCCAGAAAAGAGATGACTGATCAACCATTTTGTCATCTTGACCTAAATTTTGGATTCCAAGCTTTCTAGGTAACGCTGACTGATGGCAAACAACACACACTGTAGTAGTGGGCTTATTGGCTTAGGTTCAAGAATGTTCCATCCATAGTCTCAGGTGTGAGTGACGATTTGTCCATCAAGAGGGGTGTAAATCATTTATCACTCAACACTGAGGGGTCAGCTGCAAGGCCAGAGGATCCAGCCAGAGCAAGTGATCTATGAGAGTCGAGTGGGTTTCAGGATGTTCAGAAAGTTTACAATCAACTGAATAACAATTCAATTCCATGAGAAACTTCATGGCTAACTGTAAGACAGATTAAAGTTGAAGATTCTGGCAGCTAGACAGCAGAGTATTGATGCAATATGAATAGACACTTTATTCTTTTTGTCTAAGTTCACGTTATTGGGTGAAACATAACAATGATTATCAGAGTAACCTTACTAATATTTTCTATGAGACCAGTAATAACCTGTTAACAAGGTCAGATAATGATATTTCAAGAAAAATGTAGAGCAATATTGATAATGGATCTACATGAACATGTTTTTGAAAACATTGGGAATAGTCAGAAAACACATTAAAATAATTGCATATGATAATTAATTAGAATCTATCCTAGAGTTGATTTAACGTAAGAAAATGAGCACTGTAACATACCAATTGAGGGGCGATGCTGGGAGAGTGTAGGGTGAGTGGGTTGGAAAGGGGGAACTGATTACAAGGATCCACATGTGACCTCCTCCCTGAGAGAGGGACAGCAGAGAAGGGGGGGAGGGAGACTCCAGATAGGACAAGATATGACAAAATAACTATGTATAAATTACCAAGGCACATGAGGGAGGGTGGAGCGGGGAGGGAGGGGGAAAAAAAGAGGACCTGATGCAAAGGGCTTAAGTGGAGAGCAAATGCTTTGAGAATGATTGGGGCAGGGAATGTATGGATGTGCTTTATACAATTGATGTATGTATATGTATGGATTGTGATAAGAGTTGTATGAGCCCCTAATAAAACGTTTAAAAAAAACATACCAATTAATGTAAAAAGAATAAATAATCTAAATAGACACATAAAACATACTAAACAAAGTCAAAGACTTTTCATGCTAAGGAAAAATACCTCTACAAATCTAACATAAAACAGATATAGTTCAATATGTTAATATGCTAATATACATTCCTAAAAAGCAAAAGTCAAAATGTCATACTTGAAAACACTTCACCCCACATCAGAAAAAGGACAACCATGAATGTCCACTGTTACCAGTGATATTAAAAATTGACTGTATGTTCTAACTAGAGCTACCAGGTTAACATTTTTTAAGGAAGAGGCTTCCAAAAAGAAATAAAATTCCTTTAATCATAATTTTATTATCATATCCATAAAATATTCACGATATGCCATGAATAGCTAATAAATGTTAAAACGTTGTAGGCTACATTTAAACACACTGAAATAACTCTTGGTACCTAACTCCCTAACTATTAATTGCTAATCAGGAGGGGAAGGGGAAGGTGGGGGGAGAAAGAGGGAACCTATCACAATGATCTACGTATAACTCCCTCCCCAGGGGGATAGACAACAGAAAAGTGGGTGAACGAAGACATCGGGCAGTGTAAGAGATGAACAAATAATACTTTACAAATTATCAAGGGCTCATGAGGAGGGGGGAATAAAAATGAGAAGCTGACAGCAAGGGCTCAAATAGAAGGAAAATGCTTTGAGAATGATGATGCCAACACATGTACTAATGTGCTTGACGCCATGGATGTATGTGTGGATTATGAGAGTTTTACAAGCCCCAATAAAATGATTTAATAAAAAAAGAAAATACAGCATGATCAAAATTATAGCACTTATCTCACAGAAAAGGAAGTGCAAACTTATTCAAATTAAACCCTGAAACAGGGAATTTTTCCCCCCCATTCTGTGATGAAAGTCATGAATTTAGAGTCCTGTAGTTTTCTGTAGTGTTGAAGGTCCTCAATACTGATGAATTAATAAACTAAACCAAGGCATTCGTGTGCACATATAATATTAGAGTGACTATATAGACACACATATATGTATGTGATACACACACATATATTAAGCTGGACAGCAGAAAGGATTGATGCTCAGCCAAACACTGAAGTTTGGAGACTTGAACACACTGAGCCATGGATGCTCTAGGTAGCATTGGACCCATGGGCTTCAGTTGGACTGGGCTGGGATGTTCTCTTGATGAAAAGCTCTCTCTTATGCATATGTCAGTGTCTATAGTTTTATTTTTCTAGAGAACCCAGCCTAAGGCAGATCCCCATAACATTAGTGTCATATGAGGCTGAAAAGGTGTACCTGACATGCTGCTCTTGGAGAAAAACACATCACAAGGAAAGTGTGA
Organism: Tenrec ecaudatus; assembly: GCF_050624435.1. Classification (NCBI taxonomy): domain Eukaryota; kingdom Metazoa; phylum Chordata; class Mammalia; order Afrosoricida; family Tenrecidae; genus Tenrec; species Tenrec ecaudatus. The sequence goes on from NC_134532.1 coordinate 43,827,467, forward strand.
AAAGATAATCAACAATTTGCTGACACTGAGCCAGTCCTATGTTCCTCTAGCTCTATGGAATTTTGGTGGGTGAAAATCTATTTACAACAAAAGTATCAGAGGGGCCAGCCCCAATCCCAACTAAGAGGACAGCTGCCCCTCCCCCCAGAAGAATTTACTTCAGAGGACAACACTGAAGCTACAGCTCAGGGAAAGGGACACGCCTGATCAGAGCACACGGGAGAAAATTAAGGGGGAGGAAGAGAGAGTGGAGCACACATCCTGGCCCACCCAGCTTTGAGGACAAAATGCCTGCTCTGAGCAGCCAATGCAAAAAGAGGGACTGTGGCTGCCCATCTATGAGTCATGACATCCCTCACTGACCTACAGCCCTATAGGGGACAACACTGGAGACACAGTGTGGGAATTGCATCTGATCTGACCCCACCACACCCAGGCAAAACACTAAGGGTGTCATGCAACAGAACAGCAAGGGGAGCAGAGCAAGGAAGTCCCAAGAGAGTACCAAAATTAGACTTAGGGGCCAGGGTGTGGCACGCCATCAGACTCCACAGGAAAACACTCCTAAAGGTCAACACACAAACCTCTAACTTTTTACAGGCTCTTCTCTTTTTTCCCATTGATTTTTTGTTGCTGTTGTTTTGTTTTCTTTTGTCATTTTGTTTTGCTGTTTTTTGTGTGTGTGTGTGTGTGTGCATATTATATCTGCAGTTCTAACTAGATAATATAGGTCGGATAAACAATCTGGAGGAGAAAGCAACAGGACCCATGGTTGGGGAGGGGTGCATGACATGGGAGAAGGGGAGGTGGGGGAAAGAAAGTGGTGTTAACCAACCTGGGGAAAAGGGAATAATCAATAAGTGATCCAAAATTGTGGGAAACATAAAGATTTCTCCCAAGTCATCTCCCCCAAATATATGTTAGACTTAGGACACTGCTCACAATTAATGGTAAATGATTGTCAAGTTACACCCCTGAAGGCAGTCAGCTGCCAGAGGACTGTCTAGTCCCACCACAAATAGGGCCCACTCCCTGCCGTTAAGGACAATGAGATACTTCCCTCTAAAGGCTTCAATTTGGACCCTGCAAGATGGGTTTACAGTACACCTTACTGATAATGATTTCTATAGTGAGCCAGAGAACAGGTCAAACCTGCTCAGTGACATCCAAAGTTAGGCTGCCATGCTGAATCTCAGGTCCGCCCATCTTGTCACATGCATACCCTTACTCCCTCCTCTTCCAACAGCATACGAACCCCTACATCACCCCACTCCCATTACTATATTGCCTATAGCACAACACTTTCCTGTGATGGATTTCTTCACCTGTAATTAGGGGGCTTGCACATCCCCAGATGATATAAAAGCCTTGGTTAGCAATAAATATTTCTCTCCCCATGTGGACCACCAAGTAAGGCTGAGGTGAGCATGCTACTCTGAAATGTGTCTAACTCCATTATTTCAAAATCTCTTCTATCTCTCATGCTCCCTATGACTTTACTATAATCTTTACTTATTATCACTGCACAATTGCACCTACTGACCTGCTGTGATGTGTTAGGGGCTGGCCTTTCCCCTGATACAAAATAAGTGGCAAGGAGAGTGTAAGATGCCTGGTAGGGATTGATCAAGCCAATGTAACTGAGAAGAATTACTGAAACCCTGAAATTACTGAACTAAAGACTGAGCATGATAGTGGGACAAGAGGAAAGTAAAAGGAAATAGAGGAAAGAACTAGGAGACAAAGGGCATTTACAAAAGTCTAAATACAAGCATGTGCATATGTAAATGTATTTATATGAGAGTGAGGAAATAGATCTGCATGCATATATTAATAGGTTTAGTATTAAGGGATCAGATGGACATTGGGCCTCCACTCAAGTGCTCCCTCAATGCAAGAACACTTTGTTCTGTTACCTGGCATTCCATGATGCTCACCTTCCTAAGAGGATAGCTGAAGACAATTGTGTGCAAAGCAAAGGTGAAGAAAATTGATGGTGCCCAGCTACCAAAAGATATAACATATGGGATCTTAAAGGCTTGAAGGTAAACAAGTGGCCATCTAGCTTAGAAGCAAGAAAGCCCACATGGAAGAAGCACACAACCTATGGATTACAAGGTGTCGATGGGATCAGTATCAGGCATATTGTGAATGAAGGGGAGTGAAGATTGGGGATCCAAAGCCCGTCTGTCAGCAACTGGACAGCCCCTTACAGAAGGATCATAGGGAAGAGACGAGGCAATCAGGGTACAGTGTAGAAACAATGAAAATACAACTTTCCTCTAGTTCCTAAATGCTCCTCCTCCCCTCCACTATCATGATCACAATTCTGTCTTACAAATCCCGCGAGACCAGAGGATGTACACTGGTACAGAAGATGCCTTCAGCACCAGTGGTGAGAGTGGTGATATCTTGATGGTGAAAGGAAGGTGGGGCAGAAAGGGGAAACCGATTACAAGGATCTACATAAAACCCCCTCCCAGGGGGATGGACAACAGAAAAGTGGGTGAAGGGAGACATCAGACAGTGTAAAGATGAAAAAATAATAATTTATAAATTATAAAGGGTTCATGAAGGAGGGGCAGTGAGGAGGGAGGGGTAAATTGAGGAGCTGATACCAAGGGCTCAAGTAGAAAGCAAATGTTTTGAGAATGATGAGGTAACACATGTAGAAATGTGCTTGACACACAATGGATAAAGAGATAATAAATAGATAAAGCTATCATGTAAACCTTGTAAAAACACAGAGCTCTTACAAGGCACAACACACACATAGCCTCTCTGCACAAAAGGTCAACACTCACATTTGTAACACGTAAGGAAATTTAGTAGACATACAGTCACACTTGATATAAGAAATCAGTATAACACTAAGAGCCTTATATTCATGGGGGAAACATGACATGCATGCCCCTGAGAGGAAAGTACTACACTTGTTTATGTAACAGAGCATTCCCATTACTCAGCCCACATACTGCAGTAGCATCAATGAGTATGAAATACACACAAATATATATATACACGCACACATCTTTTTCTTTTTAATGAAAATAATCATACCTACTGAGGCCAGGTTTCTAAAAGTTTCCATCATCCCATGTCTCTATACTTTCCTCTCAGAAAGGTTCAGCAATGCCCATTCTTCCTTGGAGAAATTCAGAGCCGCCTCCTCAACAGCCAGTGTCCTAAAACATCCCATAGATTCTGGTTCGGCAAGGTATCATGCATTCCATTATGTGAAAGGATGAAGATGACAGTCCTGGGAAACAGACCTCACATGGGCAGACACAGGGGTCTTGTTCTAAGGATTTCCATCAGGGTTTAGCTAACCCACTTCACCCACTGGATTAGCAGTTTTGAACTTGTAGGTTGCAACCACCATGGGGGTTGAATGACCCTCTCACAGGGGTCTCCCGTTCATAACAGTAGCAAAATTACAGTAATGAAAATAATTTCATGGTAGGGGGGGTGACCACACATGAGAAACTGTATTAAAGGGTGGCAGCATTAGGAAGGTTGAGAACCACTGCACTAGACACACTTCCTCACTAATTACATGTTTTCCCAAGGACTGCATGCTTCTAGCATAATGAGTTTATCTCTGTACAATTTGACCAACTGCAGTCATATTTCTATCTAGCTGTTTCAGAAATAGAGAACAGTCAGAACAAATAAATCAGATGAATGATCAAAAATAAAAGCCTTGATTCCACATTCATATCCTCTCTTCCATTGGAGGGAGGATAGAAATTCACCACCTTGGTGAACAAGCAGCCATCTAGCTCAGAAGCAATAAAGCCCACATGGAAGAAGCACACCAGCCAGTGCCATCACGAGGTGCCAAAGGGACCAGGTATAAGGCATCCTGCAAAAAAAGAATATATATGTATATATGTGTGTGTGTGTGTGTGTGTGTGTGTGTATGCCATAGTGAATGAAGGGAGAAGTGCAGAGCGGAGACCCGAGGCCCAAGTGTCGACCACTGGAGATCGCCTCATAGAGGGGTTTAGGAGAGGAGATGGGTCAGTCAGGGTGCAATGTAGTACCGATGAAGAACACAGCTTTCCCCCAGATCCCGGATGCTTCCTCCCCCCAACTACCATGATCCGAATTCTACCTTGCAGGACTGGATAGAGCAGAGGTTGTACACTGGTGTATATGGGAGCTGGAGGCACAGGGAATCCAGGGTGGACGATACCTTCAGGACCAAGGGGTGAGGGGTGATACTGGGAGAGTGGAGGGTGAGTGGGTTGGAGAGGGAAACTGATTACAAGGATCCATATGTGACCTCCTCCCTGGGAAATGGACGGCAGAGAAGGGGGGAAAGGGAGACTCCGGATAGGGCAAGATATGACAAAATAACAATCTGTGGATTATCAAGGGCTCATGAGGGAGGGGAGAGAAGGGAGGGAGAGGAAAAAATAGAGGACCTGATGCAGAGGGCTTATGTGGAGAGCAAATGCTTTGAGAGTGATTAGGGCAAAGAATGTATGGATGAGCTTTATATAATTGATGTATGTATATGTGTGGACTGTAATAAGAGTTGTATGAGCCCCTAATAAAATGTAAAAAAAAAAAAAGAATTAGGGCAAAGAATGTCCAGATGTGCTTTATATAATTGATGTATGTATAAGTATGGATTGTGACAAGAGTTGTATGAGGCCCTAATAAAATGTTTTTTAAAAAAAGCAATTCACCACCTTGCACAGGACCAACCAGAATATTTATCAGAACGTGAAACACAAGGTGAAAGCAAGATAACAACTAGGAAACACTGCAGAATTTGTTTTTTTCCCTTTAGCCCCTCCTTAACCATTGGAGAACTGCAGGTGTGAACTAGCAAAGTAGCAACCCAAAGCCCTAGAGTCATGGTATCCTCTTGGAGAATTCTACATGATGATCAAGAGGTGACATATTACCTGGTGATAGAGATGATTGTTTGGGGAATTATGAAGTTTTCTGTAGTGTGTCTATGTTACTCGCCTACTTTCCAGTCACTCTGCAGTTGCACTCTTGTGTATTTTGTACTTTCAAGGAGATAGGACAAGCTATTGAAAAGGGGAAACTGGGCAAGAGTGAAAGGTAACAATAGAATATAGATACCCTCTGTACATTGGTGCAGACAGGAACTGGAAACAGGGAATCCAAGGTGGATGATCCATTCAGGTCCAGTGGTGAGAGTGGCGATACCAGGAGGATGGAGGGAGGGTGGGGTAGAAAGAGCAAACTGATTACAAGGATCTACATATAACCTCCTCCCTGGGGGGTTGACAACAGAAAAGTGGGTGAAGGGACATTTTGGACAGTATAAGATATGATAAAATAATAATTTATAAATTCTCAAGGTTTCATGAGGGAGGGGGTAGTGAGAAGGGAGAGGGAAAAATGAGGAGCTGATGTCAGGGGCTTAAGTGGAGTGCAAATGCTTTGAGATTTATGAGGGCAATGAATGTACAAATGTGCTTTACACAATTGATGTATGTATAAATTGTGATAAGAGTTGTAATGAACCCCTAATAAAAGAATTTTTTAAAAGAAGACTATATGTAGATATCTTGAAAATTTTCCCACTCTGAGACAAAGTTACTGTCACGTAATTATTATGGACTGCTCCCCTAAAAGAATACTGGATACTTACATAAATATACACTAAGCTCGTAGGATATATTGAAAAAAGAGCACAATATGTTCAGTATCATAATAGCATGTCCTGTTTGCTGATTGGGAAGATGTAGTTAGATTCCAATTTTCTTATAATTTGAATGAACTTCAGTGCATTTGACTGTTAAACTGTGTTAGGATCCTAGTACTTTTACACCGGGTTTTGAGATTTTTTCACATTTTAGATTTTTAAAGATTTTTTCACATTTGCAGCTCATGGAAGGTCGACTAGCTGAACATGATGACCACTAGCATTCTCTCAGCTGTGGGACTGGCCTCCATGACTTGTCATCCTTTTGTTCCCACATTTTTTGAGGAGACACCAGTACCTGGAGAAGGACATGGTGCTTGGTAAGGGAGAGAGAAGCAAAGAAGAGAAAGGCCTTCGCCAACATGGATCGACACAGGGGCTGTCACAATGGCTCCATCGTGGGAACATGTGAGGATGGTGCAGGACAGGGCAGTGTGTCACGCTGTTACATAGAGGGCTTTAGGGGCTGGAATGGACACGAAGCCCCCTAACAACAACATAGAAAAGGTTGCACTTTATGCTAAGATTTCACAGCATGGCCAACTAGCTATGACATAAAGTCACATGAGCTGTCACAGTCACTCCAAAATTCTGCTCAATGTAAGCTTATGTCGATCCAATAAGCCTTTCAAAATCTCATCCACAGCAGTGCATCGGGTGCCATGTTTTAAAGCCTTCCCATTCCTTCATGATGAACCAAATGGACTGCTGTGAAGTACATTTTAACTCATTTTGACCATAAAACAGGGAGTGGAACTGCTCGCTAGTGTCTCCAAGTCTGTAAATCTTCACGGGCCCAAGCAGCCTCCTTGTCCTCCCTTGATGGGCCTGGAATGCTGGAGCCACAGAGGGTCTGGCCAGTGGCCCATCGATTAAACCAGTGAACCACTAGGGCCCCTTTCACACAACATGTTCATGATCAAACACTGCATTTATCCAGCAACCACGATTCTGAGGCAATTTCCAAAAAGATTTGGCCACATAGGCTCATTTAGTCCTTTTGTCACTTTTAAGCAGATGTTGCTCCCAATGGGATAGAGCTGAAGTCACCAACGTTAATCACAATTTCAGTATTGCTCAAATGGCAACTTGTTGAACCGGGTCAGCATGTAGGTCCATGTGTGTACAACTAAATGCCTGGCAATTACATTTCTGTTCATATGCCGAGAGTTTGTTATTCTGTCAGTCATCAGTTACAGGGATGATCTAGATCTTCTGTGTAGTACAAAGAGGAGATGAAGAAAACAATCTATTCAATTCAGATATCTGGAACTCATTGTTCTGGAAAAGCCAGGCCCCTCAGACAATACTGCTTACCTCAGGGCCATATAACTGGCTCTTGCATATAAGAGATTTTTAGATTGATTGAGCAAATAAAAAACCATTGAGCAAATCAGAACAAAACCAGACCAATGTGTTCTGAGAGGGCACACCATTCCAAAACCAACAGTTCAACCCTGGACACATGAGGTGGCTATGAGTTGAAAATGACTCCACAGCAACTAACAAGAACAAAAGCACAAGGTCAAATGATAATAACTCGTATGAGAAATGCAACAGAGGTGGAGCCTAAGCATTAACACATACATATTTACATTTCGTGAGCTAGTGTAGGAGAAATAAAATGATCACTTTAGGAAACACTAGCCAGAGAACCCTGGCATGATAAGGAAATTCTAACAACATGGGAAGGTTCTGTGATGAGTTTGCAAATGCTCAGTTCGATTTCAGTTTCTCAAACATACAGGCAAAGGAGTCAAAGAGCACCCAAGACTTCATGGGCCGGAGAGGGAAGCTCCATGGTCAGCCACCAAATGAAAAGCTCATTAGCAATAAGCATTCATGGAACTTCCCACACTGGAAAAATAAGTGGAGCATGAAGAAGCACCAGCAAGAAAGTAAAACAAAAGAGGCAATATTTAAAAGAAATGCAAATGAGGATGTTCAGGTTTATGACCAATATGTGAAGAGCCCAAAGTCACTGTTCCAGTCTCAGAGAAAAAAGCTGACCATGTTGAAGTCAGAGTACAGAGGTCACAGGGCATGGTTTTCTTTCTGATGTACATTAAAAAAAAAAATTACAGTCATTGAGTCAATTCTGACTCAAAGCATCCCCAGAGAGCAGAGTAGAACAGGACCTGTGCGCTTCTGAAACTGCAACTCTTTAAGGGAGTAGAAAGCCTCATCTACTGTAAACCAGTGAGTGGTTTTGAATGGCTGAACATGTGGGTACCAACCCAACGCATAGCCCACTACATCACCATGGGTGCACAGTGTTGTAATATATTGGAGAAAACTAGATGGTAACGAACAACAAGAAAAGCATCCTTTTAAATGCCTCTAATTAATTACGCTAGTTAGGACCCAGAGCAAACATCTGTCCTCAATACAGAGGGGAGGTGAACATAGGTACTCTCTCAGTTGATTTCCACTGTGAAAACATTCTGTGTACCTGCCTATGGGGCCCTTTTGTTTACAAGTGGTTTTCCTTATCTGCCCTTAGTAGTCTAATCAATTGCATTCAATGAAAACAGTGATTTGAAGGATGTGATGGGATTAACTAATGGGTAGTCCAAAAGAGTTTGTTCCTAGAGGAGAAAATACCAGACCACAGGGTATTAGGAAGGAATGTACTTGCTATGTTTTAAGGATAGTCAAACCCCAGGTTGAACAAATAAATTTTAATAAGGATGAAAGAGGTCAGAGAGGTGTGTCATTGAGACTTCAATGAAGAAATACAAAAAGATTGAAATCAATAAAAAAGTAGCATGTTCCAAAATTTCATACCATTGTGTGTTCAACTTCCCAATAAGATCACTAAAGACAAATGGGGGATGAACAACAGAAGAGTGGGTCAAGGGAGACATCGGACAGAGTGGATGGATGTATGGATTGTGATAAGAGTTGTCTGAGCCCAAAGTAAATGATTAAAAAAAAATAGCATGTTCCAAAAAAACTCTCCTCCACTAATATATCATTCCCAAAACTGTCACCAAAAATATTTTATTTTTTGCACTTCACAAGAGTCCACAAAAAATGTGAATCAAACTGCATTTAGCCTCAAATAACTAATAATTGGTCAAGAACAAGGGCTGGCATTGTTCACACATAAATCCCTGCCACCACATCTGGTCCAACTCACAGCAGAGCTATCACACACAGCAGAACTCCCCGTAGGACTCCCACGCCTGCACATCTTTACTGGAGCAGGCAGACTCATCTTCTCTGCACATTTCTGGTGAGTGTGCACAGCTGCCCTTGCAGTCGAAGCCCAATATTTAACCCACTGGACAAAAGGGCTCCTTTGTTCACGTGTCCCACATACAATAAAGTATCATTACAGGAACTCATGAAAGACCTACAGAAAAAGAAAAGCAGCCCAGAAAGGCCCACCAATTTGTAAGGGAAGCTAATTCCTGACATATCAGGCTACACAGGGCTCTGCCTGCAAGCACTCACACTTCAAGATGCGGGTCCTTAAATGGAGTCCCTGAGTGGTGAGAGCAACTGAGTGCTCAGCTACCAAACAGAAGATTAGAAACTGAAGGCAAGGTAGCAGTACCTTAGAAAAAACCAACAAACTTCTGAAGTTAGCATTGAAAATCTTACCGAGTATAGCTTTACTCTGAAACCACATACGGTCACCATATGGAACCCAATGGTAGGCAAAATGACTGATATTTATCAAGTATTACCTAATTGAGATACAAGGAGCTCATTGGTAGCTAATCCTTCTTGCCATGAATGCACAAGGGGCTTTCAAAAAGGTCATGGGAAAATGGAATAAAGATAATGGAATTTTTCCATGCACCTTTGGAAGCCACTGCATATCTTTTCCTAATAAATTATGCAAAACAGTGCAATATTATGCTAAATAGAATAATGTAATAAATCTTTTTTAATTCCTCAAATATTGTACATCTTAAAAATCTTTAGGATCCCTGTTCATCTTCCATAATTCAGAAAGAATATTAAGCTATTTACATATAACATCTCTCATAAATATTTACTAAAGCTGATATTAATTTTAGTCTCTAGCTGTGGTAAAGAGACCAGTTAGGTTACCGTGTATCTATACGATTCACATAAAAATTTGATAGCTGAAAATTTACAGAATGACTTTATTTTTCTGTGTTCTGCAAATTTTAAAAATTCAACTGTGTGGTTTCTCATGTTATAGTTAGAAACTCAACCTCATTGTATAGTTTTGAATTTTCCTTCTTTGAAAGATTGCCAGGTTACATAGGTTCTGACATGTGTGTACATGCATGCGTGTATGTCTTGCTTAGTTTTTGATGTCCCTGAGCATGATATGGTTAACATGGATAGGTGTTCATGGAAAGGCGGGAAGTTTGTGTCTACTCAGTCTCCACGGAAGAAAGCCTGGGTGATGCACTTGAGAAACCAGTCACAGAAACCCCTCTGCAACATCCCTGTGCTCTGACTCACATGGAGTAGTCTCCAGGAGTTGGTGTGGGTTTGATGGCATATGCTTGATTTGGTTCATTCCTTGGCGGGGGGGGGGGGGGTTGGGGGGGGGGCGGGAATGAATTCTGGCTTCATTTGCTACCCCGCAGGCTGGCAGTTCAACCCCACCAGGACATCTGCAAAAGGAAAATGAGGCTGGTTGCTTCTGTATAGATTTTGATATGAGATATCTATGGAGGAACACTATGAGTCAGAATTGACTGTGTGGCAATGAGTTTGTTTTGGGGACTAGGGACAATCAATGCTTCTAGGTGGCACAAACAGCTTGCACTAGACAGTTCCCCTGAGGCTTGATGGGGTAAACAGCCCGTATTACTGTGGAAGAACAGATCTGCTTCCACAAACATGATGCTCCAGAAACACTATGGAACTGTTCTGCTCTATAACACATGACATAGCCATGAGATGGAACTAACTCCATGACACCTAACCAAAGGGAAAATTGAACATGATGAGTGTATATCATGTCTATGTATGCACATGGATATTGTGTTGAAAATGTGATGAAATCAGAAAAAAACATAATTCCCATTAAGAATCACCATGTCTATAATGAACAACATGTCAGCGTGGCCTTTCCAAATTAGTCCGTGAAGAAGCCCCACTGCTCCAGTGGTTAAAGGACTGGCAGCTCCATGAAATGAAAGCAGTTGTGATCCATGAGGCGGCCATCTGGTAACAGACGATTATAGCCTAGAAACCCCAAGGAGGAGTGTAAGGTACTGTGGCATCACTCACAGAATCCACTGTAGCGCAGTGGACAAAACAAGCCTCTGATCAAGAACACGTGGATAAAAGGCTAGAACATTCAAGCATTACCATGCAGTGGGGCACAGAGAAAATGGTATCTTATTTCAAATAATATGTTACCTTACTATATTTAAGAGTTATATATCTGGAGGTTGCCTTGTATTAGAAATAATCATGACACAAGTTTTCAAAGGAGGAGCTATTAGTAGGACTCAGTTCTTGAACAGCAAATGCAAAAAAATTGAAGAAAGAGTTAACATATGAAAAAAGTAAATCAAAAGGATAAAAAGAATTACACACTTAGAATTCGGTTCCAAGAAAATGTTATATCCAGGTCTGAAGATTAATCAGGGCCACACGGAAAAGGATCAAATGCAAAGCTTCACTGGAGCTGGCCGCCAGGACACAGCTGGCACTCAATCCATCGGGCCCCAAGCGCACTACTCGAACTCTGGTTTATACAGCAAGAAACCACGAACGGGTGGGAATACTTTTCTCCTCTGATCACAACTGTACCCGCTGACTAAGGGGGATGGAGCAGCTAGGGAACTTCCTGCTGGTATCCAACATGGGCATGGGCAGCAGCCCACTAACATTTTGAATCTGGTGGGTCTGGGGACCAATGCAGAAATAGCAAGCATAAACAATGGAAATAAAGAGAGTCCAGTGTCAGCAGGTTAGCAAATGAGACTTAGGGTCGTTCAGTCACAGTATACAACCATTAGGATGTGGATGTATGTCCACCATTAATGATTTCAAAATAAATCATGTGCGGAGAGGGGGTTGGGGAGGATGGGGACCAACTCAATTAAGCATTAGCTGGAAAATACAGAAGCTAAATTCAGCTGGTTAATTAATAAACATCAGGATAATTCAAAACGCTTTCTGTATACAGTAGGATAAATGATAGATTTCAATTCTATGTGACTGTGAAAATAAAATAACTGAAATTGCCAAAAAGTGCTGACCTTGACCGCATGTGCCACTAACTTACATCAATTCTGACTCACAGTGACCCTCAGAACAGAGTAGAAGTGCCCTGTGGATTTTCAAAACTGAAACACTACAGGGGAAGACCTATTATTTCTCCAGATTAATACATAAAATGACTTGAAAATAAGTAAGTAAAATAATTGCTGGGTCCTGCAAATCAAAAGGATGTAAAAGGAAGCCAAAATTTCCTATTAAAAATATGAGTGGATATTAAATCTGGGCCCGCAAGCTCTAAAAGCCAAGAAGGATCATAAGAGGGCGGCGGCAGGGGGGGGAAGAGCGCAGTTTAAAGAGAGATGAGCCATCAATGCAACCAATCTCTGAGGTGAGGCTTATTAGGGGAAACATCCCCCTCTGGGACTCTTCACACTCCAAGTGGAAAAGTCCAGCATCCGCAGACACAAATCTCAGGAGCTGTATTAGAGATTAAAGTCTTAGCACTCCGGTGAGTAAAGCGCTATAGGATAGATGGCTGTAGATTAAGCCTCCATTGAATTCTTTCTGATCATCAAGCAAGGAAATAGATTAAATTGGCCCAGAGGCAGCAGAACTTGGAAAGTGGACACCATCCACCTATCTCCAGGCAATGCAGGGGGTCCTATAGTCTGGAGCCATGCCTTAGCAGTTGAGCCCTGACTGCCTGGGTCAGAAGGACTTGGAACAATCTTGTAAAATGCTCTATCTGGCAATGAAGGTGGCTCAGTTACGGTTCTGTCCCTGCTTCTGTAGTCCCATTGATAACAATGCTGTATTGATGCTCCTCCAATGAGAAACGTGTGACTGTTTCCTCTGTTGCAATCTTATTTCATTAGATTCCCGACTTGACTGTTTCCCTGAACTGCACTATGATCTCCTGCGTCTTTGGATTCTCTTCATCTCTTTTAAGACTTAATAAATGTTCTCCGTAAATTATATTTGAGATTGGAGTTCCTTTTGCTCTAAATCAGAGAACAAACTAGCTTTTGATGGGCAGAAATGGTTAAGAACATGCAGTAGAGTGAAAAGGAGACCCTGTTTTAAATATAGTTTAAAGAGAACATCTATTAAATCTTATGAGGGAAAGACAGCACAAGGACACAAACACATCACCTGAATGAAGGAAGCCACCAACAGGAGGTGGAAATGGCTTCCAAGGTTCACAACTGAGATGTGAGCTAAAGAGGGTGTGGGGGAGGGGCAGGGCAAAGGAAACCCACAAAAGCATGCATCTCAATGGCAGACATTCCATCCTTAGATAGCGGGCTTACAAGATGGGTCCAGGGCCTCCTGACCAATGCAGTCAGGGCAAGGCTGATAGGACATGGCTCCTGCCTAGGAGTCCCCTGGAAGGACTGTCTCCAGTTTGGTGACCTCTATCAAGGACACACACTCAGGCAAACCTCCAAGAGAGACTGCTTCTCCATGGGCTGCCTGCAGAGTTGAAGCTAAGCCACCCTGCAAAGCCTGAGGACCAGATTACCTACTACCTTGGTTCCTGGGCAGAAACCATTCAATGGAGGCTCACTCCATGTGGGGCTCTGCAATCTATGCAAGGACCTAATCTGTGCGGGGATTTGGGGCTGTCACTGCTCTGGTACCCTTTTGCAAAACAAGGTGCTGAGAAGTTAAGCTCTAATACAGACCTCGGTCGGCAGTGGGGTGGCCCGATGACTGCAAGGCTGGCCTCTGCTTTCAGTAAAGGCCACTCTGGGGTCCCCATGCTCTACTGCCCACGACCTGACACGAAGGGACAGGCCCCAGGAAAAAAACTCACCGGCAATCGCGCCTTTCTGGAGGGAGGGGTGAGGATGCAGGAAGAGCTTTGAGCAGGAAAAGCCACCAGAGTATTCCCGCGCCCTAAGGCAGAAGCCTGCAACCAATTCAAGAAGGATTTAACTGGAAATGTCCCCAGGGGGTCGCGGCAACCTGGAACACTGTCGGACAGGGTGCAGGAAGTGTAACGTCCACGGGAACCCGGACACAGCTGGGGACTCCAGGCCTGCGGGGGATTCCGCGCCCGGGGTCAGCACAGAAACACAAAAACGCACTCACCTGCAGAAACTCGTGGGTCGCCCTCTCGGATCCTTCTCACTCAGAGGAAGTGGGTCAGCAGGAAATTGTATCACCTGGGGAGGTGGTGGGGTGGTGTCTGCGCAAAGGGGCGGGGCCTGGAGATAATGAGGGTGTCTTGGAGGATGGGCCTGCAGGTGAGGTTCTGGGCCTGGAATGGCAAAGAATTCATTCTTAGTAGTTTCTTCTTAGTCTGGAAGCCCTGCTGAAACCTGATCACTTTGGATGGCCCTGCTTGCATTTGAAAAGCGTTTGCATTTGAATCACAACACCACACAAGCCCAGGCACAAAGACCAACTGAAAGAAAAGTGGTGGAAGAAAAAAAAGAAAAGTGGTGGGTAGAAGGCATGCTTCCCAAGTGGGAATTTCCCCAAGAGACACCCCAGCAGCTAGGGCCAGAGACACACAGTTGACAGCATCTGCTGCCATCTGCTCCACCTGACCACGTCTCTCCTGCTTTTCACCTGGACGCCTCTGAAACTCAGACGCTGATTTCAGGCTCTGCACCCTGTGTATGATCAGGTGATCATCAAGATGGGAATTCCTGAAAATAGCACAGTTGTCCATTTGCCTTCTTCTCCCCTGCTCTCTCCCTCTCCTCGCCGCTAAAATTTATTTCCCCCCAATCTGTGGGTTCTGTATTTCTCTTTTTATGAAACCTTTCTATGTGAACAAGTGTCTATTTTGAGCACGTTCCAGTCAACTAATTGTCCTACACAGAATGTGTTTCCTTTAATATATTTTATGTGTTGAGGTCTCTCCTTTCTATTTCTATGTTATTGAGGGTTTTTATCAGGAATAGGTGGTAGATGTTGTCAAATGCCTTTTATGCATCTATTAATATGATATGGGTCTTCACCATATCATATTATTTGTCCTATTTATGTGGTCGGTTACATTATTGTATCCCTGGTAATAATCCCACTTAGTGAAGTTGAAATATGAACTCAAAGTCAGAGATAGGCGCTCTCTAACTCAATCGATCCCATTTCCACAAATGTAAAGATAAACTGTTCTGATGTATGATCTAATTACTCTCCTAAACCAATAGAGTTATGTAATCATCAAATATGTTCCTTTATTGTTAAAACACCTGTATAACACATTCTATTGTAGAGTCCATTTTATAATTTTACCCCATATTCTCTATAGTCATAAAATGTTCTTTTAAAGTTTCTCATGCGTTAAAATAATAAATAAGGTTTCTTGTAGAAATCGACATGTATTGAATTTTGTCCTTCACTATTGTTTCATCTTGCAGGTATACATTTTTTTTTTTTTTGCATGATGCCTTATACCTGGTCCCTTTGGCACCTCGTGATCGCACAGGCTGGTGTGCTTCTTCCATGTGGGCTTTGTTGCTTCTGAGCAAGATGGCCACTTGTTCACCTTCAAGCCTTTAAGACCCCAGACACTATCTCTTTTGATAGCCTGGCACCATCAGCTTTCTTCGCCACATTTGCTCATGCACCCGTTTGTCTTCGGCGATCATATCATGGAGGTGTGCAGCCAATGATATGATTTTTTTGTTCTTTGATGCCTGATAACTGATCCCTTCAGGACCATGTGATCACACAGCCTGGTGTGTTCTACCATGTGGGCTTTGTTGCTTCTGAGCTAGATGGCCGCTTGTTTATCTTCAAGCCTTTAAGACCCCAGACACTATCTCTTTTGATAGCCGGGCACCATCAGCTTTCTTCACCACATTTGCTTGTTCACCTGCTTTGGCTTCAGCAGTTGTGTCGGGAGGGTGAGCATCACAGAGTTCCAATTTAATTAAAGAAATTATTCATGCATTGAGGGAGTGCTTGAGTAGAGGCCCAAGGTTGGAAAAATATCCTAAGGGAATTTGAGATTTGTTCATGCAACCCTCTGCCTCTCATAATAATTTGTATCTTGTAGATATTGTCTGATAATCATCAGCATGTATTCTCTATTAAGATATATATGTGAAGCTCAGTCCAGTGCCTTGTCCTGTTTTGTTCCTCTTGTGACCCTGGTCACTCAACAAAGCCCAGTGGTCAAAATAGTGAAGCAGAGTGATAGCAAGGAGGATTCTCAGGCTGCCCTGAACAGTGCTGGAGAGAAGCTTGGTGTGATTCACTTCTCAGCCTCGTAGTGGGGGCCTTTCTGTCATTCCCTGTGTGCAAAGTCTGGCAATGCGGCCTGCCTTGAAGTTGATGCGGATGACTCCTAGGACGTCGCTTCTGAGTGCGAAGTCAAATGTATGCCAGCATTTCAGTTGTATAAAGGTGGG
The DNA here is from genome assembly GCF_050624435.1 of Tenrec ecaudatus. Lineage (NCBI taxonomy): Eukaryota > Metazoa > Chordata > Mammalia > Afrosoricida > Tenrecidae > Tenrec > Tenrec ecaudatus. Next base: position 43,843,697 of record NC_134532.1, read on the forward strand.
TGAATTTTCTGGTGCTAATAAGGAAAAACTTGAAGCTACCATTAATGAGTTAATTATGCTTCCTGAAAATGTAACTAGCCATCAGCTGTGTAAATCTTTTTTGTATTTAAAAAAGGAATAATCAATTACCATCTGATTGTAAATGACAATAAAATATTAATTCTACCCTTAAAAAAAACCAACATGGTTATATATTTTCAACAAGATTCTGGAATGATTATTACTTTACTGCTTATTTAAAAAAGAAACACTCTAACATTTCAGTACTTATTGTACATACAGTCCCTGTACAAGAGAGGTTGTTGTTAGGTGTCACTAAGTTAGTTCCAAATCATAGTGACCCTATTACCACAGGGAGAAACACTGGCTTGCCTTAAACCGTCCCCATAATTGTTCTTATATTTGAGCCCCTTGTCTCACCTTTATCAATCTAAAAAGTTTCCTCTTGTTTGCTGCCCCTATACTTTGCCAAGCACCATGGTTGAAGTGATGTATCTCTTGTTTTTCCCTCCGGTTTGCAAATACACAAAACTCTAAGGTTTTACTTATATGTAATAAGAAAATGCATTTAAAAGAACAATAAAGTCAGAGCTGTTGTGTGAATTCTGACTCATAGAACCATAGAGAGCAGAGTAACAGCTCCTTGGGCTTTTGTTTTTTACATTTTATAGAACATGTTTCATCTTTACCACAGCAAGTAGTGTCCTTATAGACAATAGTCCAAAACTAGACAGGTGATGTAGTGGTTGATTTTCTGTCTCAGACATGTAGAAGCACCATATGGAAGTTAAAATGTACTGGAGTATCCAAGAGCTGAAGAACATATTCAGTTTGTTTTGTATACAACTGTGTCGATATGGTAGAAGTGTATTGTTAATTGTTTTATGTGGCCCTGAGCACAGCTGTGAGATTCTGGTTGTAAGAGAATCACATCTTGACCCACTATCACAGTGACTCAGGCGTCACCTTTTACCATGTGGATACTCAATGTCACAGATAGGTTGGTGCTTTTACCTCAGTGCTGTATGGGGTATGTGACTTTGATCATACATCTGATAATAATCTAGCCGTTTATCAGGATAAGAATCTGGTGGGTTCCCCCCCCCCACTAAGACCTATATATTGCATTATTTCCAATTCATCTGAATTCATTCCTGTATGGTCAGTGTTATTAAGAACAAACTTTCAAATATGTTGGTGGGAATTTAAGCACCAAGAACTACTGTTTTTGATGTCTGCCACATCCATATTAATTTCTGCCACATCAATATTTTCCTGAATAGCTATACTTAATGAAGTCTAAGTCCTGACTGAATTTTCACTTATGTGTTTCCCAATCACACCCATGACTATGCTTCTCCTATTCTGGGTCACGCTGCGACAGGGCGGAAGTGGCGGTGTCCTAGCTGGAAGTGAGGGTCATAGCTAGGTTCCTACTTGCTGTGCACATTGTGTGGAGCCAGAGAAGCGCCTGCATCCTGAGATCTGTGTAGTCAGCGCGCCCACGTTGGGGTCGCGTTGGTGACCAGTTGGGGTAACCCTGCCGCACACAGCAGCCTGGGCGGGGTGCAAGCACCTTTCTCCCCTCACCCCCCCCCCTTGCCCTGTGCTTCACTCCTTGCATGGTGAGATGTGGGAGGCTGTCGGAGAGACTGGTCCCATCCCCCTGTTTGGGGATTAGTTGGGATTCCTTGTGAGAATCCGTTTGATAAAGGGGGATCCCAGACTGGTTTGGGGTGTCAGTGTTCCCGATTAGTCGCTTTGCAGGTCTCTCCTAACCCCCCTACATTGTCTCCATACAGCGGTGCCTCCTCCCCGAGACTCCTGGAACATCTTCAGCTCAAAGGTGAGCCCCGGGTGCCTTTCTTCTCTCGCTACGTATTCCTGAACGTTATTCAGGAAGCGAGTGGCTGCAGCTGGTGCACAGAAAGTTAGGGCTTCCTCCTGAGGTTTGCCCAGTGTTGTCACCTGTGCAGTGACTTCCCCCGGGAGCAGGGTGGGGGGAGAACCCGGTCTGGAAACACCCTGGCTCCTTGCCAGCCAGTAGGGCGTCTGCGGCGAGTACACCCAGCCTTGAGGGTGTTGAAGTGATATTCCAGCACACCCACCGCGCACTGAGACATGATTGGCATTCCCAGGTTGCTGGGCTAAGTCCTTCCAGGAATGGGGGCCTCAAGGGAGGTGACCCAGTTTGGTTGCTATCAGTCAACAGTCTGGCAGGTGGCAAGTGAAAGGAGAAAGAGATGGGCCCAGCTGTACAAAGATGGGGTTCAGTGAGCAGGAACTCAGCCAAAGTGAAGGCTAGTCTTTCTTTGGGAAAGTGTATAGGTCTCCATAGAAGGGCAAGACCCCTTCAGTAAGGAAGATCTCCCGGTCCCACATCCAGTCTTCAAAAATTGTGCCTGTTGTTTCTTTAATTTTTACCAAACCGTTTGTTTGTGTTTAGCAGTAGAAAGAAGCCAGAGGAAAACGTTCCTCGTGGAGGACAGACAGCTGGAGGGAAGGTTTCTTTAAGAGGAACAGGAGAAAATTGCCCTCAATAATTAATTGCTTTTCATGCAGAGAAAGTAGCCAGTAAAAGACATCCAGGCAGTTGAACTGGATCCACATTTCTGCAAATTTGTTAGTGTGGGGGAGTGTGGGAGCTGCTCCTGCTTATTGCCTTCAGGGAAATTTCCGTTTCTGTTGCCTCTGAAGAAGTTTCTGGTAGCTTGTCCTATGTTTAGATGTATGCAGACTCCATTTTAACTGTGTATTCCCACCTGGAGTCATTTTATCTCTATTTTAATAAAAATTCCCTGAGTGTGTTGCTTGGTTTGGGGGCTTCTTTTTGGTTTTGTTTTGTTTTTGAATAAGCGGTTTTAGAAAAAGTTCCAGCTTTAACAAAGCCATGACCCAGATCCGGGAGGCCATAGAGTTGCTCCAGGAAATCATCCAGGTGCAGCGTGGCTCTGCCAGTGAGAGACTGAGGGGCTGGCCCTGGTGCCCCACACCACTTCCTGAATAGGTGCTCAAATGACAAGAGGCAGCACTCCCCTCCAAACTCACTGCCAGCGATTCTGACCCAGGGACCCTATGGACAGCGTAAAACTGCCTCTGAGGGTTTCCCAGACTGTAACTCTTCAAAGGAGTAGAAAGCTTCATCTTTTTGCAGCCAGTGGTTTCCAGCTGATGGCTCTTTGGTTAGAAGCCCAGCATGCAACCCACCAGACACCAGGACACCTGCTCTCTACTGTAGTCTTAATTCTCCACCTCCCAATCTAGCTGGTCTAGGAAAGCCAAGCCACATGGGACTTCCCCATCCCCAAGCCACATGGGAATCCCTACAGGCCCCTGGCCAGGGGGAAGTTCTGCTCCAGTCCCTGCCTGAGTCTGGAGGGTGATTCATTTGCAGAGACCTGCTCTTGTTCATTCCGTGAAGGTTCACACTGTACTTTCAAGATGCCAGCTCCTGTGTAGAGACCTAAGCCCTCCAACATGTCTGTGTAGGCTGACAGGTCCCTACAGTGAGAATTCTACAGCTACAGATCAAATTCTAGTCTTCTATTCATTAGCTGATTTCCTTGGGAAAGTCTTTGAGCCTCCTTGGGCCTCTAGTGGTTGGTCTTTAACGTGAGCCTGATGTTTGCATTGAGGGTTAAGTGACTCAGTGCAGGTCTGGCGTGCAGTCTGTGGCTGCTGCTGTGATCCGTGCTGCCGAGAGACCGAGAGGTGTGCACACACATCCTAATGATGCTGGGCTGAGTGGAAATCAAGGTCATGGGGCCCTACAACTGAGGATGAAGGTGCAGGAACATTGCTGGGGCCTGTCCTCCCTTTCAAATGCCTCAGGGACACAGGCATTTGAAAGGACAAGAAGAAGGAGCTGGACACAGGCCAGCCAGGTCCTGGTGCTAACCGGGCTCCAATAACTCCTATCAGGCTTCCTGATGAGGAAAGAGAACCTTTGTGGGGAGTTGAGTGGAGCAGTGACATGGTCAGGGCAATATTAGGTACGTCACTGGGGCTTCAGTGTGGAGCCTGGTGCAGGCACGTGGAGAAGGTGCAGGTGTGGATGCAGCCAGAGCAGGTAAGAGGTTGTTGGGATAGTTCAAGAATGTGGTGTGGCCATGGCCAAGGGAAAGGAGTGGGGGCTGATGGGAGATACTGGGGCCATTTTGGGGTGGGGGCAGATGGTGGGAGGTGCTGGCAGGATTTGGTAGCATATAAGGTGAAAGAATGAAGCTGACACTCAACTTTGTGATGTGGTCATTGGAACAGATCGGACCGAGGGGACAGTTTTAGGGTGGGGAAGATGATGGAGTCCAGCTTGGAGACCAGGATGTGGATCAGGAGGCAGGATGTGGGCATCTTATGCAGGCATTTGTGTTGCTTACCAGAGCAAGGGCCCCAGGAATAGCTTGCTAAGTTGACTGGCTGGGTCTTTTCCCTCCATGTTGCAGCAAGCTTTCCCAAATGACGAAGCACCCGGACTGTGATCTGGAGAAAATTGAGAACAAAGAAGATCCTACCATAGCCATGCTTCCCAATTACCTCGCATTCCTGCAAGGTGGGGCTGGCTGCAAGGGGGTGTGGATTTTTGGGGGTAGGGAGTGTGGGGGGCCTTTGCTGCCTCCTGGACAACTACAGGTGTTGGCAGCTCTGCTTTGAGTGAGCATGGGGCCTGGGGAACACTGGTCACCCCAGTAGACCATGTTATTCCAGCTTTCAGGAAGGCCCTGGTCCTAGTTATGCAGGTGCAAGAGCAGGCCAGCAAACAAATCAGCAGCAAAAATTAGCCCCAGCGATGACTGCAAATAAAATTGAAAATAATGGAAGTTTCCCACCAACTTCTTGAAGCCCCCTTGTATCTGCATCACACAACGTTTGCCTGTTTATTATTTCCAGGTTTTAGCCTATTGACAGCAATTACAAGAATCTGCTTGCAAGCTAACATTCCATGATCCATGTAGTTTTTCCATCACCCCTTCCCTCCACCCCCCACTTTCTCTATCCTGACCCTAGTAACTATTAATAAACTTTGATATCTAAACATTTGCCTTTTCTTGTCTTTTTATATACGTGAAGTCATACAATATGTGTCCTTTTGTGATTGGCTTGTTTCATTCAGCATGTCTTCAAGCTCTGCCCTTACTGTATCCAGATTTCATTTCTTCTACCGCACAGCAGTACTTGTATTTACATTTTGTTTGTATGTTCATCTGTTGATGAACATTTATTGGAGCTGTTTGGTTATTGCTGACATTTCTGCAATGAACAATGGTATCCCCGTCCCTCTATGAGGATCTGCTTTCAAGTCTTTTGGGTCTATACACAATCAGAGTGGATGTCACTGTTCATCTGTCAGTTGGTCAGAATGTGGTTGTCTGTGTCATGCTGGAAACTATGCCAGCTGCTTTGTCAAATACCACCCATGGTAGTCAGGACTCAGCGTTTTCAGACTCACACAGACTAAGGTTGAGAGGCAGACCGCCTCTGAAACATTAGCTACTGAAAACAGTATTAATAGCAGCAGATCATCATCTGATGCAGTGCCAGAAGATGATCCCTCAGGTAGGACGACACTCAAACTAGGATTAGGGAAGAGTTGCCACCTCAAAAGATAGGTCCTCAGAGATCCTCAAGTTGGCGCCAACTCATAGTCACCCTGTGTACAAAACACTGGTCATTTCTGTGCCACCCCTGCCCTTGTGTTTGAGCCCATGTGACAGCCACTGTTATGCAGGACCTTCCTCTTTTTCAATGATCCTCCATTTTACCTAGTGTGATAACCTTTTGCAGTAACAGGTCTTTCCTGATGACATGTCTAGATACGTGAGACTAAGGCTTACCATCCTCACGTCTTAGGAGTATTCTGGCTGTTCTTCCTCCAAGATGGATATGGTTTATTCTTCTGACAGGTCACTTCCAATATTCTCTCTAAGTAGAGTTGACCTTAATGATCTAGTCAGCAGATCAACCCCCTTTGGGGTTGAATGACCCTTTCACGGGGATGGAACCACCCTTTCACAAGGGTTGCCCAATTCATAACTAGCAAAATTACAGTCATGAAGTAGCAATGAAATTCATTTTATGGTTGGGGTGGGTCAGCACAATATCAGGGACTGTTTTAAGGGTCACACATTAGGAAGGTTGAGAACCTCTGATTGAGATGAAGCAAGTCTTTTCGTGACCTTTCTTGGGTAATATGGCATAACTCAAACTGAGAAGAAACCATTGAAACATCCATTAATCATGATGTGGTATGTACAAAATATGAGTCTTGGAAAATTAGAAGTCATTAAAAATGGATTTGCACAGGCCATTTTCAATCATGCAGTCATATGATTTACTATGCTAGGAAATAAGAATTGAAGAGGAATGACATTGTTTTTTTAATCAGCCTTTGGTTCCCCTTAGATACATCTTTGTGAATTAATGGTGGAGAATCTTATTAATCATCAACTTGGAGCTTAAGAGTCTTCCATTAATAGTGTCATTGATTAGAGCCTAATACCAATTTTTAAGACATTCTTGAGGGATGGATATTGGACCAGTGTAGCCTAGCTGCACATTATAATAACTGAGTTATTTACCTGTACAGAATTAATCTTTCCATGACTGGAAGCTATTTACACAAACAATGGGGTTGGTCATCAGGCAAAATTTATAATAATGTTCACTGACAATGTAAATCACAGGTCTGCCAGAATAATATATATCTTAATAGATCAAGTAAGATATTAATGTACTAAGTCAATCTTAGTACATGTTCTAAACCAGCGGTCAATATATGGTGCTGTGTCTCCAATATCCAGAATTCATGGGTCCAGGAACCAAATGGTGGAAGCTGGAATGGCACCACTCACTATTATTCCTAGTGATCCACTTGGAGCATTTTTGCTTCCTGTCCCAGCAACCCTGTGTTCCTCAGGCCTGGAGGTCCTGGTCCCGAGGGAAGGAACTCTCCCACCTGGAAACACAGCATGGATTTCACTGAACTGGCAGCTTATAATGTCCCCTGGCCACTTTGGGCTTCTCAGGCCTTTGGATCAACAGGTCAGGAAGGGGTGTAACGGTACTAAGTGTTGTGATTGATCCTGATTACCAAGGAGAAATTGGACTGGTACTACATAATGGAGGTAAAGAAGTGTATGTCTGGAATCCAGGAGATCCCATAGGCCGACTCTTAGTGCTAACATGCCCTGTTATTAAAGTAAATGGTAAATTATAGCAATCCAATCCCGACAGGACTTATAAGGACCCAGACCCCTCAGGAATGAAGGCCTGGGTCACTCCACCAGGCAAAAAAACCGCAACCAGCTGAGGTGCTTGCTGAGAGCAAAGGTAACACAGAATTGGTAGTAGTAGAAGGTAGTTCTACCTATCAATTATGACCACGTGATCAATTGCAAAAGCGAGGTTTGTAATTGTCAATGTATTTTCTTTTTATGTGCTTACTGCAAATCTTTCCTTTGTTCAGGTATGATATATCAGATACAATTGGACTTCGTGTGTTTTTATTTACATATATGATAGATGATTGATGATAAGTATAAGTGTGTTTTCAGCAATGTCTGGAAAGGTTGCCAAGGGGTGGATTGCGATAGTTTATTGTGCCAGCCTGGCTGATAAACTCAAGTGAGATTAATTGAAGGCCGGAGAGATACGTGGCTCCCTCGGTGAGCCTCGCCTTTCTTGTCTCTTCCTCTTTGATCAATGGACCAGCGTGCGGCTGCCTTGCTTGTTCTGTGACTCAATTTAGAGGCTAAACTACCTGTCGGACGCATAGCCAGTGGACTGTGTCACTGTAAGTTGAGGTCCCTTTAAGCCCACATGATTGGAATGTACATCTCTAGAGCTGGGGACCGAAAGTTGGTGACAGTTAGTGACCTGTCTTGCTGTTTGCTGCCTGGGGATATACAGCCCAGCTCTACAGAGGTGGAACTGGCAGCCCTCAAGACTTAAAGGACTGCTAGTGTCTCCCAACACTCTCAGGGGAGTGAGTTGCACTGAGTCATTTGTATTGCTTTATAATTTAACTGTTCATTTCTTATGTTATATATCTATCTATCTGTATATAATTTAATAGTTCATTTCTTGTGTTATATATCTATCTTTATAAATATATATAGAAAATTACTAGCAATCTGGTTTTGTCTCTCTAGAGAACCCTGTCTAGCACATTTAATACATATTCTTTACATATAATATTCAATGTTAGAGTAAATCGGATGTTTTTAAGATATAAATAACCTTAAGCCCCATTAAAGATAAACAACTCTTTTCACAAGACATTTAATTTAAGGAAGTTATATGTTATAAAGGAAGTTATTTACCAGACCACACTCCACCACTGTCCGTAACTCTTGGCATGGTTGGCTAAAGTAATCCAACTGAATCATGCTCATCCATGCCGCTGAAACCCATGCTGAGCTCTTCATAAAACTTTAGCACCACCCATGCCCTTAGATAAAATATCTATTGTGTGTTAAGAAATGACTGCTGTTTCCAAGGGCCCAAGTAGAAAGAAAGTGTTTTGGAAATGATGATGGCAACATATGTACAAATGTGCTTGATACAATTGATGTATGGATTGTTATGAGCGCTGTTAAGAGTCCCCAATAAAATGGTTTTTAAAAAAATTTTTAAAGAAATAAACAAAACAAAAAACTGAAAGATATAAAAAGAAATGACTACGGTTGAGGGAGTCCATTAAAGGCCCATAATAATATGCACAGCAGAGTGTGGTAGCCAGAGAAACTTCTTTAGAAGTGGATAACAAGGGACAGAAGGACATGAGCAGCAAATCCTAGAGGTCACTTTGTCAATGCAGAGACAACCTTAACTAGGGAACAAGCACAAAGGGATGTTTATTTTCTCTTCTCTGCAGCTCTTGTGTTTAAGGATGCCCAATGGTAAAGCCTTTGTAAAAGACTACAACTTACACTCAAGGAATGGCTAAGGGTAGGTAGATAGGTGATGCCAAGAGCCAGGTTGAGGGCAGAAGCTTAAAATTACATGAGATGGATCAAGGAAAGATATGCCTTATCCATTATGTCATCTGGGCCTAGAGCAAGGGTTTCAATCTCTCCAAGTAATGCTGATTGATGATAAATAACACAAACTGTGGGAGAGAACTTATCGATTTGGGTTAGGATGTCCCATCCATAGTCTTGGACTTCTAGGGAGAGGGGAGAAAGCTAGTGTGGAGGCATGAGCTTGTAAAATATGTTCCACCAGGAAGACTGGAGGGGTAGGAAGACAAAATGAGTGCGGAGGGACTATGCTATGCTATAATAAAGTAGGCAGCATTAGCCTGAGTGGCTACTTGGATATCATTGGCATTGCCCTCTTGCAAGCCCCAGAGAGTTTCTAAGGCAAGGAGTTGTAAAGTGGCCGTTATTTGACAGGGTGTAGATTAGTGCCCCTATAAAACTAATCTGCAAGTCAGGCTACTAGAAAAATACACACTTTATTTTTGACTGTCTCCTGCCCAGTCATCATGAATATCTGAAATGTAAGACTCACCATTTCCCTAGGTGTTAAGTCCAGGTTTCACTCTTCGAGCTCTGAGGCAGGTGGGTTGAAGAACAAGGTTGGATACCAGGCCCCTCCTTGATCAAAGTTCTTAATCTAAGCTTGAGTAAATGTTAACTCCTTCCAGAAAAATGGTTAGCTTATAAGCAAAAAATGAAGAAAAAAAACCCCCAAAAACCTTGAATGGTGAATGTAACCATCAAGAGATCAATACAGATATTGCATTGGATAAATCTGCTGAAGAATGCCTCTTTAGAGTGATGGAAAAACAAAGATATTACTAAGAAGACTGGGTTCATTTGACCCAAACATGCTATTGTCTATGGCTTCATATGCATTTGAAAGATGGACACTGAATAAGGAAGGCTGAAGGAGATTCACTGTGTTTGAATTGTAGTGCTGGCCAACAATATCCCAAGTACCATGGACATTCAAAGTACACACAAGCCTGTCTTGGCAGAAGTAATGTCAGAGTGCTACTGGAGGTAAGGATGGTGAGTGTTCAAATTATGTACTTTGGACATGTTATCAAAGAGAACAGTCTCGGGAGTAGGACATTATGTTTGGTAAAGAAGAGAGGCATTGAAAAATAGGAATCCCTCTACTAAATGGATTAACAAAGTGACTGCCCCAATGGGTTCATCCTAAATTGTGAGGACGGCACAGGAGAGTGCAGTGTTTTGTTCTGTTGTGCACTCTGTCCCTGTGAGATGGAATTAACTCAATGACAGCTAACATAACAACAGCCTCAGCAACCACTAATAAGCACCCAAGACATAGACAAAAACATGCTAGTATATTAGTTGTGTTTACAAAAGTTATTATTTCTCTTATGTAAAGGGGGAAGTGGTTACTTTTGTTTGATTTTTAAAAAATAGAACAAACAAGGTGACGACAAAAGCATTGAGGAATTCCTACCCCTCGGAAAACTATTCTTTTGGAGGTGAGCTGAAGAAGATTCTCTAAAGTCCACACAGGATGCCTTATGGCACAGTATTTTCAGAACATGGACTCTAGTGTAAGGGCAGCACACAGTCACTCAGTCGTGAGCAGCTATTTATCTTTGAAGGGAAGCATGAATCATATAGGCCTCTACACTGAGGGGTGAGCTGGAATATCAGAGCAAGGGATTGATGATACTTAAGTGGGTTTCAGCCCATTTAGAAAGTCTATAATCAATTGAATCAATAAAATTTCATGAGAAGTTTCTAGCCTAACTGTAAGATAGATGAAAACTGAAGATTCTGGCAGCTAGAAACCAGAGTACTTACATAGGATGAATAAACACCTTTTTGCTGTTTATGTTCAAGTTATTGGGTTCAAACACAACAGTAATTTTGGAAGATAACTCTTTCTATGAGAACAGAAATAAACCTGACACCAATGTCAGAAAATGATACTTTAAGAAAACTGTAGTCTAATATTGATAATGAGGCTGCTTGAATGAGTTCTTTCAAAAATTGAAAACTGAGTCAAACAATTTATGTAACTAAGTATACATCATGATTAATTGTAATGTATCCCATTCCCATAATTGATTTAACACAAGAAAATAAGTACTCAAATACACCTGTTGATGGAAAAAAAGAATCAATTATCTAAACAGACACAGAATATATACTATACAAAATCAAAGGCGTTTCACGGAGGCACAGGGAATCCAGGGTGGATGATACCTTCAGGACCAGGGGTGTGAGGGGCGGTGCTGGGAGAGTGGAGGGTGAGTGGGTTGGAAAGGGGGAACTGATTACAAGGATCCACATGTGACCTCCTCCCTGGGAGAGGGACTGCAGAGAAGGGGGGGAAGGGAGACTCTGGATAGGGCAAGATATGACAAAATAACAATGTATAAATTACCAGGGGCACATGTGGGAGGGGGGAGTGGGGAGGGAGGAGAAAAAAAAGAGGGGCTGATGCAAAGGGCTTAAGTGGAGAGCAAATGCTTTGAGAATGATTGGGGCAGGGAATGTGCGGATGTGCTTTATACAATTGATGTATGTATATGTATGGATTGTGATAAGAGTTGTATGAGTCCCTAATAAAATGTAAAAAGAGAAAAGAAAAAAAAAGATTAGGGCAAAGAATGTACAGATGTGCTTTATACAATTGATGTATGCATATGTATGGATTGTGATAAGAGTTGTATGAGCCCCTAATAAAATGTTTTAAAAAAAACAGTTACAAATCGCACATGAAACAGGTATAACCCAATATATTAATATACATTCATGAGAACAACAACAAACATTGCAAATATCAGGCTTAGTAGAAAGACAAAAGCATTACCCCACCTCAGAAACAGGCAAAACATACATATTCATTTTCACCACTCAGTAAAAAATTGTACTGTCTGTACTAGCTAAACAAACTTGAAAAAGATTTTTTTAAAGGAAGAAAAACTACCCCAAAGTAAAAATTCTTTGCTCATCAAAAATTAATGATTTCATACATAAAAGATTCCAAATAGGCCATAAGTACTATAGTTGATAAATGTAAGAAAAAAAAGTTGTAGACTGCATTTGAACACACAGAATGACTTTTGATACTTAAATCCCTAACTGTTAACTGCTAATCACCAACTTCCAAACCATTAACCCTTACACATTAACATACTAGCATCTTTACAAATCATTGATACGTCCTAACGCACTGCACCCCTAACCACCTGAAAAGCCCCTTAGCATACAGAACTTCTATGAACACCCTCAGTATTCCCTGCTACCCACAGCAAATTCAACATGCTTCACAAATCCTATGACCATACACTCTAAATCTAGTCTAATGCATGTAAGCCAAATCTTTAAATCGGCATCACAACTTTGAATATATTCTAGAATCTTAATTCTAACTTTATAACCCTTAATCTGAAATTCAGAAACCAAAGCCTCAAATTTCTAATCTTAAAGCCAAGATTCTACATCATTACAATTTAACACATATGCTCCTAATCAACTCAAAACATAATCTTTTAAGCACTACATTTTCTAATGATAAATCCCTTTAATCTGGCTTGACTCATGACACTTAACTCCTAATTCTATCCCTTGAGTCTTTTTCTTGAACTGGAAACATTGATTAATCCCAGAACCTAGATTCTTATCTTAACTACAGACTGATTCTAACAATGATACATTTTCAAGTTCGTGAATCCTATGGAACGTCCTATCTAGGAAAACACATTTGCATATGTTGATTAAATTTTTGTTCTCCCCCATTTTGACACTTGATAGTGTACCTGATCTTTTACATGGCTGCAAAATATCACAGTTCTAGCTGCCTACGCGCTCATCATCCCTCACCCTAAACCTCAATTCTTCCTCTCACATGACTTGCACTAGGGGGGAAATGGATGAACTACAGGAACAGGAAAACAGGAGGGCAAGCAGTGATGTGTACACACTGCTCATATGCGAACTATTTTACTTAGTTTTTTTTCCTTTACCCCTAATTCAGTAAATTCACCTAATCAATGGTTCTTTTTTTCCAGTTTATATTACTAAGTGTGCTCATATGCTTAAAAACTTTGTAAAAAATATGTACAAGGGAGGAGCCAGCTAGGGTGCAATATAGCACCGATGTAACATACAACATTCCTCTAGTCCTTTAATGCTTCCTTCCCCCAACTATCATGACCCCAATTCTACCTTACAAACCTGGCACGTATACTGGTCCAGATAAGAGCTCTTGACACAGGGGATCCAGGATAGGTAACCCCCTCAGGAACAATAATGGGAGTAGCTACACTATGGGGGTAGGAGGCAGGTGAGGGGGGAAAAAGGTAAACCAATCACAATAGATATATAATCCCCTCTTAGGGGGATGAACAACAGAAACGTGGGTGAAGGGAGACAGTGGTTAGTGTAAGCTATGAAAAAATAGTACTTTGTAAATTATCAAGACTTCATGAGGGAGGGAGGAAGGGTGGGGAAATAATGAAGAGCTGATACCAAGGGCTCAAGTAGAAAGAAAATGATTTGAAAATGATGACAACATATATACAAATGCGCTAGACAAAACGGATGTATGGATTGTTATAAGTGTAAGAGCCTCCAATAAAGTGAATTTTTAAAATGTCATTTGTTTCCAAACCATCTAAAAATTCAATTCACATTCAAACAAGAGGCCAGCATATATTTTTATAACTCGACAAACTGATTCTACAATGAAAGAATAAAGGTTTGAAACAGCTTTATAAAAATTATATGTATATATGTATATATGCATGCTAGCCTCAGCAGGGGTTAAGGGTATCCAGTTAATTGGGGAAATGTTTATGAGAGAAAGTGCAGAGAAGACCATAGAAACTGGAATCACTCATTTCAGATGCAAGTCTTGTTACCCTGAGTAAAGTAACACAAAAAAAAGAGAGGTAGGAGGAACTTTCTTTTATATCAGTGGACCCCCCCAAATGTTCAGGAAATTTACCAGGCTACCTGAATACAAACTCACCCATTAGAGAACCGCCTCACTTCTCATAAGCATGTCTATGCTTCGTTTACGGAATCTGCTCTTCTTGGCCTTGGCTTGTGCTAGCCCTCAGAACACCAGTCTTCTGCAAAAACTAAGCAGCAGAATTCAGAAGCAATGTTTCTTCCATGTCTCATTATGCTCATTGTGGTTGAAATGGAATTATACTCTCAGATTTGATTATGTTGCTATATTTTATAGATTAAAACATATTCATATTTTTCTGGTAACATAAATAGATACATAGGATGTCTTTTGTACTGGATTAGATCGAAAGAAATCATTCCTCATTAGTGGCATTCTCATATGTAATAATTTCTAACTTTGTTTCCAAACAATATCCTGCTCTTGTTTGCTTGGGATTTTCATGTCATTTCCTGAAGACTGTCTCAATCTTCTCTCTGTAGTATTTTTTTAAATCATTTTATTGGGGCTCATACAACTAATCACAATCTGCACATACATCAATTGAGTAAAACACACTTATACATTCCTTGCTCTCATCATTCTCAAACTCGTTTTCCACTTGGGCCCCTGGAATCAGTTCCTCATTTCCCTCCCCTGCCTCCCTCATGAACCCTTGATAATTTATAAATTATTATTGTATCTTATCTTACACTGCCCAGTGTCTCCCTTCACCTACTTTTTTGTTGCCCATCCCCCAGGGAGAAGGTTATATGTAGATCCTTGTGATAGGTTTCCCCTTTCTACTGCCCCTTCCCTCCTGGAATTGACATTTTCACCACTGGTCCTGAGGGGTTCATCTGTCCTGGTTTCCCTGTGTTTCCAGTTCCCATCTGCACCACTGTATATCCTCTGGTCTAACCAGGCTTACAAGGCAGAATTGGGAACATGATAGTTGGAGGGGAGGAAGCGTTTAAGAACTAGAGAAAGGTTGTGTTTCATTATTGCTACACTGAACACTGAGTAACTAATCTCCTCCCCACTACCCTTCTGCAAGGGATGTCCAGTTGTCTACAAATGGGCATTGGGTCCCCATCACACGCTCCCCTCATTCATGATGATATGAATCCCGCCCCCTCAACTTTGGTGCTTGATACCTGGTCCCTATGATTCTTCATGATCACACATGCTGGTGTGCTGCTTCTATGTGGGCTTTGTTGCTTCTGGGCTAGATGGCCACTTGTTTACTTTCAAGCCTTTAAGACCCCAGATGCTATATCTCTCGATACTTGGGCACCATCAGCCTTCTTCACCACACTTACTTATGCACACATTTGACTTCAACGTTTATATGGGGAAGGTGATCATACAATGATGGTTTTTGTTTTTTGGTGTCTGCTACCTGATCCCTTCAATACCTCGCAATCACACAGGCTTGTGTGTTTCTTATCTGTGGGCTTTGTTGCTTCTGAGCTTGTTTGCCTTCAAGTCTTTAAGAGCCCACACTATATCTTTTGATAGCTAGGCACCATCAGCTTTCTTCACCATGTTTGCTTATGCACACGTTTGTCTTTAGTGATCATGTAGGGAAGGTGGGTATCATGGAATGACAGTTTAGCTGAGAAAAGTGCTCTTGTATTAAGGGAATGTGTATGAGGAGGCCCAATGTCCACCTGTTACCCTACTACTAAAGCTATAATTATATGCAAATAGGTCTATTTCCCCCATAATCATAAATATATTTACATATGTACATGTCTGTATTTAGGCCTGTAAGTATGCCCTTTGCCTCCTACTCCTTTCCTCTATTTCCTTATGCTTTCCTCCTGTCCCAATACCATGTTCATCCTTCATTCTGGTTTCAGTAATTCCTCTCACTTACATTGTTCCTGGTCACTCCCTACTAGTCCTCTCATCCCTCTCTGCCACTGGCTTTGAACCACTTGTTTTTCCCTTGTGCCTGGGTTGGACAATAACTCCTCCCTTCCCCCACCTCCAATGCTCTCATGTCCCTACAGGACCATTGGTTCCATTATTTTCTTCTCATATTGCTTATCCAGCCTATCTTATCTAGATGGACCTGCAGAAATAATAATGTGTGCATAAAATTGCGGATGGCTTCGACAGCACCAAAGTCACACATAAGAACATGGCAATGACGGCAGCAACACTGACAAAGTAACAAACAAAAAAGTCACTGACATACAAAATTTAAAAGAGAAAAAAAAAAAACACCACAAAAAACAAAACCAAAAAAAAGAAATAAAAGCCTGCTAACAGTCCAAGGTCTGTTTGCTGACCTTTAGGAGTGTTTTCTGGATGAGTCTGATAGGGTGTCAAGTCCTGGCCCCAAAGTCCATCCTTTACACTCCCCCGGGGCCTCCTTGCTCTGCTTTCCCCGACACTCAACTACATGCTCCAGTGTTTTGCCTCAGTGTGGTGGGGCAAACTCAGTCACACATCCCACAATGTCTCCGGTGCTGTCCTATGTTGAGGCATGGGTCAGTGCAGCATGTCACATCTCGCAGTGGGGCAGACCACATGGTCCTCTCTGTGCATTGGGCACTCTAGCTGGGCTATCATCCTCTGAGCTTGGTGGGCCCAGGTGTGCTCCACCCCTTCCACCTCCTTCATTTACTTCAGCTTCCTTCTGGGTATGGTAGGTCAGTTCCTTTCCCTCACCAGACGGTCTGTTTTCATTTTCTGTGGCACTCCCATCCATGGTGGGGGTCGGGCTGATTCTGGTTAGGGCCGGGTGTATGGTCCAGTCTTTTTGTGGATTCTTCCACGTGTTACGTTGCCCTCCTGGTTTGGCGTGTCATGGCGGGATCTATATGCACATTCCAGTTCTTTGGGGACACAACCAATACTTTCTCCTTGGGTGGGTTAGTGCCCTGTTCCCCCTGTGACATCAACTCAGTTTCTCCCCACCCCAATTCTCCCTCCACCTGCCCCACTTCCCAGTCTCACTCTCCTCTCTGTAGTTCTTTTTAAAGATAAAATTTTAGTGTGTTTTTGATGTTAACTCAGCAAATTAGATTCTTATTTGACATTTTTCTCACACATATTTCAGGGACACTAATTATATAAATTATTACCATGTTGTTATTGTTTCTTGCTAATCTCCACTTGCTCTTCTCATCTTTTCCTTATAATAATCACTTGCTTTCTGTACCCATGTGTGTACATATCATTTTAGATTTTAAATGGAGTCCTGTACTAAATAGTAATATTTTTTATTTTTGTGCCATCTTTGTTTGTTTTTCAACAAAAGTTGATTCCAGGGGGCAATTTCTGTTCAAATTCGAAAGAGAATTTGAGAAAACCATATCAGTGTCCTCCAACTTTAAAGAGAGGTGAAATAATTCTGAAAGTGGTAAAGAAATTGATTTCTGCTATACATTTTTCTCTCCCATCCTGATCCATACTGATCTTATCAGGGTGTTTTGTAGTGATATTCAGCATCATCTGTTTTCCTCATCTTTTTATTGTTTTTATTGACTATTGTTCCTGTCAATTAGTTTCTTTTCTGAGACTTTCATTTGCTCCTTTCTCAAGCAGTTACCACTAGTTCCATCTCACAGGGCTGCTCAAATGCTCTTAACACCACAGCCTCTACTTATCCATATCATGCATTTTCCTATTATATTATCCATATCATGCTTTTTCCTATTATAATCTATCAGTAATGGATAAGGGTCCCACTATTAAGTCATCCTTTTCAAAACTTGTAATCACGTTTTAAAAAGTGATTGCCATTTGAATTGGTGTAATATGATATCTAATCCCTGATTTTGATTTATATTTCTCTAATGACTAATGAAAGGAGATCTGCTATCTTAGTGGGTTAAGTCAAAAACAGCCAAATGAGTGGGATAAACACATCAGCTACTGTAATGAAGGGAGATGAGGCTGTTTGCTTACAGAAAGACAGTTTTGAAAGCCATAAGATACTATCCTTTAGGATCCTATGAGCGACAATGGATTGGACAATATTGTCTCCACTTTAACAAAGGCTGACTGTGAGTCAGAACTGAGGATAAGGATGAGTCAGGACAGAGTCCATGGCTCTTAACAAGAAATGCATAAAGCACTGTGTCAGAGATAGGCATTTTAGGATCCATAAATAGAATTCAATATATGAATTATGCTTCTAAATGAAATATTCTCACCACATTAATTCAAATTTCCTAACACAATTCTTATTGGGTTACACCTACCCAGATTCTAATGTGAAAATTCTATCACAGTGTCTTATTTAAGCCTATGTTATCTCCACCCACCTTCTAATCGATCCACTCTTATGCCACACCTAACAAGCATCTCAGAAACATTAGTAAGAGCAAACTGAATGCAACGTCTTTTTCCTAAAACCTTAGAGAATTTTACTAGACAATCAAACAAATATAAATGCAAACACAAAGATCTTAAATGGAACAACTTTGTTAGAAAAAGTTAACACCCCCTTCAAATTAAAGCATCACAATGTGTCATTTTCCTTCTTGAAATAAATTTGAAATTCATAGTAACTTCTTTAAACTTGGAGCCCCTAATTATTCAAATAGTTACCATATTTAACAGCTAACTGAGAAGTTGGTGCATTTCTCCTCAGAGAAAATTTAAAAGATAGGTCTGGTGAGTTATTTTGAAAAATCAACATTTGAAAACACTATGAGGCATGGTTCTTCTCTGACAAACATAAATTAAAAGCAACTGAATGTCAAATGTTATCTAAACACTCTTGAAAGTGAGTTACGAAGACAATTGCCTCTCACAAGCAAAAGGTGGCCTGTGAGAATGTCACTAGAACAACCAGGGGCAGCGAGATGAAGGGCCAGGACTCCACCGTGACTTCCACTGTCTCCCTATATCTCTGGGCAACAGCTGCTATGAACAATGGTGGGAAAGTTCTATGGTCAGTCATTCCAGAGAGGCCATGGGTAAAGCCTCATTTTTCAACAAACACAGGATGGCAAATTCCAAAATACTGGGTCCCTGAACTCATTCTGATGAATCTGCTCCAAAAGGAATCCTGACCTGTGAATGGTAAGTTGTGTCTTCTGAGACCTCAGAGAGAGCCAAGCTGGTTACTACGGCCCTCCATAATCTTGCCCTCAACATCCTTATTCACTCTATTGAGTCAATGCTTACTCATAAAAACCCTATAGAAAAGATAAATGGCCCCATGTGAGTTTCTGAGCCTCTACCCCAAAACAAAGCCCTGTTTTCTCCTGTCCCGCCATGCCTACAGAGTCTCACAAATAGGAAGAATTCTATTCACAGTACTCACCTTTTCAATTCACAGTTGTAGAGGCCAGAGAGGCTCAGATATCAGTCTGGACCCTTGTCTTGATTCAAGTAAGTCCAGTGCCTCATGAACCCAAAATGGGTGGATCAGGTGGCAGGCTGCTTCCTCATGGGTTGTGCAGATGGATGAATCCAAGCTAAATAGGAAATATGGCAAGATGCTGTCTCATGTCTGGAGATCCACCCATCTGGTGAGGTCCTGGACATGGCCAAAAGCTACACAGCTAACAGAGAGGATTCACTTACCAATCTACTGGGGAAAACCACACCCACCAGGATAACACCTCCAGCTCTTTGGCTGCTGTCAGAAAATCTCTTCATTGAAGTGATGGCATTATATCAAGCATAGTCACCCGGGCTGCTGTTATCATAATTGCTAACTCTCTGAGAATCCTGGCCTAGAGAAGTTGATACCCAGCCTCAGGCATTACACATTACCAACCCAAGTGGTTTAAGTAACAGAAAAATGTGAAAGAGAAGGAGGTGTGAGCAATACCCTTCCAGAAATAGCTTTATCAAACTGAATCTCATGCCATATGCTTTTGATATTTTGAATATTTATCTATCTGGCCTCTGCACTTAGCACAAATTTACTGACATCTTGTCTATTGCTAGTCAGAGCAGTTTTATAGAAAATAGGAGAAGTGTCCCTTTGGTTTTCAAGAAAATGCAGATTCTCAGCTACTCATTCAATTCTCCAGCAAGACAACCCTGTAAGACAGCTGTTCTCAACCAGTGGGTCATGACCCCTTTTGGGGGTCGAACGACCCCCTTGCAGGGGCCACCCAATTAATAACAATAGCTAAGTTAGTTATGAACTAGCAACAAAAATGACTTTATGGTTGGGGATCACCACAATATGAGGAATTGTATTAAAGGATCGAGGCATTAGGAAGGTTGAAAAACACTGCTATAGAAGGTGTGATAGTTAAGGTTTATTGTTCCAACATGCCTATAAACACAAGTGGGATTAAAGGGTACTTTAATTGAAGGGCAGAGAGATAAATGGCTTGGTGATCCTAGCCCATCTTGTCCCTTGTTCTCTGATGACCGGACAAATGTGCAGCTGCCATACCTAGTTCTCTGCCTCAGCTGGCAAGGCTCACTTCCTGAGATATCCCTGAGAAGCCACATGGACCTACCCTGATGCAGTTTTCATGCTGGAGAAGCCTCATGGAGACCCCTCCCAGTGCTGAGATGCTTACATACTCACTGATTTGGCTTTCTTCCCACATTCGGTGTCATTAGGTGTATTTTGTGAGATTAAGGAGAACTTTGTAGATTGGTGTTGGACATATGGGCTAATGTCAGACTTATGGGCTTGGACAGCACTGGGTTGGGATGTTTTCTTAATGTACACTTAACCTTTACATAAAATTCTCTTATACACCTACCTAGACTAAGTCATTATGGTTCCAGGACTGGGATACTGGAGAAACAAATCATAAAGATGGAGAGTGGATGTGCTTCTACTTTAGTTAGCCAGAAGTCATATCAAAGCAGTTTACTGAATCGTTTTCTGGAAATATGAGGTTAAAGTTTTGATTGTTACATTTGGTTGTAGCCTTTGGTTTTTCCTGTGTGAAATGGCAAAATATGAATGTTAATATATATATTGAGCTCAGAAACAATGCTGCTCAAGGAAAATGGCTGATAGAAGATCAAAATGCCTGACAAAAAGCCTGGATCTGGGCAAAAAGCGATCCTTGAACTAACTACAAGCTTTTCTTTCTCGATGTCTTTTGTTTTGATCATCAGTGATTTGTTGTTGTTTTGTTGTATACAGTTGCGTTGTTTTCCTCTGTCTTGTTTCTGTGCATGTTATTATCTCTACAGGTCTGTCTAAATAAGATAGGCTGAACTATCTGGAGGAAAAACAACGGAGCCGACAGTTCCGGGGGGACTGGGGATAGGGGATGGTGGGGGGTAAGGAAGTGGTGTTAACAAACCAAGGGACAAGAGAACAACAAGGGATCCAAATTGGTGGTGAGGTGGGAGTGGCAGGCCTGGTAGGGAGTGATCAAGGGTAAGGTAACGAAGAGGTATAGCTGTAACCCAGGTGGGTATGGAGCATGCTAGTGGGGCAGGAGGAAAGTCAAGGGAAATAGAGGAAAGAGCTAGGAGGCAAAGGGCATTTATAGAGGACGAGACAAAGACATGTACATATGCAAATATATACATGAGGATGGGGAAATAAATCTATGTGCCTATATTTATAGGTTTAGTATTAAGGTGGCAGAAGGACCTTGGGCCTCTACTCAAGCACTCCCTCAATGCATGAATATTTTCTTCTATTAAATTGGCATTCTATGATGCTCACCCTCCCTACACAACCGCTGAAGCTAAAGCAGGTGAACAAGCAAATGTGGTGAAGAAAGCTGATGGTGCCTGGCGATCAAAAGAGATAGCATCTGGGGTCTTAAAGACTTGTAGATAAACAAGCAGCCATCTAGCTCAGAAGTAACAAAGCCCACATGGAAGAACATAGCAGCCTGTGTGATCACGTGGTTCCAAAGGGAACAGATATGAGGCATCAAAGAACAAAAAATCATATCATTGGCTGCACACCTCCATGATACGATCGTCATGGACAAACGGGTACATAAGCAAATGAGGCGAAGAAATCTGATGGTGCCCGGCTATCAAAAGAGATAGTGTCTGGGGTCGGCTTGAAGGTGAACAAGTAGCCATCTAGCTCAGAAGCAACAAAGCCCACATGAAAGAAGCACACCAGCCTGTGCGATCACAAGGTATCAAAGGGATCAGGTATAAGGCATCATCAAAACAAATCTTACCATAGTGAATGAAGGGGGATGTGCAGAGCGGAGACCCAAAGCCCATTCGTCAGCCACTGGAGATGCCCTCACAGAAGGGTATACTGGAGGAGATGAGTCAGTCAGGGTGCGATGTAGCACAGATGAAGAATACAGCATTCCTCTAGTTCCTAAATGCTTCCTCCCCGCCTCCCCGCCCCCCCAACTACCATGATCCGAATTTTACCTTGCAAATCTTGATAGAGCAGAGTAGGTACACTGGTGCAGATAGGAGCTGAAGGCACTGGGAATCCAGGGTGGATGATACCTTCAGGACTAGGAGTGTGAGGGGCAATAAGGGGAGGGTAGAGGGTGAGTGGGTTGGAAAGAGGGAACCAAATACAAGAATCTACATGTGACGTCTTCCCTGGGGGATGGACAACAGAGAAGGAGGTGAAGGGAGATGCCGGACAGGGCAAGATATGACAAAATAATAATTGATAAATTATCAAGGGCTCATGAGGGAGGAGGGAGAAAAAGAGAACTTGATACAAAGGGCTTAAGTGGAGGGCAAATGCTTTGAAAATGATGAGGGCAAAGAATGTACAGATATGCTTTATATAGTTGATGTATGTATGGAATCCTGGAATGATTTTTTAAAATGTGCCAAGCAGAAAGATCTCCATGTGATTTTAGCAAATTCCCACACAGGACCTTTGTTGACAACTAAGGGTAGTGCAGTAGCTAGCCCAGGATCCAATCCCTAAGGTAGTTTACCCTACTCTTCCCAGGGAGTCTGACCTTCCCCAGCCTTATGTTAAACCCTGCAGGAAGGAAGTGCCCCATTGACTCCTGGAGAATCAAAAGACCAGGGTTTGTCTCCTCTACACACCCATAGTGAGACCCCTCACAATGTCCAAGTTGAGTTTGTGAAAGAGGCACTACCCAGCACCAAAAAAACCAACCCTTGTTAGTTTTTTTCCCTCCAAAAGCTAGGAAAAATTAACTTGCCTTAGCCTTTGTAAAAGGAGAGTAGAGTCCTCAGCCTCTCCCTGCTTACCCACTGAAAGAAATGTAATACCCTCAACCCCTCGACTGCCAAACTGGCTTTCAGAGACACATGGATCTTCCCAGAGCTCACTAGCTAGAATAGTCTCCCAATTTAGACATAAATGAAATCACACCACTTATGCGCATCAAAAGACAGCATTAGAAGAGTGAAATGGGAGTCCACGGATTAGGAAAACGTTTATTTATTTTTAACCAAAGACACATCAGACAAAGGGCTGATTAAGAAAATATACAGAATTTTACAACATCTCAAAAAGAAAATAACAAGAGACCCAATCAAGTAATGTGAAAAGATATGAACACAGTTCACTAAAAATGAAGGACAAATGATTAACAGATGTAAAAAAAATGCCCATGATCACTAGCCTTCAGTGAGATGCAAATTCAAACCTCAATGAGAACACTTAACACCTAATTCCAGCCAAAACCAAAGAAGCAAAACGACAAATGCTGGCGATATGGAAGGATTGGGAGTCATATATACTGCTGGTGGACTTATAAATACATATAGACACACACAAGTACCATGCAGCCACTGTGAAAAACCATCTCACTACTTAAAACAACCAGTACTTGAAATCCCATATAATCCAGCAATACCACTAGTAGACATCATGGAAGTCTTATACCGAGGAATATATTTTTAAAAACAACAAAGGAAAAAAGATAAAGGTCCATCAAAAAGGAATATTAAACACCACATATTTTAAATGAGTCAAAAAGTATCTCAAAGGATAAAGGTTTATATTTTACCTTAACTGCATCTGCAATCATCCACTTTCCAAAGAATTCTGCATGACAAGGCCATTCACATTCTTGTTTAATAGTACAGTATCTCTCCAATTAACGGAATTAACATGGGTCAAGAGAGATCAAATGTAAAATCAGACATTGGACTTGGTACATATGCACACAGGATGAGTCCATCAGCTTTCCCAGTCTCTGTACTCATGTGGTTTCCTGCAGGATTTACATTGTACTCAAACAATGTGGCAGACATTTTGTTCAGCCCTTTTGTCCAATTATTACATCACAGTTTATCCTATGGGCTTTCTGGAACATAAAATAAAATGTAATTGGATACTGGAGGCACTGCCAGTCACCAAAAGCATATGCATGGTAACGTTTCATGTATTCATGAGGTGTCTGCTATACAAATCCCAAACCAGAACTATGTCAGTTAGAATCCTAATGTAGTTTACTGACAGATGAGGCCACAAAATTTGCAGTCACTATATTGCCAGAGCTTTCCTCCTGCATGCGATCAGTGTTATGTGATGTCAAGTGATTCCCTGTGGAGAGTTTTCCCATCTTGACTGAACTTAAGCCTTTTCACTGTCGTGTGTTTATGTCAAGAACACTGGTAAAAGTTTACCCACATTTACTACAGCTACATGGGACTATCCTACAAGAAATAATTGATGAGACATGAACTCTTAATTTAAAAAAAAAAACTTTAGAGAGTAAATTGGTTTTCCATTCAAAACTTCCTATGTAGATTGCAATCCCCAAGATGTACCAGCACGCTCCCCACTTTCGCCCTCCCTGTGTTTTACCATCATTATTCATCCTTCTTTTCTGTTCTGTCTTGCTTTTAAGATTTTTTAACCATAAGCAAATGCTGTCCTTTTTATTTGGAACGATTGATTTTTTTTAAAGGAGTGTATACCTCTTGAATGTTACTCTTCCCCTCCAAGCCTGTACATTGTTGGGTTTAAACCTGGGTCAGAGGAGTGAGGACAGTTCTACGAGTGAAGGGCTATAGTCTTGGTATTCCACTACTTTCCATCAGACCAGTAAGTCTGGTCTATTTTATGATAATGAGTTTTGTTCCACTTTGTTCTCCCAGTCTAACAAGGACCCTCTTTTGAGATCCTTTTCAGAGTAATTAACAGCGGTAGCTGGGTACCACTTAGTTCTTCTGGTCTCAGGGTCGTGGAGACTGAGGTTTGCTGTAGTCCATTCATCCTCTGAACTAATTGTTCTCATACATTTTCTATTTTCCCCAGTCTTATTTTATGATACTGTTGTGCTGTGTCTGGGTGGTAACAAAGGCCATGCAGATGGAGTGGACACTACTGGCATCTGGGAGGGCACTCTACTGCTTGGCATAGCTGTGATCCAGAAACACCAAATTCAGCTCTCATTTGGGTACTGAAAGCCTGAAGAGCAACAAGGTGCCCATGCGCTGTGCAGAACTTTGGAAGACCCTCTCCCCACAACAGTGGGCCATGTCAGTAAAGTGACAGCCATTCAGAGAATGTGTAGTCACATGGTAAGTTACAATTATCTGGTCCTGCAATCAGCCCAGACCAAGCCCTAGTACCTCTTTGTTTCGGAAGATTTGTTACACTTGCCCCATTGAAAGGTTTTCTCATTAAGAATTTTCTCATGTTGAATTATACTTGATAGATATTCCACATTTAAAGGTCTTCATGTGTGAAAAATCTGATGTATTGTAAGGCACAGTTTCTGGCTGAAAGATTTACCACCAGCACCATATATATAAGGTTTTTAATCAGAATGAATGCGCAGATGAGTTTTGAGATGTGATGTCTGGATAAAGGCTTTTCCACATTCACCACATGCATGGGGTTTCTCCCCAGTATGAGTACGCTGATGAACAGTGAGGCCCTTCTTCCAGGTAAAGGCTTTTCCACATTCACCACATACATAGGGCTTCTCTCCAGTATGAGTTCGCTGATGATCAGTAAGAATATTCTTCCAGGTAAAGGCTTTTCCACATTTACCACATACATAGGGTTTCCTTCCTGTATGAAATGTCTGATGTGCTTTAAGGCAATGTTTACTGCTGAAACCTTTACCACACTCACCACATACATAAGGTTTTTCTCCAGTATGAGTTTGCTGATGAACAGTGAGCTCATCCTTCCAGATGAAAGCTTTTCCACATTGACCACATACATGGGGTTTCTCTCCAGTATGAGTTCGCTGATGACTAGTGAGAACATACTTCCTGACAAAGGTTTTTCCACATTCACCACATGCATGGGGTTTCTCCCCAGTATTAGTATGCTGATGAACAGTGAGGCCCTTCTTCCAGGTAAAGGCTTTTCCACATTCACCACATACATAGGGCTTCTCTCCAGTATGAGTTCGCTGATGATCAGTAAGAATATTCTTCCAGGTAAAGGCTTTTCCACATTTACCACATACATAGGGTTTCCTTCCTGTATGAAATGTCTGATGTGCTTTAAGGCAATGTTTACTGCTGAAACCTTTACCACACTCACCACATACATAAGGTTTTTCTCCAGTATGAGTTTGCTGATGAACAGTGAGCTCATCCTTCCAGATGAAAGCTTTTCCACATTGACCACATACATGGGGTTTCTCTCCAGTATGAGTTCGCTGATGACTAGTGAGAACATACTTCCTGACAAAGGTTTTTCCACATTCACCACATGCATGGGGTTTCTCCCCAGTATTAGTATGCTGATGAACAGTGAGGCCCTTCTTCCAGGTAAAGGCTTTTCCACATTCACCACATACATGGGGTTTCTTTCCTGTGTGACACATCTGATGTGCTCTAAGGTATCGCTTCTGGCTGAAAGCTTTACCACACTCACCACATACATAAGGGGTTTCTCCATTATGAGTTCTTAGATGAGTTTTGAGATGTGCTATCTGAATAAAGCCATTGCCACATTCACAGGATTTCTCTCCAGCATGAGTTCGCTGATGAGCAATGAGATCACTGTTAGTACTGAAGGCTTTCCCACATTCACTGCATACACAGGGCATCCCTGCCACATGCGTTTTCTCATATTTCTTGAGGTATGATTTTCTATGAAAAGCTTGGGCACGTTCCAAGCATTTATATGTTTTTTTCCTTTATCAGTTGTTCGATAATGTGCAGTGAGTTTGAATACTTTGTCGAATTCTTGCCCACACTGACTGCATTCATAATTCTTATTTAGTATATGAATGAACTGATGTTCACAGAGGATAGACTCCTTGATGAAGGTTTTCCCACATTTATCACCTATGTATGGTTTCTCAGTTTTGTCAGATTTCCGATGCTGAATGCATTGTGACTTCATACCACTGGATTTTTCACACTCTGAGAATTTCATTCCAGTACAAAATTGCTCTTGTTCAATTTCAAGAAAAGGTTTCTCATCCCCATTGAGCACAACTGACTTCTTTATTTTGCTGCTATTCTTCAGATTTAATGCAAGAATGATTAAACCTAATCCTACATTTTTTTCATCTAAGCCAAATATCTCATAATTTTCCTGTTGAGGAAAATTATTTTTGTGATGAAAAATATTTTCCAATGTATTAAATTTATAGCATTTTTTGGTTTTGTCCAGATTTCTTTTGTGTTGTGAGTGCTGCAGCGCATGATCATCAACGTTTTAGATCTCTGTAAAAGAACAGAACATTGAATCTTTTCATCATCTCGATTTACAATGGAACCTAAAACATGCATTGATGCAAGGTAGATCTTTAGTGACAACGCTCATATGAATGTCAATAAAATACTGTGCTTAATGCTTCTTGCTCACCATTACAAATGTAATTGTGTAAACAATCCAAATTGTAAAACAGTTACTGTAGAAACCGTGTTAAATATGAAAATGATGAATGAACCAATATTTAGTAGTTGCTTAAATATGCCCAAGAAAATATACAAAGAACGTAACACAAGCATGACACTGAGACCCGTAGACTATAGGGGGAGTAAGGACTGCTAATTTCAGTTGCTAGACGTCAGATATTCATTCTACCAATCTTTACTGGAAGACAGCTAAGTACTAGACAAAGTTGGGAATGTGAAAAATGGAGACTGTTCTAGTTAGGAGAAAAAATTTTATAAGTATATATGAAAGTTATTACAGTACACAAAGATATTCCTTATGTTAATGGAGAGCCTACACTCTAGCTTACAAAACTCAATTTCCAGTGTCCTGTGGTGTCTTGCATGTTGCTGTGATGTTGGAAGCAATGCCACCCAGTATTTCAAATTCAAGCAGGATCAACCATGGTGCCCAGGTCTTAGTGGAATATCCAGAAAGACAGACTGGGAGCAGGAACTGGTAATTTACTTCTAGAACATGAGCCCCTCAGGTTTACTGGCACCAGAATAACATTTTAGAAGTACTAACTTCTCAAAGTACAGTCAACAGCAATGATGTGAATGGAGTAACGCTTTGGGGACCTTCAGTGGGTGACATGGCATCAATGAAAATGAGAAAAAATGAGTGAAAATAATTAGAAGATGAAATTTATGAAGTATTATCAAGAATAATTTTAAGTTGTCAAAAGCAAAATGAAATGTTCAAATGCTTACAGTATATGTATTATTGGACATTAAGTTGTAGCCATTTTAATTAGATAATCAAGTGGTTTATATGGCTGAGATTGACAAATTCAAGAAGACTAGTGTTATATTCAACATCAAAAAACACATTGCAAAATCTTTCCTGAAGTTCAATGTTGTCAGTGGTAGGTTAAGAGTTATGTGCCTGCAAAACCAGTTACTACAAGTGTTATTTAAATTTTTCACCAAGTGTTAAATCAAACAAAGCGTGGGATCAAGCCCCATAGTCAAATGAGTCCTTAGGAGCAGCATGTGAAATTAAGGAAGACGAAGCAGACAGCAAAGACAGGGTACTGAGGCCTCATCAGCAATGCCGAATAAGTGATCGAGTTCATTTAACAGTGAATTTATACAGTAGCAAGGCATGCAAGCCTTCAACAGGCATATACAACAAAATTGGAAAAATATGAATCTGGGATAGACTGATTCTTTTAGGAGAACGCTTCATGACAAGTATCAAGCTGTGGGAATTGAGGACCAGGAAGAGAATAGAAGCAGACAAATTCGCTATTGTCAGAATTAAAGAAGCCTGTAAGACCAGGATTCTGGGTGGAGGAAGCCTTCGCATCGGTGGGCTACAGAAGACTCGCAGTCATAATTTTTCTATTAAACTTCATCACCATCATCCTCACAATATCCTCCCATTAAAGTGATACCTTAATGATATCTCATAAAAGCGCATGGCTAATCACGAGCAGCCCCCAGTTTTTTTCCTGTAAGAACAGAAGTGTTATTGTTCTCCCTGCTCAAGGAATAAGTCACTCCCCTCTATCTGCTCTCAGCACTGGGGCTAAGTAACTCAACCAACTAGTTCAGGGACCTCCATGGTCAGACACTGACCACCTTGTTAGGTATGTATGTGTGTGTAAGTTTGGATAGTAAACTGGTTTATATATGGTTGGGGGAAGGGAGACACCTGTTTTGGAGTGGGGGGATAGCTTGCATGGCCCTAGACTATGTAAATTGGTGATAGAATACAGTCTCTTTCTCTATCCCACTCAGACCAGGCATCAAGGAGGTGGCGAGTGCCTACATGCTTTTGTCTGCCTTTTTAGAGCTGTGGTTCAATTACACAACTATCCCTTAGCACTCATCCAGAAGGCATTTAAGAGACAAAGAAACAGTTGACTCCTAGAGTGACAGCAACAAAGGGAACCTGTTTAGTCTATTATCCAGGTTCTGTTTTCCACAAAAAGGAAATTTAAGGGGTGGGGTGTGGTTGATAAAGGGGAGTTGATATCCAGAACTTCAAGAAGAAATTGTTTTGAAACTGATTGTGGTATCAGTTGTAAAATGCTGCTTGATGTGATTTAACTATGGAATGTTCTGATATGTATAAGAGCTCCCAATAGAATGATTTAAAAATATATTCAAAATTTGACCTGACTTTTGCAGACTGAAATTGCAGACATGCATTTAATGACAGAACCAAGAATACAGGATTTTTAAAATGTCTCATTTTCACTGACAAAATTATCAGAGGAGTAAACAACTTTAAAGATAATCTCACAGGTGGAAAAACATTGAAGGTAGAATGCTAAGGGATAGCCTACATTGATAACTTTTCTGCTGGGAAGATGGCCTTAAATACCTTAAAATAACACAAGTCATAAACGTGTTGCATCAAAAGGAGTAAAATATAGAGAAACGTGTATGTTAAGAAATCCCAACAGTGAAGGCAATTTGACCATCTCTATTAGAAAAAGGAAAGAATAAAGAAAACTTTAAAGGGACAGGAGAACAAATGAGCAAATGGAAATGAGAAACTTAAGGGAAAATCCAAGTGGGGAAGCTAAGGAAGCACAAGAGAGACCCGTTTATGGCGGGAGCTCCAAGCTGGGGGTGGATAGATACTACAAAGGGAAATCCATTCTTATTCAATGGGGGAGGAATGTGCTGTATTTGGAGGATGGTTAAGAATTAAAAGTTCTAGGGAATTTGAAGATGGCCGACAGGGACACCCGCATACTCTGAGAGCTCCTCCAAACAAAGCGGGCTTGGCGACCAGGTAGCTGAATAGTAAGAGTCTGGTGAGTGAAATATCCCCCTGGGACAGCACCCCAGTCCCACCCCACGTATTTGTCCTGAGCAGGGGTCTAGGTGAAAGAGGACCGGACTCGTGGGACATCTCTGGTCACTAAGCTGCCGTGAGCTCACTGGCGACCGGCCTAGGCTCCATCCCCAAACCAGACGCCAGCCCAGAGCGGTTTGCCTGCCCTGCCTAGACAGGCGCAGCAGGTCATGCTCCCCTACACCAGCGGCTCACTCGCGGATCCCCACTGGGAGAGAAGCTTTCCTCTCCCGCGGTTCCCCTCTCCCGGCAGGGCAGCGATCTGCCCTCGGGCCCATGTCCCTCCCTCCATTCATCCAAGCTCAGGGGAGCGGACCCGCGGGTTGTCTGGCGACCCCCACGGGGGACCATCCACCCGCACCGCTGCCGCGGACCTCTCCACCTGCCCTCCGTGCGCCGGCCTCCCCCCCCGCCCGCCCCTGGCAGCCTAGCGCCAGCTCCACTCCTGGCCGGGACCCTGCGCTGAGCACTTCCCGCCCACAGGAGCCATAGCCCAACCCGCGCCTCTCCCGGACCCTGAGCTTCTGCGGAGCGTCGTGGCCCGCGCTGCTGAGTCTGCCCGTCAAGGGTCCCTCCCTGCGCAAGGCACAAGAGTAGGTGCCCTCCCCAGGGTGCTGCGGGGACCCCGGAGGCCACAACTCTGAGCCTGAGCGGAGGAAGGGTGCCATTGCACCCTGCGGTTTCGCGCCAAGCCTCCTTTGCCGGCGCCATTACCCCCTGCGGTTTCGCGCCAAGCCACTAAGGTCAGAGGGGTTCTGAGCTCAGAGCGGGGCGGAGGGTGAACACCATTGTTCCCTGCAGTGTCGCGCCGCTGTCTGCGTAGCTGTCCGAGGAGCCTCCCCGCGCCCGCTCACAGCCCCGGCAGATCAAACATTCCACCTGCAGTGGAGCCTGGGACTCGGCTTTGCAGTCCCTGAGGAGCCATCAGTGAGCTCCAGCCAGCTCTCACCACCTGGGGGCCCTGTGGGGTCCCCAGTGCCAGCCCTAAGCCTGCCACAGCCCGCCCCAGCCACCCCAGGAGACGGCACAGCGGCCTGAGCCTCCACTCAATAAGATTACTCCAGTCTCCCAGAAGCATGGGGCCTATGAAAGGATCAAGGAAAAATCAACAGACCACATCACTTCCAACAAAAAAATCAGAGAAACGAGGCACTTTAACAGACCTAACGTCACTCATAGAAGAAACAGATATAGATCAGCCACAAAAGGAAATCTTCAGAACTCTGCTTGCAGTAATACAGGAGCTAAGAGAAGCAAACCAATATAAGGATGCAACGATAGAGGGGATGAAATGCACAATAGAGGGGATGAAGTCCACAATAGAGGGGATGAATACTATCCACCAGAACTGCAGAAACTAACAGAGGAGGTAGCAGAGGACACACAAAAGGTCACAGAAGCTATATCTAGGCTTGAGGAGGCTGAGAACCGTATCAGTGAACTCGAGGACGCTCAAACCAAATGAAGCAAGCGAGAAAAACAATCAGATAGGAAAATTAAAGAAACAGAAGACAGCCTGAGATCAATGACAGATGCTATGAAGAGGAATAATATTCGAATAATCGGTCTACAGGAACACAACATAACACACAAATCGACTGCCAAGATAGCAAAGGAATTTCTGGAAGAAAATTTCCCCAACCTAACAAAGGAGAATCCGACTCTCATACAGGAAGCAGAGAGGACGCCGGCTAAGCTAAACACCAAGAAGAACACGCCAAGACATAAAATTGTAAAATTATCCAACTTAGAGGAAAAAGAGAAAATTTTACAAGCATCAAGAGAAAGGAAGACAGTCACATACAAAGGAGCGCAGGTAAGAATATGCTCAGACTTATCAGCAGAAACATGAAGAGGAGGAGAGAATGAAGCAACATCTTCCAAAAACTGAAAGATAAAAATGCCTCCCCCAGAATCCTATACCCTGCCAAGTTATCCATTAAGATAAAGGGTAAGATAAGGGTCTTCCAGGACAAGGAAGAACTCAAAAAATATACTGCAAGTCACCCGCCCCTGCAGAACATACTGGATGACTCACTATGGCCAGAAGATCAAGCTCCAACTAGAACCACCAGGAGACCACCATATAGCCCATCTCCATCTAGAAGCCAACATGCCAGCAACACGTAGCAGGACAACACGGTCTCAGATGGAAAAGAGGACAGGATAGAAACCCTCCACTCAAACGCAGTACACTGATATGAAGGAAGATAGGCAAAGACCCAAAACACAAAACAGAATATGGCAACCATGAAGCCAGAGATTGTAATAATCACTCTGAATACAAATGGGCTCAATTCATATGTTAAAAGAAAGAGGCTGGAGGATTGGATTAGAAAACATAACCCATCAATCTGCTGCTTGCAAGTGACACACCTTAAGCAAGCAGACAAGCATATGCTGAGAATAAAGGGCTGGCAGAAAGTTTACCAAGCAAATGGTAACTCCAAGAAGGCAGGAGTGGCTATCTTAATCTCCGACAAAATGGATCTCAAGATCCAAAACATAAAAAGAGACAAAGAGGGACATTACATAATGCTCAAAGGCTCAGTAAACCAGGAAGCACTTAGCATACTGAATATTTACGCACCTAATAATGGCGCGGCAAATTTCATCAAACAAACTATTAAAAAAATGACAGAAGAAATCACGGAAACAACAATAATAGTGGGGGACTTCAACACTCCACTATCAGAGAAAGACAGGTGACAGGGAAAGAAGCTCAGCAAAGAGGCCAGAGAGCTAAACAATGTAATTAGGCAACAGGGCCTGATAGACATCTATAGAGCCTTTCATCCAAAAGCAAAAGGTTTCACATTCTTCTCCAATCCACACGGATCTTTCTCAAGAATAGATCACATGCTGGGACACAAGGCCAGCCTGAGTAAATTCAAACACATAGATATTATCCAGACGTCTTTCTCAGACCACCATGCCATAAAGCTGGAGATTAATAGGAGGGCACCCAGAAAAGCAAGGGCCACCAATTGGAGAATAAACAACGATCTCCTGCGACATGAATGGGTTAAGGTCCAGATCAGAGAGGATATCAGGAAGTTTCTAGAAACTAATGAGAACGAGCATACAACATATCAAAACTTATGGGACACGGCAAAGGCAGTTATCAGAGGTAGCTTGATATCACTGAATGCATATATGAAAAAAGAAGAAAGGCGTATGACAGATATGTTAACACAAAACCTCCAACAACTAGAACAGAGTCAACAGAACTACCCCTCCAATAGCAAGAGAAAAGAAATAATAAAAATCAGGGCGGAGTTAAACCAGTGGGAAGACAAAAGAACAATGCAAAGGATTAACGCAACTAGAAGCTGGTTTTATGAAGGAATTAATAAAATTGACACTCCCCTGGCAAAGCTTACCAAAGATAGAAAGGAGCAAACGTCAATAGCCATGATGAGGGATGAATCGGGGGCAATAACAACAGACCCCAATGAGATAAAAAGGATAATCACAAAGTATTATGAAGGTTTGTATTCTAGTGAATTCAGAAACCTGGAAGACATGGATAAATATTTAGAAAAACAATCTATCCCTAGATTATCTGAGACAGAGATCAAGAACCTCAACAAACCCATAGGAAGGAAAAAATAGAGAGTGTCATCAAAAACCTACCAAGGAAAAAGGCCCCAGGGCCAGATGGCTACACAGCAGAATTTTATCAAACATTCAGGGAAGAGCTGACACCGATCCTCCACAAAGTATTCCATAACATAGAAAAGAACGGCAAGCTCCCAAACTCATTTTACGAAGCCAGCATTACTTTGATACCCAAACAGGGAAAAGACCCCACAGGTGTAGAGAATTATAGACCAATATCTCTAATGAACATAGATGCAAAAATCCTTAAAAAAATATTGGCCAATAGAATACAAAGGAACATCAAACATATCATTCACCACGACCAAGTAGGATTCATCCCAGCGATGCAGGGATGGTTTAACATCCGAAAATCCATCAATATCATACACCACATCGAGAAGAAAAAGGATAAAAACCATATGATAATATCCATAGATGCAGAAAAAGCATTTGACAACACCCAGCACCCATTCCTAATCAAAACACTCATGAAGATAGGATTGAAAGGTAAGTTCCTCAAGCTCATACAAGCTATCTATGAAAGACCAACAGCCAACATCATAGTCAATGGAGAAAAGACAAGAACAATACCACTGAAAAAGGGTACAAGACAAGGATGCCCCCTGTCCCCTCTTCTATTCCATATCGTTTTGGAGGTTCTGGCTAACAACATAAGACAGCAGAAGGACATCAAAGGGATCCAGTTGGGAGAGGAGGAGGTGAAACTATCGTTATTTGCAGATGACACGATCCTATACATTGAAGACCCCCAAAACTCCACAGTTGGAATACTTACAGCAATAGAGGAATACGGAAGAGTAGCAGGATACAAGATCAATAAACAGAAGTCGGTAGGGTTTCTATACACATCGGACAGGACCAGGGAAGAGGCTATTAAGAGGGAAGTACCCTTCACAGTAGCCAAGAACAAACTGAAATACCTAGGAATATATTTAACAAAAAATACTAAAGACCTTTATAAGCATAATTATAAAACCCTATTACAGGAAACCAAAAGTGACCTTCACAAATGGATGACCCTCCCCTGCTCAAGGTTAGGTAGGCTGAACATAGTAAAGATGACAGTTCTTCCTAAAGCACTCTACAAGTTCAATGCTATACCAATCCAATTACCATCAACCTTCTTCAAAGAATTGGAAAAACTGACCACCAACTTCATATGGAGAGGGAAGAAACCCAGAATTAGCAGAGAACTCCTCAAGAAGAAGGACACAATTGGAGGACTCGCCCTACCTGATTTTAATGCCTACTACACAGCTACAGTGGTCAAAACAGCATGGTACTGGCACAATGATAGACACTCAGACCAGTGGAAAAGAATAGAAAGCCCAGGAGTAAAATCATCAGCATATAGACAACTGATCTTCGACAAGGGTCCCAAAAACGTCAAGTGGGAAGCGGATGCCCTCTTTAATAAGTGGTGCTGGAAACAATGGATATCCACATGTAGAAAGTTGAAACAAGACGTCTACCTCACCCCATGCACAAGAATACACTCAAGGTGGATCACAGATCTAGAAGTCAAACCCCAAACCATCAGGACCATTAAGGAGGGAATCGGGGCTAATCTCAGAGCACTGGCCCAGGGAGCACATGGGCTCACTGCAACAGGGAAGGGGACACACACAGGTGATCTGGAAATCGACAAATGGGATCTAATAAGAATAAAATACCTGTGCACCTCGAAAGACTTTGCCAAGAGGGTGACAAGGCAACCCACAGACTGGGAGAAGATTTTTAGTAATGACATGTCAGACAAAGGGCTCATTACTAAAATCTACAACACCATCGTGACCTGCAAAAAGAGGAAAACAGTTAACCCCCTAAGGAAGTGGGCAAAAGAAATGAGAAGAACTTTCACTAGAGAGGAGATCAATATGGCCAATAAATATATGAGAAAGTGGTCGAAGTCCCTTGCCATAAGAGAAATGCAAATCAAAACAACCATGAGATACCACCTAACACCCCTGAGGCTAGCCCAGATCAGTAAATCAGAGAGCAACAAGTGTTGGAGGGGCTGTGGTGATGTAGGAACCCTCCTCCACTGCTGGTGGTCGTGCACATTTGTACAGCCACTGTGGAAAGCAATCTGGCGATACCTAAAGAAAATGGAAATTGATCTACCTTATGACCCAGCCATCCCTCTACTAGGCATATACCCGGTTGAAGCAGCAAATAAAACATGACCAGTCATATGCGCTCCAATGTTTAGTGCGGCACAATTCACAATAGCAAAGACTTGGAAACAGCCTAAGATTCCATCGATAGACGAGTGGATTAGCAAACTTTGGCACATACACACAATGGAGTATTATGCAGCACTGAAAAGCACCGATGAGCACATGAAACACGTTATTTCATGGGAAGAGCTGGAAGGAATTATGTTAAGCGAGGTAAGCCAGACCCAAAGGGACAGGTACAACATGAGTCCCCTGAGGTAAGTACAATCAGCATGACAGAAATAGAAGAATAAACATCCATCCCACAATAAATGGGAGGAAGCATAGATAGTTGGAGGGAGGACAGGCCACACCTAGGGAGGTACATGAGAGCCCAGCATAAAGAAGGAGTAGTGGGGTAGGGAGAGGGAGAACCGGGAAGGGGAGAATCTGAATGGATGTTATGGGGGGGGCAGGGTACTAACCCACCCGGGGGAGAGTATCGGTTGTGTCCCCACAGATCTGGAACATGCATACGGACCCCAACACGACACACCAAACAAGGAGGGCAACGCAAAGTACAGAGGTCTACACAAAGAGGCTGGACGACAAGCCGGCCCAAACCAGAATTAGGCCGACCCCCACACTCGAAGGGAACACCACAGAAAACAAAAATAGATCGTCTGGAGTGGGAAAGGAACTGACCCACCACACCACATCCAGAAGGAAGCTGAAACAAAAGAAGGAGAAAGGACGTAGTGGAGTACACCTGGGTCCACCAAGCCCAAGGTCGATAGACCAGCTAGATGGGCCCATCATACAGAGAGGACCATTCAGCTGACCACACCACGAGATACGACATCCTGCACCAACACATGGCCCTACACGGGACAGCACCTGAGACACAATGGGGGATAGGCGACTGAGCTGACCCCGCCACACTGAGGCAAACACTGGGGGCGTGCAATGGAGCAGCGGAGGAAGCAGAGCAAAGGGAGCCCGAGGGAGTATAAAGGATGGTCTAACGGCCAACGAAAGGACCTTGAACTACTAGCAATTTTTCTTTTAATATTTGCTGTCTTTTTGCTTAGTCTTTTTAAATTTGTTTTGTTTTTTACCTTGTAAATTTTGTATGTTAGTGGCTTTTCTGCTTATCAGCGTGTCGATGTTGCTTCTGTCAAAGCCATGTTCTTATGGGCCACTTGGGTGCAGTCAAAGTCATATCCATTTGTATGCACATATTACTATGTCAGCAGGTCCACCTAGACAAGATAGGCTGGACAAATAATGAGAGAAGAAAACAACAGGACCAACGGTCCTGGAGGGACATGAGAGCGTGGGAGGTAGGGGAAGGGAGGAGGTGTCGCCCAACACAGGAACAAGGGAACAGCGAATGGTTCAAAACCAGAGGAGGGAGGGGAGGGGAGGACTGGAAGGGAGTGACCAAGAGCAAGGTAACTGAGAGGAACTACTGAATCCAGAATGAAGGCCAAACATGGTAATGGGTCGGGAGGTAAGCGAAAGGAAATAGAGGAAAGGAGTAGGAGGCAAAGTGCATACAGCGAACCCTAAATACAGACATGTACATATGTAAATATATTTATGTTTATGGGGGCAATAGATTTATATGCATATATTTATAGATTCAGTAGTAGGGTAGCAGATGGATATTGGGCCTCCTCATGCATAATCCCCCAATACAATAGCACCTTGCCCTGCTAAACAGCCATTGCAGGATACCCATCTTCCCGACATGATCACTGAAGACAGCCGTGTGTGTAAGCAAATGTGGTGAAGAAAGCTGATGGTGCCCGGCTATCAAAAAAAGATATAGCGTCTGGGGTCTTAAAGGCTTGAAGGCAAATAAGCGGCCATCTAGCTCAGAAGCAACAAAGCCCACAGAGAAGAAGCACACGGCCTAAGCGAACACAAGGTGTTGAATGGACCATGTAGCAGATACAAAGGAACAAAAACAATCATTGTGTGATCACCTTCCTCACATAATGGCTGAAGACGAAAGTGTGCATAAGCAAGTGTGGTGAAGAAGGCAGATGGTGCCCGGCTACTGAGAGATATAGCGTCTGGGGACTTAAAGGCTTGAAAGCAAACAAGCGGCCATCTAGCCCAGAAGCAACCGAGCCCACACGGAAGCAGCACACCAACATAGGTGACCATGAAGGACAGAGGAGACCAGGTCTCCAACATCAAAGGTGGGGTGGTGGTGAGAATCACATCACCATGAAAGAGGGGGAGTGCATGATGGGGACCCAATGCCCACCTGTAGAGAGCTGAACACCCCTTCCAGAGGGGTAGTGAGGAGGAGATGGGCCACTCAGGGTTCAGTGTACCAACAATGAAACTCAAAACCTTCCTCTAGTTCCTGAACGCTTCCTCCCCTCCCAATCATCATGTCCCCAATCCTACCTTGCCTTGCGGACCTGGTTGTACCAGAGGATGTACAGCGGTGCAGTGGGGATCTGGAGGCACAGGGAATCTAGGACAGACGAACCCTTCAACACCAGCGGTGGGAGTGGCGACACCAGGAGGGAAGGGCATGTAGAAAGGGAGAACCGATCTCGGAGATCTATGTGTAACCTCCTCTCTGGGAGATTGGCAAGGGGGAGGCGGGTGAGGGGAGACGCCGGGGAGTGTAAGATAAGATAGAATACTTATTTATAAACTATCAAGGGATCGGGGAGGGATCGGGGAGTGGGATGGGATCGGGGAGTGGGATGGGATCGGGGAGGGATCGGGGAGGGATCAGGGGTGGGATCGGGGAGGGAGGGGGATGGGATCAGGGAGGGAGGGGGATCGGGGGGAAAAAAAGGGAAACCGAGCTGATTCCAGGAACAGGGGTGGGATCGGGGAGGGAGGGGGATGGGGGAAAAAAAGGGAAACCGAGCTGATTCCAGGAACCCAAGTGGAAGGTGAATAATGAGAGTGACGTGTGCAACGAATGCATAAGGGTGCTTTGCTCAATTGATGTATGTACAGATTGTGATAAGAGCCTTATGAGCCCCAATAAAAAGATTAAAAAAAAAAAGAATTAAAAGTTCTAAAAAAAAAAGAATTAAAAGTTCTCTGTTTGGAGAGAAGCTTGCAAGTTAAGACTTTCATAGTAAGGTGGGAGAACATAAAAAAGGGAAAGGTTTGAGAATCTCCAAGAAATAAAATTTTGGAACCAAACATACAAATCAATGGAAATCTAATCTCACAGAGCTAGAGGAGTTTTTCTCTGTACATCTATGGAAAGTGAGGACTCACATTGAAGCACGGAGTTTCAGTGTATGATCTGATACCTAGCATGGATGCGAGGCCTTATGCCAGTTGAATCAACTCCCCCAGAAAATTCCCCTTAAGGTTTTTTGCTCACACACCCGAAAAACTTCCACTACAGCTTTTTTCTCATACAGACCACAGTTGTTCTTGTTCCAATTGAGACAAAGCTTCTGGGTTGACAACAAAATAACCAATTCATAAGAAATTGCAAAATATTAGACACACAAAAATTAAACATAGGTTTGTGAAGCCTGTAGTGGTGTATTTCTGGGGAAATAATATTCAAAGCAACAAAGCAAAGGGTGTTCGTTCAAGTGTATTAGACTGCACCCTCTAACCTAGGACCAGAGGATGCAATGAGAATCTACCTCTTGAGTTCACTACAGACACTGCAAAGATTTTAATACGTAAGGTGGGAATTCTCCTCACCAATGCAAACCAATTTGCAATAGTTGTCCAACATCACATCCTGATACAGGGTCTTCTGAGCAGAGTTCAGGAGCTGCCATTCCTCCCAGGTGAACTTCACAGCCACATCGTCGAATGTCAGTGATTCCTGTAGAAAGAGGAGACTATTTAATGAGGTATTTTCCATTTGAAGATTTAAGAGAGTGTATCTTACAATAAAGAAAGCAAGAGAGTAATAAAAACTATTCTGTGATAGTGCATTCCATAATTTGTGATAAACTGAAGGTTGGGAGAAACTATTTGAACTTACCGCTAAACTCGCAACCACGGGCACAAAAAACTAGCCCTATTTTGAGAAAGATCTCATTGTTCTGAGATAAAAATGGTTTCAATACACGTTCTTCAGGCCGAATAAAGTGCCCCCTGCAAAAGCACTCCATTACGGAGCAGTCTTAAAGGAGCTACCATAGTAGATGCCTCATTTCTGTCTCTGGAGAAGTCGCTATGCCTGAAGGCTGTCTGTAGATAAGAGCAATCTTGTTCTATAGTAAACAATCCGTAATTGTAGCAAAACCTGGGAAGGTTTGGGAGTGGGGGTGGAAGGTTTGAGGTCAGCTACCACTAGGTCAAAGTGGCAATTCACCTCCATTTTTT
This sequence comes from Tenrec ecaudatus, assembly GCF_050624435.1. Classification (NCBI taxonomy): domain Eukaryota; kingdom Metazoa; phylum Chordata; class Mammalia; order Afrosoricida; family Tenrecidae; genus Tenrec; species Tenrec ecaudatus. The sequence goes on from NC_134532.1 coordinate 43,884,260, forward strand.
TATTGTTACCTGCTTATATTATCCATTGACTATATAAGTTAACTGTAACATGTACTTGACTTATGAGAGATTTGTAAGCCCCTTTATTTATACCCATTGGAAAATACATTCCCTCTCAGTTTTGACATGGGAAGAGGAGTCCCTGTGCCTGTTGTCTGTCTTGTCTTTAATATTTTCCACAATCGCAAAGTTGCTCCTGAGGACCCGTCTGAGTGTTGGGGCCACCCATGCCCCAAAAATAATGCACCCACTCATACAACTAGAATTTTCAGAAGTGAAATTATCTGAATGATCTAGAAAGAGCTCAGATTTATACTCACACACAGTAGATAAACACAGACCTGTTTATATTAACAAGCATGTTAACAGTATATGTGAAATGGAATTAGGAGTCCTAACAGCATCTCCATTATGAGATGTTCTATACCTTCAGTGCTGACAGCTATCCGGCTCAATTCAGAACTGATCCCTATGATGGAAGTTCAAAGATACCTCAGTTGTCCAAAATTTGTTGTCAATTCTTACATAAGTCATTCTGCCCACAGCATTGTCTCTCTTCTGGGTTTATTAATCCTTTGCTATGGCCACACAAAACTCATAGATAAAAGTGATTTATTAATGAACAAGGTACAACTCAGGATCAGGAACAAGATGCTATAACTCAGGACCAATAACAGAAAGTTTATAGGCAATATCTACCTTCCTGAGTGCAGAACAACGTTCTATACTGCTAAAAGCCACTTTACAACAAGGTCCTCTTGCCTACCTTCGGACAAATTCTTCTCAGCCACCTTTGGAGAGTATTGCCTTAACTTTAATTACAATGTCCTCTTGGACCTCCCATCTTTCACTATAGCCTCTCCAATGGGCCTCTCCTAGTTCTGTTGCCATTCTAATCTTGCCTAGGCGGGAAAGGTGCTAGATGGGCCCAAGAAGCCATCATGTCAAGATGGAGAGACAGAAAGAGTGAGGGGCGGGAGAGAGAGAACTGCCTGCAGGCATGGTTGAGAAGAGACAGTGGAATATTGGCCTGTCATCTGACTTGCTGGTTTGGTTTTGTTAGCTCTTGCAGGCACATGGTTCAACTTGAACTCTTGAATTGGGAATTTTCCAGCTTCCAGAAATGCAGGAGCCATTTCCTTGACATCCCTGTAACTGGGAGTCACCTGTGTGACCTAATTTCAGAGTTTCCACCACTCTGTGAACCAAAAGCCTGCTATGTGACCTTCCCATTTGGGTTCCTCAGCCTGCAACCTATTAGCTGACCAGATTCAACAACTTCACTTTGAGAGGCAGTGGACTGTGGTCTCACCTGATGATCTGGTTCATCAGCCTTTGTAAACACATCAATGAGGTGAATCCACCAGACCAGCGGTTCTCAATCTACGGGTCTCAACCCCTTTGGGGATCGAATGGCACGTTCACAGGGGCCGCCTAAGACCATCAGAAAACACATATTTCCAATGTCTTAGGAATCAAAACACCGCTCCTCTATCTGTATCCAGGCAGGTCCACCCACATGCAGATACTCCCACATATGAGTATCAGGTGTGAAGACTATTACCCATACTACACATTGCTTCAAAACAAAATTTCATTTATTTGTCTTTAGAAACAAATATTTCACAATATCTAATTACATATTGTTTTGTGATTAAACACTATGCTTTAATTATGGTCAATTTGTAACAATGAAAACACGTCCTGCTTACATTATGATACCTAACAGCAGCAAAATTACTCTTATGAAGAAGGAAAATAATTTTATGATTGGGGGTCACAACGTAAGGAACTGTATTAAAAGGTTGCCATATTAGGAAGGTTGAGAACCACTGCTCCAGAGTGATAACTGACCTATGGATTTGGGACTCACCAGCTTCCACATCTTGAAGAGTTATTTACTTGGTGGCTATTTAGTTTTGCGAGATACTGCAGGGCAAATCATGGAACATCCTGAACCTCTACCTCATAGGGACAGGTCTACTGCTGGTCCTGCAAAATGAACTGTAATATTCATGGCGCAAGAGATATACAGATGAAGATAATGACCAGGGCAGATGGGACACAGTGACAGAGCCAATGGTGAGAGATCCACAAAGAGCTTTTTAGCCAAGATTGTCGGACAGGCAGGCAAGATCAAGAGGACCATATCATCAAGGAGCTGAGAGGAGACTGTAAAGATGGAACTAAGAAATGAGCCTATATTGAGAAGGCACAATGGCTGAGAGGGGCAGAAAGAACAGGCCTGCTCTGAAGAGGCGCAAATCTGCCTACATGTTTCCTTAATATGAATCCCAATGTCTATCCTATTGATTCTGATAGCAAGTTACATTTTGTTACTTAATAAAACTTGTACCTATGATTCTGGACTGTAATTTATATGTGCCCACTGCAAAAAATTAATGAACTGAGAAGGAGATAACTGTGGTAAAGATAACTGCTGTTAGAACTGGAAAACCATTGGAGAGTACATGTATGTTTAAGTTCTTCCTCACATGAATCAGGGCTGAAGCTGATGGTTGATTCTCTCTCCTACATCTAGAATTAGAGGAGGTAAAAAGCTGTCACCCATTTTTAAATTAGTATTGCTACAAGGCCCATTCAGATGCACTAATGAGAATGCTGCAGTTTGGGAGACTATTTAATACCACCTTCAGAAAGAAACATTACGGAAACTCACTCAGACAAAAAAACCCATGGAATAATGGACTCTCCTAAAGAAGTGATCTTATTTCTCCTTAAAAACTTAGCATAGTGTTAAATTTGAATGATTCTCATGGGTTGGCCATAAAATAATGAAATATCAGTTGAAAGCTAATATCATCCAAAGAATCCTTAGTGATGTATTATGTTCAATGTCAGTAGTTTAGTGTTATTCCTGTGATCAACATATTCCTAATCTTCTCCATCCCAATGTTGAAGTCAGAGACAAAGTTCATCTCTAACTTCTACTATTTCAAATTTCCACTTTCCAAGGAACCGAATCAGTTATTATACAGGTTCTGCACTTCCAGTAGGAAATACAGAAAAGGATAAAATGCATCAGAATTACCTGAGCCTTGGTCATTTTCTTTGGTCCTTGTAACACTGCCAACAACGGGGATGCTCTATGTTTGTCTTATCTGTATCAGCTCCAATGATGCTCACGAATTTCAGTCTCTCATGAGGACATCCCAGAAATAATAATACCCAAACCAGGCACTTCTTCCTCCTGCAGGCTGATGGGAGGATACAATGTGAGTAGTTTAGGTCCAGATGCTGTAAGTGTTCCTGTCCGTCTTCTTAACACAGTCCCCAATACTGTTAACGGTCTCCTATTGAGTGACGGAAAACATGTTAATACCATGAGCAATAAAAGCTAAAACTCATAATTTTCAGACCTATGAGTAAAAGATGACTTTATAATAAATAGAGATTGGACAACCAAATACACATGTCAAAAAGAAGAAACAATAAAGCTGGACCGCTACCTCAAAGCACATGGAATATCAATTCCTTACTGTGGGACTCTCAAGGAGAATGACAAATCAATGAACCTTTATGATGATGGTGTTAATTAAAGCATCTGAAAAGTTTGAAATGGGCTATATAAAGAACTATTATAAACGGAATGCTATTTTTCTACAGGAGCTGTAAATTGTACAATCACTTTAGAAACACTTTCAAAGTCACCATCAAGGAGAGTTACACATATAAGCACCGATAGGACAGAGGAGAACTGTTCTATAGTTTCTGAGATTAGAAAGCCACGGCAGGCAGCTGATGAGTTTGTACCTCTAACCTTGAGGTTAGCAATCCAACCCTTAACACATGTCAAAACCAGGGCTCCAAATTAAACACTTATACATCATCTATTAGTTTAAAATCTATATACATGTATGTATATAAGAATGAAGAAGTAAACATCCCCCCATAGTGAGTGCACTTTTGAACTCCAAGACAAATGACATTTTAATTGTAGTATTATTTGCAGTAACCCAATGCAGTTAGTTTACCTGTACGTCTTTCTAGAGATGGCCCCTTAACTCCTTCCAAATGTTTAGGTGGGTGTGTCATCCAACAATGTGAATGAGGAAAAGGAGATCTGGTGGCACATAGGTTACTGTTGGGCTTCTCACAGCAAGGTCAGCAGTTGGAAACCACCAATTTCTCCTAGAATGAAAGATGGGGATTTCTTCTTTCACGAGTGACATGGCTTTCTAGTCCACTAAAGAGTGACAGTCTTGGAAACCCACATGGGGCAGTTGTACCTTGTCATACAGGCTCACTATAAGTCAGTGTTAACTTGATGGCAGTGAGTTTGGTTTTTTTGGTTTAAGAGAATTGTGAAAATTGCCAAACAATAGATTGGTACCCTTGAGACTTGGGGCTATGCAAGTAAGCTGCCTGAAACCCCAACCTGGAAATGAGTCACATTGGACATCCTGTTAGGTTTAATTGAGACATTTTTCAGACAGAAATTGGGATCTCACTACCATCAAAAAAAGAGAGAGAGAAAGAACCAGGAGTAGGGGCCTTTGAAACTCAGATTCTTGCACTGAAACTCTTGAATCCAGCAGACAGGCAGCTGTGACACAAGAGAGGAAGTGATGGGGAGAAGCAGCAACAGAGACATGGTGGCAGCAGAACCAAGAGACTGAAACAGAGCAGTGCAATTCCCAGACCACAGAACAAGAGAGCTGAGTGCCTCTGGGCAGGAGGTTAATACGTGAACTGGTGTACATCTGAGTATTTATCTGGGGAACCAGATCTGCCAACCTACATAGAGGTCCATGAGTCTAAGGGACAGAGTGGGCACTTCTCTGCAGAACTAAAAGACCTTTGTAACACTTTCCCATTCAGGACAGAAGCCAAGGGGCTGCAGGGCCGCACTTTAGCTGCAGGTATGGCTCTCAAGATGCTGTCCCAAAGTAGAACTGTATCTTGAGTCATTTAGGAGCCAAATTGTGTATTAGGGTACAAAAGTTACCCCTATGCCAAGTATAATTTAGGGAGAACATTTACTGAACTTTAAGAGAAAACAAAAGACACACACACACACACACACACACACACACACCGGGTAGATAAGGGAGACCACTAGCACGAGGTCAAAATAACAACTGAGGATTCACAGTCCGGACCCTGGATAACAGGGCATAGAACAAAAGGCATGTCACAGATCATGACTGGAGGCAGATCAATACATCACAGGTACAGGTGGGACTTCAGAAGCAGGAAAGGGACCATGAGTAGGACATGCACCTCATTCAATAGAAGGACTTACAAGACTGGTCCAGGGCTTTCATACAAAGCCAGTCAAGGCAACAGTCACGACAATGTCCCTTGTTCTGTCCTCAGTTATGTGACCTCCATCAGGCATACACCGAGGCAGGCCCGCAAAGAGGGCTGGCTGCAAAGTTCAGACGATCTACTTTCTAATGCATTTTCCCAGTGGGAGGGATGATCTATATACTTCGTTAATGATCAGAGAGAATTTAATGGCGGCTTAATCAAAGTGGGGCGCAGCAAATGGACACTGTTATCACTGTCATCAGCAATAGAAACCTAAAACCCAATTCACTGCCATTGAGTGGATTCCGATTATAGCGACCTTTTAGGAGCAGTTGGGACTGCCCCGGGTGGGTTCCCGAGACTGTAACTCTTAACAAGAGTAGAAACCCTGCTTTTCTGTCCAGGTGTGGCTTGTATTTCTGAACTGCTGACCTTGCAGTTAGCAGCCCCATCTGTAACCAAGGAGGCCACCACTTTTTGCAAATTGGAGCGCTCAGAACTTAAGAAGCTCTAATACAATTATAAACGGTTGTCCATCCAGTGAATTCTGTCATTCCGGGAGAGGCGCAAAGCCCTCTGGCCCTGACGGGCAGGACAGCCCGGCGATTGTGCGTGGGTGCTCTCCCCGTCGGACCCCAGAATGCATGGCTCCCGCCTGCTGCGCACCGAGCTCCTCTGCCCAGCCTCGCCCTCAGGAGCCAGGGTCCTGACGCCGCACGTCCGCGCGTCGCTCGCCCTGTTTCAGAGACAGAAACGCACTTGTTCTCCTCACTCACCACCGTCCCGACAACTTACACTTACTTCCCAAAGGCTCCACCGCCCCGCCGTTGCTCAGGACCCTCCTCAAACTCCCGCTGCAGCTCCGAGTGTCAGGGGACGGTGTGTGTGACTAAGGCGGCCGCCAAAGGCCAAAATACACGCCAGACGCTGGTGACACGCACTTCCGGCCCTGCCCTTCACAGACTTGGTGGAGGGCGCCATGCTTAGATTGTTCTAGTTTCATACACCTTATTTGCATGGCCGTAGGGGGGGTGGTGTGTGTCCTACTTGTAGTTTCATACACCTTATTCGCATGGCCGTAAAGGTGGGGCTGGTGTGTGTGTGTGTGTGTGTGTGTGTGTGTGTGTGTGTGTGTGTTTCCCCCACTTGTTCTAGTTTCGTATACCTTATTTGCATGGCCTCACGCATTCATTTGGAGGGAAAGACAAAGTGTAATAGCCTGAGTGGAACCACCTTGTAGCAGTCTCCATTTTGTGTCAAGCTATGGAAATGCCCCTGAGGTTAAGGTCAAGCAAACATTTGCCAGAAAAAGCAGCTGAAAGATAAGGCCACACATCTATCTCAAAGGAAAAACGACGTTTCAAAATGTCAAGGCTAACTGCAAAGTCTGCTTCTGTTCTTGCTTGCTTGCTTGCACCGCTAAAAAGCCCCCATTGTTTACCCCACCCTATAAAAACCCAAGTCTAGAAGCGATGGAGACCAGCCATTCTCCCTCTGTGTTAGTAGAAGTAAAAACCCTAGAACCCTTTTTTGGCTTTTATAAATGCTACTAACCCAAACTTCACCAGGGATGGTTGGCTATGTCGTAACCCAGGACCACCCTACTTTGTAGGAATTGGATCTAACGATACCTCCTCAGTAGCCAACATCACACTGTCCAATAATAAAAATAATAGTAGTGTGTGCAGGTGGAAGGAAGCTGGGGAAAGGTCCACCTTAACTCTGGAAGACTGACAAGGGAAAGGACACTGTTACCAAACCAGCTGAAAACCCCAACGGTATAGTCAGTATTGTGCCAGTGTTTCTGTTATTCCCAGTTCCAAGGAACCCTTTCTGTTAGAAGCCCCACCAGGAATGTGGTTTGCTTGTTCTACTGGAATCACTCCCTGCCTGTTCTCTACAACCTTACTCACCTCTAACCACAAAGGACTTTGTATATTGGTTCATATTTTACCCCAAGTATTTCTGTATTCAGGGGAAGCTGGGTGGCAGCATTTTAACACTTATTCCAGAGTCAAAAGAGCCCCCATTTTGGTTCCTTTATTTGTGGGACTAGGTGTAACTGGGTCAGCATCAGTAGGAATGGTGGCCTTTATACAAGAAAATGAAAATTATAAAATTTTAAGTCAGCGAACCGATAATGATTTACTGGATTTAAAGAACTCTTTCAGTTATCTAGAAAAATCCCTCAATTCCCTTGCTAAAGTAGTATTGCAAAACAGGTGAGGATTAAACATTTTATTTCTTAAGCAAGGCGGCCTTTGTATGGCTATGGGTGAAACTTGCTGCTTTTATGCCAAGCATTCAAGAATAATCAAAATACCTTAGCTTTAGTCAGAAAAAGATTAAGCAAACGAGAAGAAAACAGAAAAAGCCAAGACAGCAAATGTTTAGCTGGTCTCCATGACTCACCACCCTAACCTCCAGCCTAGTAGGCCCTCTGCTTTTGCTTTTAATAGGACTAACTTGTGGCCCGCTAATCATTAATAAATTAGTGCAGTTTGTACAAGACCGAGTGCAATCTGTCAAGTTGTTGGTACCAAGTAAATCATATGACCGGCTAGGCCAGAGTGAACCCTTTCCACAGCCCTGTGAACGCTTGCACCTGGAAGATTCACAGGTGTAATAACCACAGGGAGGAATGTGATAGTTAGCCTGAGTGGAACCATCTCGTAGCAGTCTCCATTTTGTGTCAAGCTATGGAAATTCCCCTGAGGTTAAGGTCAAGCAAACATTTGCCAGAAAAAGAAGCTGAAAGATAAGGCCACACATTTATCTCAAAGGAAAAAAAAAAAACGTTTTAAAATGTCAATGCTAACTGCAAATTCTGCTTCTGTTCTTGCATATTTGCACAGCTGAAAAGGCCCCATTGTTTACCCCCCCTATAAAAACCCAAGCGATGGAGACCAGCCATTCTCCCTCTCTTCAGGGAGCTGGTCCCTGCACAGGTTTTTTTCTCTTTTCGGTCCCCCTTAAATAAACTGTTTAGCTTCTTACCAGAGACTGAGTTGTTCTTGTCCGGTTCATGTAAAACACCTTGACTTCCACTAATGATCTCCTTCATCCGAGTGACTTCTGTTTGTGTCTTTGTATTCTCTTTGTCTCTATTATGACTTAATAAATGTTCTCCTTAAATTATGTTTGAGATTGGAGTCCCTTTTGCAGTTTAAAACAGAGCACAAGCTAGTTTCTGGTGGCAGAAATGAGTGAGGAGGCACACACAGGACAGATCTGTTCTGGAGACCCATTTTCAGTGTAGTTTTTTTTTTTCTCACCACCCCCTCAGTGTAGTTTAAAGGGAACACTTGTTAACTCTTAAGAGATACAGGCAGCACAAAGACACAAACACATCATCTGGGTGAGGGAAGCCACCTACAAGTGGAAATGGCTTCCCAGGTTCACAATTGAGATGTGAGCTAAAGAGGGTGTGGGGGAGGGGAGGGGCAAAGGAAATGGTCATAAAAGCATGATTGGTGGCCAATCAATACATCACAATGACAGACACTTCTTTAATATTGGTCCAGGGCCTCTGAGACCCCTGTACAGTCTCATTTGGTTACCTCCATCAAGGATCCACAGGCTTGGAAGCTTATAAGCAAGACCGCCCTCCCCAGCTGCCTGGAGAGAGGTGAAGGTAATCCACACTCCAAAGCCCTCTGCCTGAGGGCCATGTTACCTACAACCTTGCTTCCTAGACAGAAAGCACTCCATGGAAGCTTCCTCTGTGTGGGGTTCTGCAACCTATGTGAGGACTAAATCTATCCGGGGATCTGGGGCCGTCACTGTTACTGTGCCCTTTTGCAAAGCAAGGTGCTGAGAAGTTAAGCTCTAATACAGACCTCGGTCATCAGGGGAGTGGCCTGATGGCTGCAAGGCTGGCCTCTCCTTGCAGTAAAGGCCACGCTGGGGTCCCCTGCTCTCCTGCCTGATGATTGACAAGGAGGGAACGAGCCCCAGGCAAGAACCCACCCTCAATCAGGCCTTTCTGGCGTGAGATGTGAGGGTGAATGAGGGGCTCTGGGCAGGAAAAGGGTCCGGCATATTCCCAAGACCTAAGGCAAAGAGGCTTGTAACCAGCTCAGAAAGGATTTAACTGGAAATATGCCAGGGGGTCGTGGCGACCTGGAACGCAGGCAGACAAGATGCAGGAATAGTAATATCCGTGGGGATGGGGCACAGCTAGGGATGCAGGGACTGTAGGGGACTCAGAGCCTGGGTTGAGCATAGAAACAGAGACTCACTTACTCTTGGGGGACGCTCAGGCTGCACCTTCTCAGTCAGAGGAAGTGAGTTCTGCAGGAAATTGTGTCACCTGGGTAGGAGTGGGGTGTTTCCCAAGGGGCGGGGTCTGGAGGTAATGAGGGCCTCCTGGAGGGAGGGGCCTGGAAGTGAAGCTCAAAGCCTGGAGTGGAAACCATTCCATTCTTAGTATCTTCTTAGTCTGGAAGTTCTGCTAAAAGCTCTTCACTCTGGGTGACCGGGCTTGCATTTGAAACACCTTGCATTTGAATCACAATAACACACAACCTGACAGACAACCTGACAGAAAAGTGGTGGGTGGAGGGCTTGCTTCCCAACTTCTTAGACTTTTGTTAATTAGCAATTCAGGAAAAGTACATCATATTAAAACAAAAAAAAATTGAATGGGCTAAGGCTTTCCTTTAAGAACAGTTCTAAGTAGACAGAGGTAATAAAGTGAGCACAAACCTGATAAAAATGGACTTTGTCTTAGTGACAATAGAACACATCACTGAGTGATTGAAATTAGCAATTCAGAGAGAAAGAACACCTCATTAAATTAGCTGAGAAGGTTTCTGATCTATTTCATTGTTTCACCTATAATCACATGGGTTGTCTTTTCTTTTCTTTATCTGAATTCATCTAATGTCCCATTCAATACCTTATGTACATTGGTCTGTCCTTGATAGTCAATGATCCACAAGATTTTTACCTTCCCAATCTTTAGTGTGGCCAGGATTGTTTATCATTGCTATTGAAACAGCAAGTGAAAAAGCAGAATTTGGACTCACAATGAAAAGTGGTCAGTGATCATCAGGCAACCACGGAAAAAAAGGACTTAAAAGACTTTTGACAGAGGACAATTTCTATTGGACACTGAGATAGAATGAATTTCTCTGCCTTGGGAATGTGTTCCTTATCAACTCTGGAAGAAAGCATATTGCAATTTAAAAACCAGCAACAACAGTTTCTTCCCTCTTTTCTCTTGTCCCAAGTCTTAGTCTGCTTCTTAACTTATGTCTATTTGTCTAAGCTTTTACTATGCTGCTCTCAGTTTCCAGCATAATTGATAAAGTGACCTATGGGGAAGGTCGGTGGGGGGTGGGGGAGGTTCTTGGGTTCTTGAATAAAAATTTGGTCTATATGGAGCAACAAAAATTTTCTTTCTTTTTTTTTGGTGCACCGTTCCTGGAAGCACTGCAATACCAGGTCGATGCGTGGAGGGGACGGAGCAAGCTCCTATTCCAACTCCCTGCTCCAAAAATCCATTTAATATATTGTCCTCGGATAGAGAACGTATCAGATATTAAACTGATAAGAACAGATACTACACTTGATCTTAGCCAAAAGGCCGAGAAGCGATCATAGAATGCAAAAACAGTATTGTAATATATTTTTTCAAATTTCAACATAAGTACAATTTACAAATATAACACATTAAAATTATGTGTAGTATTATTTTTTCTTGGACATATTTCTCATTTGATTGAAGTTTTTGAGTAGATTGCTGTCGTTGTTTAAAAGGTCATGAAATTTATCCCAAGAATTTGTAAAATTATGTCACACATGAAATTGGTTTCAAAGTCTCAACACTTAATTGTGATTTTTCTGATGTCCACACTTTATTTAACATAGAAAACACATTCAGTCGCAGCATTAGTTCCTGGTAAGGACAGCAGGTATTCCACAATTTTTTGTGCATTATTGTATGGAACATGGTTTGTTTCAAAATGATGAAATATTTCTAACCATTTGTTCTCTATTGTGAGTTTTGCTGATGCCCAAGGTTTAACCTTTTCCTTATCAATATATTTTTAATAATAATACCTCATTAAAAAGATTGTTTTCGGAAATAATACTACATGGGGAATTTTGAGTAATATGATTGAATGATTTTTGCACATAATTCCATTTAAGTTCTTGTTTTCATGAAACCCAATGAAAATGTTCAATATCATTATAATGTACTGTCCACTCTTCTAAATAATCTATGCAGTTACTATAGAACTTTTCAGCGTGATTCATGATATCTGCACGGTTTATTGCACCGTGCTCTTCTTGCTGGCTTATACTATTATGGATTGGTAACAGAAGAAAAATATTCTCTAACTGCTCTTGCCACTGAAATTCTAAATTATTAACTTCATTTGCTACTTCGATTACCAAAATTTTGTCACCTTTAATAAGTTTTATAGCATTTTGAAAAAGAGCTGCTTGATTGTGTGAAAACTCTAGCCAAATGTTTGAAGATTCCTTTTTAAAAAATTCTTCTAAAATTCTAGGACATTTATCCTGTGATAGAAAGTAAGATTTCAAAGGATCATATATTTTCAAAATTCTTTTGACAGCGGGCAAAACAGCTAACCAGCACGTTTTACTGTATCCAAGTATTTTCAGATATTCGACTTCCGCAGTTTCACAAAACCCTTTAAGCATTTTAATGTGCACATCGTATATATAGCAATAAGAATATATTATATATATATTTTACATATTTTTAGGGGCTCATACAACTCTTATCACAATCCATACATATACGTACATCAATTGTATAAAGCTATAAAGCACATCTATACATTCTTTGCCCTAATCTCTTTCAAAGCATTTGCTCTCCACTAAGCCCTTTACATCAAGTCCTCTTTTTCCCCCTCCCTCCCTGCTCCCCCCGCCCTCATGAGCCCTTGATAATTTATAGATTGTTATTTTGTCATATCTTGCCCTATCCGGAGTCTCCCTTCCTCCCCTTTTCTGCTGTCCCTCTCCCAGGGAGGAGGTCACATGTGGATCCTTGTAATCAGTTCCCCCTTTCCAAGCCACTCATCCTCCACTCTCCCAGCATCGCCCCTCACACCCCTGGTCCTGAAGGTATCGTCCACCCTGGATTCCCTGTGCCTCCAGCTCCCATATGCACCAGTGTACAACCTCTGCCCTATCCAGTCCTGCAAGGTAGAATTCGGATCATGGTAGTTGGGGGGAAGAAGCATGCAGGATCTGGGGGAAAGCTGTGTTCTTCATCGGTACTACATCACACCCTGACTCCTCTCCTAACCCCCTCTATGAGGGACTCTCCAGTGGCCGACAAATGGGCCTTGGGTCTCCACTCTGCACATCCCCCTTCATTCACCATGGTGTGTGTGTGTGTGTGTGTGTATTCTTTTTTTTGTTTTGCATGATGCCTTATACCTGGTCCCTTTGGCACCTTGTGATCGCACATGTGGGCATTGTTGCTTTTGAGCTAGATGGCCGCTTGTTTATCTTCAAGCCTTTAAGACCCCAGACGCTATAAGGTGATTCCTCAGTCACTTTAAAAATGGGTCTCTTACAATCCTTGTCTTACAATCCTCACAGCTGTGCATCGGGCCAGGAAAGACAATTAATATACATCTACCATATCAACACTGTGGGGGGAGGTCAGATGCTTACAGACATCCTCCCTGAAGAGAGTCAGTCACTAGGGAGTAGGCCCAGCTCCCTGCTGTTAAGGACAATGGACAGGCCTGCAGTCATTGATTTGGTTCCTGCAGGTGGAGTTCACACCCTACTGATAATGGTTCCTATGGAGATCCAGAGAACAGGTCATCCTAAATCTAGGATCCGCCCATCTTGTCACATGTATACCCCAATTCCTCCTCTTCCTATTGGTGTATGTCCCTAGACCACCCCTTCTAACTGCTGTAGAACCTATAGTGCCAATTCTTCCTGTGACGTATGTCTTTACCTGTAATCAGTGGGGTTGCATGCCCCCAAAAGGTATATAGGCCTGGGTTAGCAATGATAGATCTCTCTCTCTCTCTCTCTTTCTCTCTCTCTCTCTCTGCTCCTCCTCTCCTCCTTCCCTTCCCCCTCTCTCCACATGAACCACCAAGCAGGGCTGAGGTGAGCAATGTTACCATGAAATGTGTGTCTGACTCCATTATTTGACTCTCTCTTCTATCTCTCATGTTCTTGATGACTTTAATATACTACTTATATATCTCAACCATACAATTGTGCTTACTGAACCCGTAATTACTGGTGGGGGACTGGCACCCCCCACCCCTCGTACCACACAACACAATTTTAGTTTTATACGAAATAAACGGAATATTTTCTTCATCTCTTGAATACTCAAGTACACTAGAACACTTTAACTTCCATGTGGAGCTTATCCATGTCTGAGACCACAAAAATTAACCACTACATCACCTGTCTCGTTTTGGACTATTTTTATAAGGACACTACCTGCTGTGGTAAAGATGAAACATTATGGTTTATAAAATATAAAAAACAAAAGCCTACAGAGCTTTTACTCTGCTCCCTATGGTTCTATGAGTCAGAAATCACATGACAACTCTGACTTTATTGTTCTTTTAAATGCATTCTCTTATGCCATATAAGTAAAACCTTAGCGTGTTTGTGTATTTGCAAACTAGAGGCAAATACAAGAGATAAATCACTTCAACCATGGTGCTTGGTAGAGGGGAAGCAAACAAGAGGAAAACTTTTTAGATTGACAAAGGCTAAAACAACGGGCTCGAATATAAGAACAATCTGAGGCTGATCCAGGACAGGACAGTGTTTCTCCCTGTAGTACACGGGGTCACTATGATTTGGAACTCACTGAGTGACCCCTAACGACCACCTCCCTTGTATAAGTACTGAAATGTTAGAGTGCTTCTTCTTTAAATAATCAGTAAAGTAATAATCATTCCAGAATCATTGTTGAAAATATGTAATCATGATTTTAATATAAATACCTGCAAGATGAAGCAATAATCAAGGACAAAATTGAACAAGGGTAGTAGATTGGTATGAGAAACTATTTATTTATTACTTTAATGCCTGAGAAAGTATGAAAGAAAATTTTAAGACTACAGAGTATGTAGGGTAAAATTATTTATAAAATACACCACAACAGGATATATTATACTGGTGTTTTAATACTAAAGCAACATATTTCATGATTACACAATTTTATTGGATTAGAAGAGTGATTAGATCATATATCAGAGCAGTGTATATCTACATTTGTGGAAATGGGATGGATTGAGTTTGAGAGCACCTATCCTGACTTTGAGTTCATATTTCAACTTGACTGAGTGGGATTATTACCAGGGATGCAAATATGATTCAGTATTAGAAAAACTATTATGTAACCAACTACATAAACAGGACTAAGAATAAGAACCATATGATCATATTAATAGGTGCAGAAAAGACATTTGACAATATCTAACACCCATTCTTGAAAAAAAACACTCAATGACATAGAAATAGAAAGGAGAGACCTCAACACATGATATGTATTAAAGGAACCACAGTCCGTGAAGGACAATTTGTTGACTGGAACTTGCTGAAAATAAGACACTTATTTACACAGAAAGTTTCATCGAAAGAGTCACACAGAACCCACAGTTTATGGGGAAATAGATCTTTAGCAGTGAGGACAGAGAGAGAGCAGGGGAGGAGAAGAAGAGAAAGAGGAGATGACAACTGGACAACTGTGGCATTTTCAGGAATTCCCATCTCGATGCTCACTGGGCATGCATCAGGGACCTGAGTCTCGGGTGCGTGTTGTAGCACAGGGAGCAGGGCCTGAAATCCGTGTCTGAGGATGAAGCAGGTTGTGACGCATCTCTCTGTTGTGGCTCTTGATTCTACAGAGCTTAGGCCTGTTCTTTGAGTTGGGTAGTTGAGAGGCGTTCAGGTGCACGCCAGGATTGATGTGGTCAAGTGCAGCAGATGCCTCAGATCCTATCAAGTGAAATGGGTGTCTCTGTGGCCCTAGGTGCTGGAGTGTCTCTCAGGGGTAATTCCCACTTGGAAAGTATGCCTTCCACCCACCACTTTTCTTACTGTCTGGGCTGTGTGTTGCTGTGATTCAAAAGCAAACGCGTTTCAAATACAAGCAGGAGCACCCAAATGGCAAAGGTTTCTGCAGGATTTCCAGACTAAGAAGAAACTACTAAGAATGGATCCTTAGCCCTGAGCCTCACCTCCAGGCCCCTCCTTCCAGGCTGCCCTCATTATCTCCAGGCCCCGCCCCTTCGCACAGACACCACCCTACCCCCTCCCCAGGTGATAACAGTTTCCTGCTGACTCCATTTCCTCTGAGTGAGAAGGATCCTGTGAGCATCCATGAGTTTTAAGGGTAAGTGAGTTTCTGTGTTTCTGGGCTGATCCCAGGCGCGGAATCCCAGCAGGCCTGGCGTCCCCAAAAGTGTCCAGGTTCCTGGGAAAATTACAGTTCCCACACCCTGTCCGCCAGTGTTCCAGCTCACTGCGACCCCTAGGACAATTCCTGTTAAATCCTATCTGAGCTGGCTACAGGCCTCAGCCTTTGGGGCTAGGAATACTCGGGCGTCTTTTTTACTCAGAGCTCCTCCTGCACCCTCAGCTCTCACCCCAGAAAGACGTAATTGGGAATGGGTTCTTGCCTGGGGTCGCTCCCTTCCATGTCAGGTCGGGGCAGTCTCTCTTGGAGGTTTGCCTGTGTGTGTGTCCTTGATGGAGATCACCGAACTGGAGAAAATCGAGGGGTCTCCTAGACAGGAGCCATGTGCTATCTGCGTTGCTCTGACCGCATTGGTTAGAAGGTCCTGGACCCATCTTGTAAGCGCTCTATCTAAGGATGGAATGTCTGTCAGTGTGATGGACTGATTGGCCACCAATCATGCTCTTTTTTTTAAACATTTTATTAGGGGCTCATAAAACTCTTATCACAATCCATGCATGTACATACATCAATTATATAAAGCACATCCTCACATTCTTTGCCCTAATCACTCTCAAAGCATTTGCTCTCCACTTAAGCCCTCTGCATCAGGTCCTCTTTTTTTTTTTCCCCTCCCTTCCCGCTCCCCTCTCCCTCATGAGTCCTTGATAATTTATATATTGTTATTTTGTCATATCTTGCCCTATCCGGAGTCTCCCTTCCCCCTCTTCTCTGCCGTCCAGCTCCCTGGGAGGAGGTCACATGTGGATCCTTTTAATCAGTTCCCCCTTTCCAACCCACTCACCCTCCACTCTCCCAGCCTCGCCCCTCACACCCCTGGTCCTGAAGGTATCGTCCACCCTGGATTCCCTGTGCCTCCAGCTCCCATCTGCACCAGTGTACAACCTCTGCCCTATCCAATCCTGCAAGGTAGAATTCGGATCATGGTAGTTGGGGGGAGGAAGCATGCAGGATCTGGGGGAAAGCTGTGTTCTTCATCGTACTATGTCGCACCCTGACTGACCCGTCTCCTCTCCTAAACCCTTCTGTGAGGGGATCTCCAGTGGTCGACACTTGGGCCTCTGGTCTCCACTCTGCACTTCCCCCGTCATTCACTATGGTATGTGTGTGTATATATATATACACGATCATGCTTTTTTGAGTTTCCTTTGCCCTGCCCCTCCCCCACACCATCTTCATCTCACATCTGAACTGGGAACCAGGGAAGCCTTTTCCACCTCCTGTTGGTGGTGGCTTACCTCATCCAGATGATGTGTTTGTGTCTTTGCGTTGTCTTTGTCTCATAGATTTAATAAATGTCCTCTTTAAGCTCTATTTGAAGAGGATCTCCTTTTTACTCCGATCTTGACTGCATGTCCCTCAACCATTTCCGCCCATCGGAGACTAGCTTGTGCTCTGTTTTAGACTGTAAAATGGAATTCCAATCTCAAATATAATTTACGGAGAACATTTATTAAGTCTTAAAAGAGACAAAGAGAATACAAAGACGCAGACCGGTCACTGGATGGAGATCATAGTGCAGTTCAGGGAAACAGTCAAGTCGGGAATCTAATGAAATAAGATTGCAACAGAGGAAACGGTCACACGTTTCTGATTGGAGGAGCATCAGTACAGCATTATTATCAATGGGACTACAGAAGCAGGGACAGGACCTTAACTGAGCCACTTTCATTGCCAGATAGAGCATTTTACAAGATTGTTCCAGGGTCATCTGAGCCAGGCAGTCAGGGCTCAACTGCTAAGGCATGGCTCATGACTATAGAACCCCCTGATTGGCTGGAGAAAGGTGGGTGGTGTCCACTTTCCAAGTTCCTCTGTCCCCGGGCAAATTTAATCCACCTGTTTGCTTAACGATCAGAAAGAATTCAATGGGGGCTTAGTCTACACTGCCATCCATAGCCCTTTACTAACTGACCCCAGTTAGTGTTTGGAATGGGTCCAGACCATGCAGCCCCCTCCCCCAGCCTCTCAGAAAATGATGATCTCCTGGACTTTGCAGTCCCTGCCTCCAGCATTCCGAGGAGCTTCTCTCTCCTGACAGAGTCCACACAGCCTCTTCCCCCAGCATTCTGGGAAGCAGGTCTGCAGAAAACCAACATGATTTATTCACAGACACATCCTGACTCAAGGCCTTGCAGCTGTAGCGCTAAAAGCCTTCCCCTTATCAACACATACTCCTTGTCTGGGACCCTATTCAAGTCCCACTACCCCACTGCCAGGCGCGACATTCTTGACCTAGCTCCTTCGATTGTGGAATCTGCCTGCAATTTCTTTCCCTGCTTAAATAAAGCCTTTCTTAACTTCACCTTCCTGGCTAAATTCTATCTATGCTCTGCGTCTCAGTTTTCACCTCTCAGGGTGCTAAGATTTAGTCTCTAATAGAGCTCCTGAGATTTGTGTGCTGCTGCTGTACCTTTCCACTTGGAGTGTGAAGAGCCCCACGGGGGGATGTTTCCCCTAATAAGCCTCGCCTCAGAGATTGGTTGTGTTAATGGCTCATCTCTCTTTAACACTGCACTCTTCCACCCCTGCCACCACCCCTTTACCATCCCTCTTGGCTCTTAGAGTATTGCTGGCCCAGATTTAATATCCAGTAATTTTCTTAATAAGGAATTTTGGTTTCCTTTATCATCCTTTTGATTTGCAGAATCCAGGAATTATTTTTATTTTTAGGTTCTTCTCTGTATTAATCTGGAGAAATAATAGATTTTCTTCACCTGTAGTGTTTCAGTTTTGAAAATCCACAGGGCAGTTAGTTCTACACTAGCCTATAATGTCACTATGAGTGAGAATTGGTATATTTTAGTGGCACATGCCCTCAAGATCAGCACTTTTTTAAAAATTTGAGTTATTTTCACAGTGACATAGAATATAAATCGGTCATTTATCATTTATCCTAGTGGATACAGAAAACGTTTTGAAATATCCTGGTGTTTATGAATTAACCAGCTGAATTTAGCTTTTGTATTTTCTTGCTTATGCTTAATTGAGTTGGTCCCCATCCCCCACTCCATCCCTCTCCCCACATGACTGAGTTTAAAATCATTAATGGTGGGCATACATCCACATCCTAGGGGCTGCATACTTTGACTGAAGGACCTTGAGTCTCATTTGCTAACCTGCTGACACTTGCCTCTCTACTTTTCCATTGTTTAAGCTTGCTATTTCTACATTGGTCCCCAGACCCACCAGATTCAAAATTTTAGTGGGCTGTGTCTATGCCCATGTTGGATACCAGCAGGAAGTTCCTTGGCTGCTCCATCCCCTTTAGTCAGAGTGTACCGTTGTGATCGGAGGCGAAAAGTATTCCCACCTGCCCAGGGTTTGTTGCTTTATAAACCAGAGTTCAAGTAGTGCGCTTGGGGCCCGGATGTATGGAACTCTAGCTGTTTCCTGGCGGCCAGCTCCAGTAAAGCTTTTCATTTGGTCCTTTCCGGTGTGGCCCTGATTAGTCTTCAGACCTGGATCTAACAGTTTCTTGTAACCAAATTCTAAGTATGTAAATTATTTTTATCCTTTTGATTTATTTTTCATAAGTTAGCTGTTTCTTCAATTTGTTGCATTTCTGTACAAGAAATGCGTCCCACTAATAGCTCTTAATTTAAAAAATTGTGTCATAATTATTTCTAATACAAGGCAACATCCAAATATATAACTCTTATATATAGTAAGATAGGATCTAATTTGCAATAAGATACCATTTTCTCTGTGCCCCACTGCATGGTAATGCTTGAATGTTCTAGTCTTTTATCCACATGTTCTTGATAAGAGGCTTGTTTTGTCCACTGCGATATGGTGGATTCTGTGAGTGATGCCATAGCACCTTAAACTCCTCCTTGAGGTTTCTAGGCTATAATCATGTGTTACCAGATGGCGGTCACCTCATAGAACACAACTGCTTTCATTTCATGGAGCTGCCAGTCCTTTAACCACTGGAGCAGTGGAGCTTCTTCACGGACTCATTTAGATAGGCCACGCTGACATATTGTTCATTGTAGACATGGTGATTCTTAATAGGAATTGTGTTTGTTTCTGATTTAGTCATATTTTCAACACAATATCCATGTGCATACATAGGCAGGATATGCGCTCATCATGTTCCATTTCCCCTTTGGTTAGGTGCCATGGAGTTAGTTCCATCTCATGCCTATATCATGTGTTATACAGCAGAACAGTTCCATATTATTTATCGAACATCATGATAGTGGAGGCAGATCTGTTCTTCCACCGTAATGCAGGCTGAGTTTACCTCATCAATCCTCAGTGTAACAGTCCAATCTGTTTGTGCAACCTAGAAACATTCATTGCCCCTAACCCCCCCAAACTAACTCACTGCCACTAAGCAATTCTGACTCATAGTGTTCCTCTACAGGTGTCTGAGATCTATACAGGAGCAATCAGCCTCATATTCCTCTTTTAGATCTGCTGGTAGGGTTGAACTGCCAGCCTTGAGGGTAGCAAATGAAGCCAGAATTCATTTTCCCCCTGGAAATGAATCAAATCACGCAGATGCCATCAAATCCACACCAACTCCTGGAGACTCCTGGTGTATCAGAGCACAGGGATGTTGCATAGGGGTTTCAGTGACTAGTTTCTCAAAGTGCATCACTCAGGCTTTCTTCTCTGGAGACTCTGAGGATACACCAACTTCCAATCTCTCCATGAACACACCATCCATGTTAACCGTCTGTATTGCTCAGGGACATCAAAAACGAAGCAAGGCACACATGCGTGCATGTACACACACTTAGGAAAGCCAGAACCTATGTAAGTTGGAAATCTTTCAGAGAAGGAAAACTCTAAAGTAAAAAATGAGGTTGAGTTTCTAACTATAACATGAGAAACCACACAGTTGAATTTGTAAAATTTGCAGGACCCAGAAAAATAAAGTCACTCTGTTAATTTTCAATTATGAAGTTTGTATGTGAATCGTACATATATATTGTAATGTAACTGGTCTCTTTATCATAGCTAGATAATAAAATTAGTATCAACTTTAATAGATCCCCAAGAGAGATGTTATATGGAAGTAGCTTAATATTCTTCCTGAATTTTCATGGACGATAAAGTATCCTAAAGATTTTTAAGATTTACAATATTTGAGGAATTATTACAAATGTATTACATTATTCTGTTTAGCATAATCTATTAGGAACAGCTATGCAGTGGCCTCAAAAGTTTCATGGATAAATTCCATTATCTTTATTCCCTTTTCATGACCTTTATGAAAGCCCCTTGTGCTGTCATGAATATAGCATGAATGATTGGCTACCAATGAGCTCCTTCTATCGCAATTAGAT
The DNA here is from genome assembly GCF_050624435.1 of Tenrec ecaudatus. Lineage (NCBI taxonomy): Eukaryota > Metazoa > Chordata > Mammalia > Afrosoricida > Tenrecidae > Tenrec > Tenrec ecaudatus. Next base: position 43,905,287 of record NC_134532.1, read on the forward strand.
AATTGGTAAATATCAATCATTTTGCCTACTATATGATTCTATATGGTGACCATATGTGGTTTCAGAGTAAAACTATACTCCATAAGATTTTCATTGGCTAACTTCAGAAGTTGGTTGATTTTTTCTAAGGTATTGCTACATTGCCTTCAGTCTCCAATCTTATGTTTGGTAGCTGAGCACTCAGTTGCTCTCACCACTCAGGGACTCCATTTAAGGACCTGCATCTTGAAGTGTGAGTGCTTGCAGTCAGAGCCCTGTGTTGCCTGATGTGTCATGAATTAGCTCCCCTTACAAATTGGTGGGCCTTTCTGGGGCTGCTTTCCTTTTTCTGTAGGTCTTTTATGTGTTCCTGTAATGATACTTTATTGCATATGGGGTATATGAACAAAGGACCGCTTTTGTCACAGTGGGTTAAAAATTGGGCTGCTGTCTGCAAGGGCAGCTGTTCATACTCACCAGAAATGTGCAGGAGAAGATGAGTCTGCCTGCTCCAGTAAAGATGTGCAGGAGTGGGAGAGCTATAGGGAGTTCTACTCTGTGTGATAGCTCTGCAGTGAGTTGGACCAGATGTGGTGGCAGGGAGGTATGTGTGGACAACGCCAACCCTTGTTCTTGACCACTTATTAGCTATTTGAGGCTAAATGCAATTAGATTTACGTTTTTGTGAATTCTTGTGAAGTGCGAAAAAAAATATTTTGGTCACAGTTTTGGGAACTGATTATTTGTGGAGGAGAGTTGTTTTGGAACATGCTACTTTTTTATTGATTTCAGTCTTGTTTGTATTTCTCCATTGAAGTGTCAGTGATACACTTTTCTGACATACTTTATCCTTATTAAAATTTATTTGGTCACCCTGGACTTTGCCTATCCTTAAAACATAACAAGTACACCCCCTCCTGATGCCTTGTGGTCTGGTATTTTCTCCTCCTGGACCAATGTCTTTTGGGCTATCCCTTAGTTAAGTCCATTACATCCTTCAAATCACTGTTATCAATGAATTCAATTGATTAGACTATTAAGGGCAGATGATTAAAACCACCACAGAACAAAAGGGCCCCATAGGCAGGTACAGAAAATGATTTCACAATGGAAATCAGCTGAGAGAGTAACTATGTTCACCTCCCCTCTGTTTTGAGGACAGATGTTTGCTCTGGAGTCTAACTAGACTAATTAATTAGAGGCTTTGAAGAGAATGCCTTTTTTGATATTAGTTGCCATCCATTTTTCTCTAATTTATAATAGCACTGTGCACCCATGGTGAGGTAGTGGGCTATGTGTTGACTTGGTGATGTAGTGGGCTGATGTAGTGGGCCCACATGTTCAGCCATTCAAAGCCACTAACTTTTCCACAGTAGAAAGATGAGACTTTCTACTCCCTTAAAACGTTGTGGTTTCAGAAACACACAGGGCCTGTTCTACTCTGCTCTTTAGGGATGTTTTGAGTCAGAATTGACCCAATGACTGTTTTTTTGTTTGTTTGTTTTTTAATGTACAACAGAAAGAAAAACATGCCCTGTGACCTCCATACTCTGACTTCAACATGGTCAGCTTTTTTGATCTGAGACTGAAATGGTGACTTTGGGCTCTTCACATATTGGTCATAAACCTGAAAGCCCTCTTTGCATTTCTTATAACTATTGCCTTTTTTGTTTGACTTTCTTGCTAGTGCTTCTTCATGCTCCATTTATTTTTCTGTTCTTAGTAGTTGCTGTGGAGTCATTTTTAACTCATAGCCACCTCCTGTGTCCAGGGTGGAACTCTGTGGGTTTTGGAATGGTGTGCCCTGTCTGAGCAGATTGGTCTTGTTTTCTTTTGATTTCCTCCATGCTTTGCCTGGGTGTTATATTATTTCAATCAGTCTAATAAATGCAAGAGCCAGCTGTATGGGCCTGAGGTAAGGAGTATTTTCTGAGAGTCCTGGCTTTTCCAGGAAATTGAGTTCCAGTTAACTGAATTGAATAGATTGTTTTCTTTGTCTCCTCTTTGTGCTATTCAGAAGATGTCTAGATCATCTCTGTAACTGATGACTGACAGAATACAGACTATCGGCATATGAACAGAAATGTTGTTGCCAGGCACTTAGTTGTAGGTAGACACATGGACCTGCATGCTGACTCGATTCAACAACTTACCATTTGAGCAATACAGAACATGGACTTAATGGTTCGTGACTTTCCTCAGCTGTATCCCATTGGAAGCAACATCTGCTTAAAAGAGACAAGAGGACTAAAGGAGCCAATGTGTTGAAATCTCTTTGGAAATTGCTTCAGAATCGTGGTTGCTGAATAAATGCAGTGTTTTATCATGAACGTGTTGTGTGAGAGACCCTAGTGGTTCACTGGTTTAATTGATTGGTTGCTGGTCAGACCCTCTGTGGCTCCAGCATACCAGGCCCATCAAGGGAGGACAGTGAGATTACTTGTGCTCATAAAGATTTACAGTCTTGGAAACACTAAGGAGCAGTTTCATTCCCTGTTAGAAGGTCAAAATCAGTTAGAATCGACTTGACAGCACTACATTTTGTTTTTGTTCATCATAAAGGAATGAAATTTTGGCTTGGGAAGGCTTTAAAACATGTCACCTGATGCATTGCTGTAGAAGAGATTTTGAAAGGCTTCTTGGATCGACATTACGTTACACTATTGTAGCAAAATTGTAAAGTGACCATGGGAGCTCATGTGACTTTGTGTCATAGCTAATTGGTGATGCCGTGAAATATTAGCATCAAAGTGCAGCCTCTTCTATGTTGTTAGGTGTCGTTGTGTCCATTTCAATCCCCTAAAATCCTCTATATAACAGCATGAAACACCGCCCTCTCCTGCACCATCCTCACAAATGCCCCCATGTTTGAGCCCCTGTGTCAATCCATTTTGTTGGAAGGCCTTTCTCTTCTTTACCTCTCTCCCTTACCAAGCACAATGTCTGGGAGAAACAGAGGATTTCTCCCAAGTTGTCTCCCACAAATACATGCCAAACTTAGGTGCTTGTTACGTCTGTCAAATGACTACACTTGGGGGGTCAACAGAAGTAGGTCAGGGGATATTCTCCCTAAGGTTTATCAGCCATTCAGAATAAGCAGACACAACTGTTTATCCCACAACAAGCAGGGCCCAGTCTCTTCTGATAAGGAGAGTAGTAAATTGTTTCTCTGAAGGAGAACCCAGGGAGGTAAAGCCCATTGAAGGATGATCAAGGTTAGGCTGCTAAATTGAGTCTAGGAAGCTGCCCTTCTTGTCACATGTATACCCTTAGTCCCACCCCTTGCCATCAAGTGTTCACCCCTAGCTCATCCCCTTCCTGTTACACCTATACCCATTGTATATCCCTCCTCCTATTGCTTGTAGTGCCTATAGTTCAGCCCCTTCCTGTGACGTGTGTGGTTACCTCCAATCATGCCCCCTAAGTAGATATAAGCCTCTGTTAGCTACGTGTTGGGACCGATACATTGATGCGCTTCACCTTGCTCTCCTGCCCTCGGTCCACGCTGTATGTGGACCTGGCTGGTAATATCATGGCCGTCCATGAGGTGAGCATGCTACTATGAAATGTGTCTAATGCCATTATTTCAATCTCTTACCTCTCATGCTCTCTATGACTTTATTATAATCTTTATGTGTCTTAACCGTAAAATGCACTTACTGAACCTGTGATTAGTTGTGAATGGTTGGCCTTTCCCCCCACAGATGTCCTTCTCCAGGGACTTGTCTCTCCTGACAAAATGTGGGAACAAAAGTATGACAAGTCATAGAGGCCAGTCCCACAGCTAAGAGAATGCTAGTGGTCATCATGTTCAACTAGTCTGCCTTCCATGATCTGCAAATGTGAAAAATCTTACAGTGGCCCGTCTCAAAGCCTTGTGTGTAAGTCCTAGAATCCTAACACAGTTTAACAGGCAAATGCACTGAAGTTCAGTCAACCTATAAGAAAATTGGAACCTAAGTACATTTTCCCAATCAGCAAAAAAGGACATCCTATTATGATACAGCACATATTGTGCTTTGTTTGTCAGTATATTCTATGAGCTTAGTGTGTATTGATGTGTGTATTCAGTATTTTTTGAGGGGAGCAGTCCATAATAATTACATGACAGTGGCTTTGTGTCTCAGAGTGGGAAGATTTTAAGAATATCTATATTCTATTGTTACCTTTCCCAATTTCCCTGTTTCCCTTTTCAATAGCTTGGCCTATCTCCACAAAAGTACAAAATACACAAGAGGGCAACTGTAGAGTGACTGAAAAGTAGGCGAGTAACATAGAAACACTTTAGAAAATTTCATGATTCCCCAAATAATCATCTCTTTCAGTAGGTAATATGCTAGCTCTTGATCACGTAGAATTTTCCAAGAGGAAACCGTGAATCCACGGCTTTTGGTTGCTACTTTGCTAGTTCATACCTGCAGCTCTCCAATGGCTAAGGAGGGGCTAAAGGGAAAAATACAAGTTCTGCAGTGTTTCCTAGTTGTTATGTTCCTTTCACCCTGTGCTTCATGTTTTGATAAATATTCTGGTTGGTCCTGTGCAAGGAGGTGAATTTCTATCCTCCTTCCAATAGAAGAGAGGATGTGAATGTGGAATTGAGGCTGTTATTTTTGATCATTTTTCTGATTTATGTTATGTGTTATGAATGTTCTCTATCCTGAACCACATAGAGAAGACTAAGGTTTCAGTTGGTCACAGACAAACTGTACAGAGATAGACACATAATGCCAGAAGAATGCAGTTGTTGGGATAGCATGTAATTAGTGAGGAAGTATGCGTAATGCAGTGGTTCTCAACCTTCCTAATGCTGCGACCCTTTCATACAGTTCTCATGTGTGCTCACCCCCCAACCAAAAAATTATTTTCATTACTACTTCATTACTGTAATTTTGCTACTCTTAGGAATTGGGCGACCCCTATGAAAGGGTCATTTGGCCACCAAAGGGGTCTCAACCCACAGCCTGAGAACCGCTGGTCTAGTGGGTGAAGGGATGAGGCTGGTAGCTAGACCCTGATGGTAAACCTTAGTAGAACAAGACCCCTGTGTCTAATCCCCATGTGAAGTCTCTGTTTCCCAGCACTGTCATCTTCATCCTTTCACATAGTGGAATGCATGGTACCTTGCCGAACCAGAATATATGGAATGTTGTAGGGCACTGTGTCTGTTGAAGAGGTGGTTATGGATTTCTCCTAGGAAGAATGGGCATTGCTGGATCCTTTTCAGAGGAAACTCCATAGAAATATGATGATGGAATCTTTTAGAAACCTGGCCTCAGTAACTGTGAATATTTTCATTAAAAAGGCATATATATGTGTGTGTGGCATAGTTATTGATGCTACTGTAGTATGTCAGCTGAGTAATGGGAATAATTGTAACATAAATGAGTATATAATTTCCTTTCAGCAGTGTGCATGTCATGCTTCCCCCATAAATATAAAGCTCTTAGTGTTATACTAACTTCTTACATCAAGTGTGACCATGAGTCTACTAAGTTCTTTACATGTTATAAATGTGAGTGTTAACGTTTGGTGCAGAGAATATGTGTGTGTTGTGCCTTGGAAGTGCTCTGTGTTTTTTACAAGCTTAACAGGATACTTTTATTATAAATAGATTTACACCCACCCCAAATCCACAGCCCTGGAGGAACATAGGATTGGCTCGGTGTCAGGGAATTGTTGATCATCTTTTCAGACTTCCTGGTGATGTGCCTTTCTCCAAGAGCAGCTTGTCAGATACACCTTTTCTCCCTCATAGGACACCAATGTGATGGGGACCTGCGTTAGGCTGGGTTGTCTAGAAAAATACAACTGTAGACACTGACATGTGCATAACAAAGTGCTTTATATCAAGAAGTAAACTTTTATCAAGAGAACCCAGCCCAGCTCAGCTGAAGCCCATGGGTCCAATGCTAGCTGGAGCATCCATGGCTCAGTGTGTTCAAGTCCCCAAACTTCAGTTTTTGGGTGAACATCAGTCCTTTTTTGCTGCCCACCTTAATATATGTGTGTGTATCATATACATATATGTAAATCCATATATATTCACTCTAATATGTGCATAGAATTTTCTTGTTTTAGTTTATTAATTCATCAGTATATGAGGACTTTCAACATGACAGAAAACTACAGGACTCTAAATCCATTGACTTTCATCACAAAATGGTTGGAAACATATTCCCTGTTTCAGGGTTTGGATCTAAATAATTTTGCACTTCCTTTTCTGTAAGGTAAAGGCTGTAATTTTGATCATGCTGTATTTTTTAATTAAGACATTTTATTGGGGACTTGTAAACTCTTATTCACAATCCACACATGCATCCATTCTGTCAAACACATTTGTACATTTGTTGGCTTCATCATTCTCAATGACCTCGTGGTCTCACAGACTGGTGTGCTTCTTCCATGTGGGCTTTATTGCTTCTGAGCCAGATGGCTGCTTGTTTACGTTCAAGCCTTTAAGACCCCAGATGCTATATCTTTTGATTGCTGGGTACCATCAGCTTTCTTCACCATATTTGGTTGTTCACCCGCTTTGTCTTCAATGGTTGTGTCTGGAAGGTGAACATTCTAGAATGCCAATTTAATTGAAGAATGTATTCTTGCATCGAGGGAGTACTTGAGTGGAGGCCCAATGTCCTTCTGCTACCTGAATACTAACCCTGTAAATTTATGCCCATAGATCTAGTTCCCCATCCTCATGTATAAATATATTTGCATACGTTCATGCCTTTATTTAGACCTCTATAAGTTCCCTTTGCCTCCCAGCTCTTTCCTCTATTTCCTTTGATTGCCCTCCTGTCCCACTATCATGCTCAATCCCCATCAGGTTCTCAGCAATTCCTCTTAGTTACATTACCCTTGATCATGCCCTGCCAAGCCTCCCATTCCCTCCTCCTCACTGATTTGGATCACTTATTGTTCCCTTATCCCTTGGTTTATTAACACCACTTCCTCTCCCTCCACCTCCCTGTCTCCCATGTCCCCATGGAACTATCAGTCTCCTTGTTTTCTCCTCCAATTGTTCATCCAGCCTATCTTATTTAGACAGACCTGCGGAGATCATAACATGCCTAAAACAAGACAGAGCACAAACAAGAACGAGCACAAACAAGAACAATATACAGCAAAAAACAAAACAAAAAAAACAACCCAACAACAAATCAATGACAAAAACTACAAAACAAAACAAGAAAGAAAAGCTTTTGGTTAGTTCAAGGATTGTTTGTTGGTCTTTTTTTTCTTTTTGCTTTTTTCTGGTGTGTGGGGGTTTTCCGGAAAAAACAGAAAACCCGCTAGACAAGTTCTAAAAGAGCTGTAACATTTGTTTGTTGGTCTTTAGGAGTGTTTTGCAGTCCAGTATGTTGGGGCACCAAACCCTGGCCCCTAAGTATACTTTCAGCATTCCCTGGGGACCTCGTTGCTCCATTCCCTTGCCGTTTTGTTGCACCTCCTTAAGGTTTTTCCTCGGTGTGGCAGGATCTGATTGGGTACAATTCCCACACTGTATCTCCGGTGTTGTCCCCTGTAGGGCTATTGGTCAGTCAGGGATGTCATGTCTCATAGTGGGGCCGGCCATGTGCTGTTCTCTGTCGACTGGCTTCTCTAATTGGGAACATTGACCTCTTGGTCTGGTGGGCCATGATGTGCTCCACTCTCTCCTCCTCCCCCTTCATCTGCTCCCGTGTGCTCCGATCAGATATGTCCCTCTTCTGGAGCTGTAGATTCGGGGCCATCCTTTGAAATAAATGCTTCTGAGGGGAGGGGCAGGTGTCCACTTAGTAGTTGGTATTGGGACCGGCCTCCCAGACCTCTCCATTGGTTCCCTACTCCATGCTGGCATGTTGTATTCACATCTTGGAGCACCAGGTTGAAGTCTGGTCCCCTTTCCCTGTGGAGACACAAACAATAACCTCCCCTTGGGTGGGTTAGTGCCAAGTGCCCCTGCTACCCTTTTCTTTTTATTATTTTTTACCCTTTCCTCACCTCCTTTTTAGTTGCCTACCATGTGTATCCCTGTATTTGGTCTGGTCCCTGCCATATTACCTGGTCCTCATCCCGGGAATGTTTGTATACCGTAGCTTTTTCCCTGTGCACCCCCCCCCCTTTTTTTTAAGTTTACTTCAGCAGCCTTTCAAGTATTTCTATATTTAAGTCAATGCTATCTTGAGGTCTGTTTTCTCTTTTTTGCTAATGCTGCGACCCTTTCATAGAGTTCTCATGTGTGCTCACCCCCCAACCAGAAAATTGTTTTCATTACTGTAATTTTGCTACTCTTAGGAATTGGGCGACCCCTATGAAAGGGTTTTCGGCCCCCAAAGGGGTCTCAACCCACAGGCTGAGAACCGCTGGTCTAGTGGGTGAAGGGATGAGGCTGGTAGCTAGACCCTGATGGTAAACCTTAGTAGAACAAGACCCCTGTGTCTAATCCCCATGTGAAATCTCTGTTTCCCAGGACTGTCTTCTTCATCCTTTCACATAGTGGAATGCATGGTACCTTGCCGAACCAGAATATATGGGATGTTTTAGGACACTGTGGCTGTTGAAGAGGTGCTGTGGATTTCTCCTAGGAAGAATGGGCATTGCTGGATCCTTTTCAGAGGAAACTCCATAGACATATGATGATGGAATCTTTTAGAAACCTGGCCTCAGTCGGTATGAATATTTTCATTAAAAAGGAAAATATGTGTGTGGTGGGGCATAGTAATTGATGCTACTGTAGTATGTCAGCAGAGTAATGGGAATACTTGTTACATAAACAAGTGTAGTAATTTCCTCTCCGCAGTGTACATGTCATGCTTCCCCCATGAATATAAAGCTCTTAGTGTTATACTAACTTCTTACATCAAGTGTGACCATGAGTCTACTAAGTTCTTTACATGTTATAAATGTGAGTGTTGACGTTTGGTGCAGAGAATGTGTGTGTGTTGTGCCTTGGAAGTGCACTGTGTTTTTTACAAGCTTAACAGGATACTTTTGTTATAAATAGATTTACACCCACCCCAAATCCACAGCCCTGGAGGAACATAGGATTGGCTCGGTGTCAGGGAATTGTTGATCATCTTTTCAGACTTCCTGCTGAGGTGCCTTTCTCCAAGAGCAGCTTGTCAGATACACTTTTTCGCCCTCATAGGACACCAATGTGATGGGGACCTGCGTTAGGTGGGGTTGTCTAGAAATATACAACTATAGACACTGACATGTGCATAACAAAGTGCTTTATATCAAGAAGTAAACTTTTATCAAGAGAACCCAGCCCAGCTCAACTGAACCCTATGAGTCCAATGCTAACTGGAGCATCCATGGCTCAGTGTGTTCAAGTCCCCACACTTCAGTTTTTGGGTGAACATCAGTCCTTTTTTGCTGCCCACCTTAATATAAGTGTGTGTATCATATACATATATGCGTGTCTATATATGTAAATCCATATATATTCACAAATATGTGCATAGAATTTTCTTGTCTTTGTTCATTAATTCATCAGTATATGAGGACCTTCAACACTAGAAAACTATAGGACTCTAAATCCATGACATCATCACAAAATGGGTGGAAGCATGTTCCCTGCTTTATGGTTCTGATCTGAATAATTTTGTACTTCCTTTTCTGTAAGATAAATGCTGTAATTTTGATCATGCTGTATTTCTTAAATTAAAACATTGGGGCCTTGTAAAACTCTTATCACAATCCACACATCCATCCATTGTGTCAAGCACATTTGTACATTTGTTGGCTTAATCATTCTCAAAACATTTTCTTTCTACTTGAGCCCTTGCTATCCGCTTCTCATTTTTATTTCCATCTATCCCTCATGAACCCTTGATAATTTGTAAATTATTATGTTTTTTTCATGTCTTACACAGACAGATGTCTTCCTTCACACACTTCTGTTTTCTATCTCTCTGGGAGGGGGTTATATGTATATCATTGTGATCAGTTTCCTTTCTCCCACCATTTTCCCTTTACCCTCCTGATTAGCAATTAATGGTTAGTGAGCTAAGTACCAAAAGTTATTACTGTGTGTTGAAATGTAGCCTACAGCGTTTTAATATTTATTAGCTATTTATGGCATATTGTTAATATTTTATGGATATGATAACTAAATTATAATTAGAGGAATTTGTATTTCTTTTTGGAAGTCTCTTCCTTTACAAATGTTAATCTCATTGCTGTAGTTAGAACATACAGTCAATTTTTAATATCATTGGTAAAAGTGGACATTTTTGTTTGTCCTTTTTCTGAGGTGGCGTGTTTTTCTCTCTCCTCTAAGTGTGACATTTTGACTTTTTCTTTTTTAGGAATGTATATTAGCTTATTAACATACTGAGCTATATCTGTTTTATGTTAGATTTGTAGATTTTTTTTTCTTAGCATGAAAAGCCTTTGACTTTGTTTAGTATGTGTGATAATCTGGGTACTTTAGAGAAACAAATCCACAGAAACTCATGAATAAAAGAGTTTTATGTAAATGGTAAGTGCACATCAAGAATATATCCAAACCTAGTGCTGCCCAAGTTAATAAGTCCAATATTAACTCATGTGTCCAATACAAATCCACAAAGTTCTCCTCCATATCTCAAAACAGACACAGTGATGCCAACTGCAGGAGGAAAGCTGAATCAGTGGATATGTGCTAGCAGGGGTCTCCACACGGGTGCTCCAGCACCCAGGGCTGCATCGGGGTAGATCCATTTGGCTTCTCCTCTGGGATAATTTGCAGGAAGTGAGTCTTGCTAGCTGAAGCAGGGAACTGGCTAAGGCACCTGCACCCTGGTCCCACCATTAGAAAGAAAGACAGGAGAAAGGCGAGGCTCACCAGGCCATTTATCCCTCTGTCCTTCAATTAACCCCACATGTGTTTATCGGCCAGGTTAAGATATTAATTCTTTTTTTTAACATTAATTGGTATATCACAGTGCTTATTTCTTAAGGTAAGTCAACTAACTGTAGGACATATTTCAATTAATCATCATATGTAATTATTTTAATGTGTTCCCTGACTCAATTAACAATATTTTATGAACTTTTTCATCTTCTTGAAAATCCATTATCAATATTGCTCTACAGTTTTCTTGAAGTATCATCTCACCTTGTTAACAGGTTATTACTGGTCTCATAGAAAATGTAAGTGTACTCTCATAACCATTGTTAGGTTTCACCCAATAACTTGAACTTAGACAAAATCATAAACGTGTTTATTCATACTATGTGAATACTCTGCTGTCTAGTTGCCAGAGTCTTCAACTTTAATCTGTCTTACAGTTACCCTTGACGTTTCTCTGGAAGTTAATTTTGATTCAGTTGTTTATAGACCTTCTGAGCATCCTGAATCTCACTCAACTCTTATAGATCACTTGCTCTGACTAGATCCGCTAGATCCTTGCAGCTGACTCCTCGGTGTAGAGTGACAAATGATTTACACTAATCTTGAGAAATAGTCACTCACACCTGAGACTATGGATGAGACATCTTAGAACCCAAGCCAATAAGCTCTCTCCTACAGTATGTGTTGTTTTCCATTGGTCAACATTAACTAGAAAGCTTGGAATCCAGAATCTAGGCCAAGATGACACAATGGTTGCTCAGTCATCTCTTTCCTGGATCCATCTTGTTCTTTAAACTTCTGCCCTTACCTTTGCTCTGGGCATCACCTATTTACCTACCCCTTGACATTCCTTGACTGTAGGCTGCAGACTTTCCTGAAGGCTTTAAAATTAGACATCCGTAAACACAAGAGCTTAAGAGAGTAGTAAATAAGGATTCCCCTGACTTGTTTTCTTGTTTAAAATATCTCTGTCTTGGCCAAGGTACCTCTAGGATGTCCTATTGGTGTCCCTCTGTCTCTTGTTGTCCACCTCTAAAGCAAGTTTCTCTACTTACCTCACTATTGTGCATAAATGGGCTACCCAACCACAGGCATCTCTTCACACACAATAAATATTTTGTAAAGAGTACCCAGGATGCAAGGGGATTGGAGCAGGTCAAACTTGGGTTACACTTGGCTGGAGTGGCATATATGACCATGATTCAACTTGATCACTTTAGCCAAATATGTCAAGGGTTATGGTCTGAGGTGCAGCAGTAGAGGCTGGTAAAGAACATTCTTCATAAAATATCCCATTCTACAGTTAGATTGCTGGTGAAAAGAAGATATTTACCTTCAATGGAGCGTGAGAATTTTGAGGCCTTAAATACTTCCACTTTATTCTAAAAATAAATATTGTATATATAGGATGTGGATCCAAAATTGATAATGATATTTGAGAAATTAGCAAAATTGCTCTGTAAAGATAGAGTGGGCTCTTGTTAAATGCAAACACCCTCAGACTGGAGCAGGACTTTGATCCCGAGTGTTGAGGGTGGTCACTATTTAGCATTGCCTCTTCTTCTGTTTCAGAACAAAGATTTGCCACAGAGAAATATGGTCCAGTCTAGGGAGCTAGAAATCTGTCTTGCACATTGAAGCTTCACAAGGAAGGATTTCAACTTCTGATGGGGTTCTGAACCAAATCCATTCACCTGACACCAAACAGGTTGAGCAACTCTGGAGTTCCTAGGGGCGTCGCTAGGTAGAGGAGCTTGAGGGGAAGCAGGAGGGATCCGGGCGTCCTGGGGTCTGAACCCAGGAAAACACCAGTGTACAAGGGCCCAGGCTGCTCCAATAGTCAGGGTCCAAGTTCTTTGTGCATCTCCCTGAATGATAGAATGCACTGGTTACATAACCATTTAATAACTGTATTAGAACTTAAATTGTGAGCACTCTGATTTTCAAAAAGCTGGTGGCATAGTGGATACAGATTGGACAGCTAACTGCAAGGTCCGTGGTTCAGAATTACAAGTCACCCCTCGAGAGAAAGACAGTGTTTCTAATCTTTTAAAGAGTTACAGTCTCAGAAACGTACAAAGGGCTGTTCCACCTTCTTTTAAAGGTCGCTATAATCAGAATCTATTTGGTGGCAGTGAGTTAGGTTTTAGGTTTGCATTGCTGATGACATAACAACTGTCCATTTGCTGCATCCCCACTTTGATTAAGCCTCCATTGAATTCTTATCATTAACCAAGAATGTAGATCATCTTCCCCTTGGGGAGAATGCCTTAGAAAATAGATTGCCTGCACTCTTCTCCAGCCAACCCCCTCTAAGGGCCTGCCTAGATGTATCCTTCATGGAGCTCACCTTACTGAAGACAGCACAGGGGACATTGTCATGAGTCTAGCCTTGACTGCCTCAGTTTGAAGGCCTTGGGCCAATCTTGTAATTTTTTCTATCTAAAAATGTGCAGGTCCTAATTATGATGTCATTCCTGCTGCTACAGTCCCACCTGTATCTGTGATGTATTGATCTGCCACCAATCGTGATCTGTGACATGCCTTTTGTTCTGTGCCCTATTATCCAGGGTCCCAACTGAATCCTCAATTACATTTTCACCTCCTACTAATGGCCCCCCTTATCCATACGTTTTTTGTGTATCTTTTATTGTCTCTTATAGTTTAATAAATATTCTCCTTAATTTATATTTGACAAAGGGATCACTTTTCTACCCTAACACACAATTTGGGATCTGAAATGACTCAAGGTATAGTTCTTTGGGACAGCATCTTGACAGCCATCCCTGCAGGTGAGGTCAGGCCCTGCAACCCCCTGGCTTCTGTCCTGAATGGGCAAATGTTACAAAGGTCTTTTAGTTCTGTGGATAAATGCTCACTCTGCACCTTAGCCTCACACCAAACACACCCAGCTCTGTATAGGGTGGCAAAGCTAGTTCTCCACATAAGTAATCATATGTACCTCACTTTACTTACTAACCTTCTGCCCAAAGGCACTCAACTCTTGTCCTGTGGCCTGGAAATCCCACTGCTCTGTCTCATTCTCTTGGTTCTGCTGCCACCATGTCTGTGTTGCTGCTTCTCCCCATCACTTTTTCTCTTGTGTCACAGCTCTTTGTCTTTGGGATTGAAGAGTTTCAATGCAAGAATCTAGGATCCACAGCCCCCTACTCCTGGCTCATTTTTTTGATGGTAGTGAGATCCCAATTGCTCTCTCTGAAATGACTCAATTGGTCCTAATATGATTTCCAATCTGACTAATCCTCAGGTTAGGTTTCAGACCGTTTATTTACATAACCACAAGGCACAAAGGTGCCAATTTATTGTTGGGCAAGCTGCCCAATCCTCTTAAACAAACAAACAAAAAAAAACAAACTCACTGCCATCAAGTTAACACTGACTCATAGCGAGCCTGTATGACCGGGTAGAACAGCCCCCGTGGGTTTCCAAGACTGTAACTCTGTAGCGGAGTAGAAAGCCATGTCACTTGTGTGAGAAGGAAGCCCCATCCCACTTTCAAGGAGAAATTGGTGGTTTCAAACTGCTGACCTTGCAGTTAGCAGTTCAACAGTCACCACTATGATGTGCTCCTTTCCTCGTTCACATTGGTGGGCGACAAACCCACATAAGTAATTTGGAAGAAGTTAAGGGGACATAGCTAGAAAGACTGTAAAACTTGTATAGGTCAACTGTCTTAACTCAGTGATAATCAACCTTCCCAATGCCGCGAGCCTTTAATACAGTTCCTCATGTTGTGGTGATCCCCCAACCACAAAATTACTTTGGTTGCTATTTTAAAACAGTAATTTCACTACTGTTATGGATCAGGCAACCCCTGTAAAAGGGTCATTCGACCCCCAAAGGGGTCTGGAACCATAGATTGAGAACCGTGATGTAACTGCATTAATACAAAAAATACTACATTAACAACATTATCTATATTGTGATTCAAAAGTGCACTCACTATTGGGGGATATATACTTCTTCATTTATATATATAATATTTCATATATATATTTCAATCTCATAGATTTCATATAAGTGTTTATTATGGAGCCTTGGTTTTGACATGTGTTTAGAGTTGGCCTGCTATCCTCAAGATTAGAGGTACACACCCATTAGCTTCCGGTCATGGCTTTAGGGTCTCGGGAGCTCTGTACAGCTGTTCTCCTGTGTCCTATCTGCAACTTATGCGTCTAACTCTAAGTGATGGTGAGTTTTAAAGTGTTTCTAAAGTGATTGCACAATTTATAGTTTCTCTGTAAAATAATTTTTAGCTTATTTATTTATTTTAAATTAAAAGATCATTTTTTTTCAGGACACTTACAACTCTTGTTACAATCCATATATCGGTTGTATCAGGCATATTTGTACATATGTTGCCTTCATTCCTTTCTAGACACTTACTTTCTTTTTTAAAAAAATCTTTTTTATTAGAGGCTAATACACCTCCTATCACAATTCACATATACATCAACTGTGTAAAGCACATCTGTACATTCGTTACCCTCATCCCTCTCAAAACACCCACTCTCCACCCAAGCCTTTGGCATCAGGTCCTCATTTTTTCCACTCTCTCCCCACTTCCCCCTCCCTCATGAACCCTTGATAATTTATTAATTATTATTTTGTCATATCTTGCTCGGTTCCACGTTTCACTTCACCCACTTTTCTGCCGTCTGTCCCCCAGGGAGGAGGTCACATGTAGATCCTTGAAATCGATTCCCCCTTTCCACCCCACCCTCCTCCTACCCTCCCAGTACCGCCACTCACACCACTGGTCCTGAGGGGATCATCCACCCTGGATTCCCTGTGTTTCCAGTTCCCATCTATGCCAGTGTACCTCCTCTGGTCTAGTCAGACTTGCAATTGCAAGGTAGGATTGGGATCATGACAGTGTGAGTGTGTGTTGAGGGGTGGGTGGGAGGAATTTAGGAACTAGATGAAAGTTGGATTTTTCAGTTGGTATATTGCACCCTGACTGTCTCTTCTCTTACCCAAGAACCTTCTGTAAGGAGATGTCCAGTGGCCCACAAATGGGCTTTGGGTCTCCACTCCGCACTCCCCGCTCATTCACTATGGTAAGATTTTTTGTTCTGATGATGCCTCATACCTGATCTCTTTGACACCTTGTGATTACACAGGCTGGTGGGCTGCTTCCATGTGGGCTTTGTTGCTTCTGAGCTTGATGGCCGCTTGTTTACCTTCAAACCTTTAAGACTCCAGACGCTATATTTCTTCATAGCCGGGCACCATCAGCTTTCTTCACATTTCTTATGCACCCACTTGCTCTTCAGAGGTTGTATCAGGGAGGTGAGCACACAATGATATGATTTTTTTGTTCTTTGTTGCTGGAAAACCGATCCCTTGAGCATCTCATGGTCACACAGGTTGGTGTAATTCTTCCATGTGGGTGGGCTTTATTCTTTCTGAGCCAGATGGCTGCTTGTTTACGTTCAAGCCTTTAAGACCCCAGATGCTATATCTTTTGATAGCTGAGCACCATCAGATTTCTTCACCACATTTGGTTGTTCATCCTCTTTATCTTCATTGGTTGTTTTGGGAAGGTGAGCATCATAGAATGCCAATTTAATAGAAAGTATTCTTGCATTGAGGGAGTACTTGAGTGGAGGCCTAATGTCCTCCTGCTACCTTAATGCTAACCCTATAAATTTATGCACATAGATCTATTTCCCCAACCTCATGTATATATTTGCATATATACATGCCCTCATCTAGACCTCTATAAATGCCCTTTGCCTCCCAGCTCTTTCCTCTATTTCCTTTGACTGCCCTGCTGTCCCACTATCATGCTCAATCCCCATCAGGGTCTCAGCAATTCCTCTTAGTTACATTACCCTTGATCATGCCCAACCAGGCCTCCCATCCCCTCCTCATCACTGATTTGGATCGCTTGTTGTTCCTTTGTCCCTGGGTTTATTAACACCACTACCTTTACCCCCACCTTCACCTCTCACATGTCCCAGCGCAACTATTGGTCCCCTTGTTTTCTCCTCCAATTGTTGATCCCCCGGCGCAACTCTTGGTCCACTTGTTTTCTCCTCCAATTGTTGATCCAGCCTATCTTATTTAGACAGACCTGGGGGGATAATAACATGCACAACACAAGACAGAGCACAACTAAGCAACTATATACAACAAAAAACAACAAACCAATGACAAAAACTACAAAACACAACAAGAAAGAAAAGCTTGTAGTTAGTTCAAGGATTGTTTGTTGGCCTTTAGGAGTGTTTTGCAGTCCAGTTTGTTGGGGCACCATGCCCTGGCCCCAAAGTATACTTTCCATATTCCCTGGGGACCTTGTCGCTCCATTCCCTTGTGGTTATGTTGCACCCCCTTAATGTTTTGCCTCGGTGTGGTAGGATTTGATCGGGTGCAATTCCCACACTGTATCTCCGGTATTGTCCCCTGTAGGGCTATGGGTCACTGAGGGACGTCATGTCTCATAGTGGGGCCGGCCATGTGCTCTTCTCTGTTGCCTGGCTGCTCTAATTGGGAACATTGACCTCTTGGTCTGGTGGGTCATGATGTGCTCCATTCTCTCCTCCGCCCCCTTCATCTGCTCCCATGTGCTCCGATCAGATATGTCCCTATTCCGGAGCTGTGGTTTCAGTGCTGTCCTTTGAAATAAATGCTTCTGAGGGGAGGGGCAGGTGTCCACTTAGTAGTTGGTGTTGGGACTGACACCCCCAGACCTCTCCACTGGTTCCCTACTCCACACCGGCATGTTACATTGACATCTTAGAGCACCGGGTTGAAATCTTGTCCCTCTTTCCCTGTGGAGACACAAACAATACCCTCCCCTTGAGTGGGTTAGTGCCAAGTGCCCCTGCTACCCTTTTCTTTTTATTATTATTTTTTGCTTTCTCCACCTCCTTTTTAGGTGTCTACCATGTGTATCCCTGTATTTGGTCTGGTCCCTACCATATTACCTGGTCCTCATCCCAGGAATGTTTGTATACTGTAGCTTTTTCCCTATGCCCCTTTTGCCTGTTTTTTATTTTCTAAAGTTTACCTCAGCAGCCTTTGAAGTCTATCTTTAAGTCAATATTATCTTGAGGTCTGTTTTGTCTTTTTTGCCCTCTGGGTGAGGTTGTTCTATGAGGTGGTCGCTTATTTATGCTTGGTGAGTGTTGTTCTTCTGCCCATACTGGGTCGGCAAGGATCTTTTGTAGGGATGGGTTTCTTCTAACGTATTCTTTGGGTTTTTCCTTGTCTGGGAATACTTACTTCTCCATCTGTCTTGATCAATAATTTGGCTGGGCAGAGTATTATTGGGTTTGCCTTGTTTTCCTTCTTTGGAATATGTTACTCCACTCTCTCCTCTTCATAGTTTCTGCTGATAGTTCTGAGCATATTCTTATTTGGGAAGCTTTATATGTAATTGTTTGTTTTTCCCTAGCTGCTCTCATGATTTTCTCCTTTTCCTCAACGTTGGATAATTTAACTATTATGAGCCTTGGTGACTTCTTCTTGGGATCTATTCTTGCTGGTGTTCTTTCAGCCTCCTGAATGGTTGCCTGGTTTTCACTCATTAACCTGAGGAAGCTTTCCGTCATGAATTCTCTATTGTTGCAAATGACTTCTTTGTTGTGTCTTCCTCTGGTATGCCAATAATTCTAATGTTGTTCTGCTTCATAGTATCACATATGGCTCTTCAGTTTTCTTCAGCTTCTCTGATGATCTGATTAGACTTTTGTTTGCGTTTGTTAAAGTCTGCTTGGCTATCCTCCAAGTCACTGATGCAGTTCTCTGATTCCTCCAGTCGCTTCTCGACATCCGTTAGTCTGCTACTCATTTTTGTCATCTCCTCCCTAAGCTCCTGTATTTCTCTTTGATTTATGGCTTTTATCTCTTCTGTCATTTCATCCTTTTTCTGTATTGTTTCACTCATATCCTCTATAACTCCAAGTAGCATTCTGAAAATTTCTTTCCATGGCAGCTCAATGTCTGTTTCCTCTATGCATGTCATTATGTTCAGGACATCTTCTGGCATTACCTGTAGTTTCTCCCGTTTTTTCATTGAGGTTGTTGGGGCTAATGGCTGTTTGTGTTGTGTTGTTTTACATGAGCCAGGTGCCATTTTTCAGGGAGCCGAAGGCCACTGACTCTCTCTGGGAGACTTGAAGGAGTACTTCTTTTAACTGCCTATAGCTTATTTCACTATGGAATCAAACTACCACGTTACCCTCCTGTGGCTTCCCTCTCAGGGGAGTGACCCAGAAGGGTTGCCTGCTTTGGTGTTGCAGAGGTTGGGGGAAGGTTTCTGCCTCAGCGTTGAGGAGTGTTGGCGGAGCTGTCTTATGCCCCCTGGCACACAGGCAGGGATTCCCCAGTAAGGAGTTGAGCAGAGTATCCCCTGGTGGAGGTGGTGAGGGCCTTCCCAGCCTCGGGCTAGCTACACAGCAGTGGAGCTCACCTACCTGGGTGTATTGCAGCATAGGCTAAGGGGAGTGGTCTGGAGGATAGCAGTAGTGTGTGAGAGACCAAGAAAGAGAAAAGGAGGAGAAAAAGAGTTAAAAGGCAAGCCCTCTGGGCCTGTAAGGGGTGGAGGAGGGGGGATACAGTGAAGAGATGGAAACAAAACAACAATGTATCTGAGTTGCAATCCCCTCCAGTGGAGTTGCACAGGTTTTGTCCCTGCTCCTAGGAGGCAGGTGGCATGCCATGGCTGTGTTGAGAAAAGCTCCCTGCACAGCCCTGCACCCCTCCAAGTCTAAGGGTGGGGGACAGAGAGGAGTCGCAAGGGTCCAGTCCTTGCCCCAAGGCCGGTGTTGGCAAACTGTGGCTCTGTTGAGACCAACCCACCCTACATGATCCAAATGGCCCTGGGCTCCAGCAAAAACAATGTTAGGGCATAGGTCAAGCCCCAGCTGGCCTCCCCTGAGTTTAGCCAAAATCCCCCAGCCCCTCCAAACCCCGTGAGTCTGTGCCTACTTTTCTTTATGATGTTCCTCCTGCGCTCCAGCATTGTTGAATTTCCCTATAAACAAGTCTGGTGGGCTGAATTCTGTGTAGTACCTCTGGTCAATCTTTAGTTTATAATAACTCTTTATATAGCCCATTTAAGATGTTTCCAGATGCTTTAATTAACAGTCATCTTCAAGGTTCCTTAATTTGCCATTCTCCTTGAGAGTCACACAGTAAGTCATTGATATTTTTGTATGCTGTGCGGTAATTGATATTTTTCGTTCCTTTTGGTGACACTTATATTTGATTACCCAATCTCTATTTGTTATAAAGTCATCTTTTATTCATATGTCTGAAAATTATGAGTTTAAATTTTATTGCTCGTGGTATAAGCATGCAATAAGGGCACCGTTAACAGTATTGAGAACTTTGCGTGTTAAGAAGAAAGAAAGAACAGTAGCCGCATCTGGAACTAAAAGTTATGTCTTACTCACATTGTATTCTCCCATCAGCCTGCAGATGGTGCATTACCAGCAGCTTAGAAGAAGGAGGGAGAAGAGCCTGGTATTACTACTTTTGGGATGTCCTCATTAGAGATTGAAATTTGTGAGCATCATTAGAGCTGATCCAGATAAGACAAACAGAACATCCAAGTTGCCTGCAGTGCCCTAAGGACCAAAGAAAATGACCAAGGCTCAGGTGATTCTGATGTGTTTTGTCCTTTTCTGTATTTCCTACTAGAATTGAAGAACCTTTATAATACTGATTCAGTTCATTGGAAAAGTGGAGACTTGAAATATTAGAAATTAGAGATAAACTTTGACTCTGACTTCAAAATTTTGCTGGAGAAGATTAGGAATATATTGATCATAGGATTAACACTGAACTATTGATATTCAATAAAATACATAACTGAGAATGCTTTGGATGGCATTATCTTCCAACTCATAATTCATTATTCTATGGCCAGCTCCTGAGAATCATCAAAATGATACGCTATGCATAGTTTTTAAGGAGAAATAAAATCACTTCTTTAGGAGAGTTCACTATTCCATGGGATTTTTGTCCGATTAAGTTTCTTTAATGCTTCTTTCTGGAGGTGATATGTTACATACTCTCCCAAACAGCAACATTCTCATTAATGCATCTAAAATGGGCCTTGTAGCAATACTGGCTTAAAAATAGTTGATAGCATCTCATCTCCTCTAACTATAGATGCAGCATCAACCATCAATGAGGCAGAGCTTAAATATACCTGTATGAGGCAGTGTTTAAACATACTTGTACCCTCCAGTAGTTTTCCAGTTATGACACCAGTATCTTTGCCACAGCCCTCTCCTAACTCAGCTCATTAATTTTATGCAGTGGCCATGGACTGATTACTGTCCAGAGTTACAGGTACCAGTTTTGTTTGGTAACAAATAATTTGGTATCAGAATTAATAGGCTACACATTGGTATTCATATTAAAGAACCCTGTAGGCACATTTGCTCTTCTTCAGGGAAGGTCTGTTTTCCCTGTCCCCTATTAGACATTTTTCCTTCTAAACATAGGCTCATTTGTTAGTTCTATCTTTATAGGCTCCTCTCAACTCCTCTTGGATATTCTCTTCTTGATCTTGTCTGCCTGTCCCACTATCTTGGCTGAAAAGCACTTTTTGTACCTGTCACCATTGGCTCTGTCACTGTGTCCCTTCTACCCTGGTCATTGTCTCCATTGGTGCAGCTCTTGACCCCTGAATAGTACAGTTCATTTTGCAGTAGCATCAGTAGACCAGTCCCTATGAGGTAGAGGTTCAAGATGGTCCATGATTTGCTCAGTAGCATCTCAAAAAACTAAATAGTCACGAAGTAAATAAATCCCTCTTCAAGATGTGGAAGATGGTGTGTCTCAAATCTATATACAGATCAGATATTAGTCTGTAGAATTCTCCTGATTAATGTGTTTGCAAAGGCTGATGAACCACATCATCAGGTCAGACAACAGTCCACTGCCTCACAAAGTGAAGTTGTTGAATCTGGTCAGCTATTAGGTTGCAGGGAGTGAGGAATCCAAATAGGAAGGTGAGACAGCAAGCTGCTGGCTCATGGAGTGGAGGAAGCTCCCAAGTCAGGTCATACAGGCAGCTCATAGTTGCCATTCAAGAAAATGGCTCATATTTTTGGAAGCTGACAAATCCCTAATCCATGAGTTCATTGTGAACTCTGTGGCTGCAGGGGCTAACAAAACCAAATGTGTCTCACTCTCTCTCACCACAGCATGCCTGCAGGAAGTTCTCTCTCTCCCTCTGGAGATGATGGCTTCTTAGCCCAACCTAGCACCTTCCCTGCTTAGGCAAGATTATGAGGGCTCCAGAGGTCTACCCAATGGCATTAGAGCTTGTAGAGAATGTGGTCAAAGATGACAGGTTGAAGAGCACATTGCAATTAAAGTTAAGGCAAAAGTGGCTGAGAAGAATTTGTCCTAATGTTGTCAAGAGTAGATTTTGCTAAGGTGTCCTTTAAGAATGTAGAAAGTTGTTCTGCATTTCTGAAGGGAGGTATTGCCTATGATTATTCTGATAATGGTTCTGAGTTATAGCTTCTTGTTCCTGATCCCAGGTTGTACCTTGTTCATTTTAGGCGACTTTGATGTATTTGGTAAAGTTTTATTTGGTAACAGCATGTAATTTGATATCAGACAAAGAGTGGAGTGGGAGGAATGACTTGAGTATTGACCAAATATGTGGGAGAGCTGAGGTATGTTTGACCACCCCCATCTGAACTGTTCCTGATACCTATTGCCACTGAAGGTACAGAGCCTCTTATAATGGTGATACTGGTAGAACTCCTCATTCCATTTCACAATGTACTGTAACTTGTTTGTTAATATAAAATGCTTAAAAGTGTGTGCTTCTTTGAATGTGAGAGCTCACTTTTCCTAGAAGTTGAGAGAAGTACTTCTGTAGCTCTCATGAGATTAGATTTCCAGTTATTTGATTTATATTATTGTATGTTTGCTTCCATAATTTTCTTTCTTTAAGATTCTCAAAACTTCCCGTTTTATATGCTTCTACATTACTATGAAAATCCATCTTGCACCTTACTATGAGAATCCATCTTGCAACCTGCTCTCCAGAGAACTCTGAATTTGTAACTGTCCTCTGAATACAGCACATTCCTCCCCTACTGAGTAAAAATGGATTGCCCTTTGCAGTATGCAGCACCATCTTGCATCTTGAGCTCCCACCATAAATGGGTCTCCTTTGTGCTTCCTTATCTTTCCCCTAAAGGTTTTGGTGTCCATTTTCTCATTGGTTCTCTTGTCCCTTTAAAGTTTTCTTCATTCTGGTGAAATAAGTTCTTTCTGTTTTCTAGTAGAGATGGTCAAATTGCCTTCTCTGTTGGAATTCTTTAATGGACGTATTTCTCTATATTTTATTCCTTTTGGTGAACCACATTTATAACTTCTGTTATTTTCAGGTATCTAAAATCATCTTTCTAGCAAGAAAATTCATATCAGCTTAGGATATACTTTAGCATTGTTCCTCCAATTTTTTTCTACTTGTAAGATTTTTTTAAATTCGTCTGTTTCTCCGATAATTTTGTAAGTGGAAAGGGCATTCTTGTTTTTTTTTATTAAATGCAAGTCTGCTATATATTCCTTACTATACAGTATGCCTTTGCTGCTTTTAAAGAGCGGTTTGACTGTATGTTCCAACAGATATTTTTTTGTTCTTATTCATATAATGCACAGTATATTCACTATTGCCCTCTCATTTTCTGTCTATTCAACATTGCTCTCTCTTGTTTTCTGTCTTTTGAGTAGTCTTCCTGTTTCCATATGTGTGATGCTGTCCTTGGTGTCATCGCACAACTCATCTTGTTTCAGTCATTAGTCTTCAGACATCAGTGTTGCCTTGTTTTGACTAATGAGCTTGCCCATCATTTCATTCAATAGATGTGGTTGATTTGATTTTTGTTTGTTCCATTCAGAAAGATCCATGTGTTTAGTTTCCATTTCTCTTGTTTAATAAGGAATTTGCTGTGAATTCATCATTGGTCTCAAAATTATATCAGTAAACTTATGTGTCATTTCTGTCAGTAAGGCCACATTTTCCAACTACTAATACCGTTCCCAAATTTTATAATCATCAGTGTACATGATTGTATGGTTGATCAATGTCAGCCTGAAAAAGTTATATTTTCTATCTATCTATCTATCTATCTATCTATCTATCTATCTATCTATCTATATACATTTATATATGTACATGTATTCAAATTGTATTGGGAGCTCTTAAAGATATCACAACTTTCCACAGTTCAATCACATCGAGCAGTGCTGTACAATTGCTACCACAGTTTCAAAACATTTTTATTTGAATTCTTTGATATTAGCTCCTCTTTTTCCCCTCTTTCCCCCACCCTCAATTTATTTATTGTGGAAAACAGAACCTGGATCAAAGTGTAAGCAGTCTTATCTCTATACTCCTTACCCCAGGGCTTAGACAACCAGTACTAATGTTAGAAGAAAACCTCCACAGCCCCAAGGATAAAGCTAGAGCTGATAATGCACAATCTCCAGATAGAGTTTTCACTATAATGGCCCTCCAGTAAGATGCTAGTATACAGCCCCTACAGGCGCCTTTCTTCTTGTTACTTAGCTAAAAGATGCCTAGTTTTAAAAGCAATCAGAGTCCCTTTATTGCTATCACTCAAGTAATCAACTATCCCTTTGTCTCTTAATCCCCTCTGGATGGGTTCTAAGGGATGGTTGTGTAATTGAAGAGCAGATATAGAAAGAAATGCATTGTATTATTTCACCAATTTATATAGTTTCAGGGCATGCAGCCACCTCCTGCACACACACAATTGCACACATACAGACACCTACCTATATAGCAAGGTAGGCAGTATCTTTATCCCGCAGGTCCCGGGACTAATTTGGGTGAGTAACTTAAGACCCGTGCTGAGGCTGAGGGCAGGTGGAAGGGAGAAACTGGTTTCTGAGCAGGGAGAACAATAACATTTCTGCTCTTGTAGTTAAAGCTGGTGGCAGATAGTAATGATGCTTGTATGAGGCATCATTAAGGTAGCGCGATAATGAGAGGATATTGTGAGTATGATTTTTCATTAGGAGAATGTGACTGGGACTCTTCTCTAACTTACAAATGTGAATGCCTCACTCCAACCAGATACCTGGCCTTCCAATCTTCGTGAATTTTGAGAATAAAGAATTGGTCTGCATCCATTCCCTTCTTGGTCTTCAGTTTCCCACAGCCTGGTACTTATCAAGAAGTGTTCTAAAAGAGTTCAACATGTGCCCACATTTCCACTTGTCCGTTCCATTGTGTCTGTGTCTTTTGGAGGCTTGCACACCTGGTTACTAAATGAACTCACTGTTAAATGACCTCGCTATCTTATTCCATCATAGGAAATGAAGCCACCCTACCCTGTGTTTTGCTGTCTGCTTTATCTTCCTTAATTGCACATGCTATTCGTATGAGCTCTTTCAACTATGGGGCTGGATCCCATGCTTTATGTTTGCTTAAACAGTTGGCGCACAAATGTAATAACCCGAGTAGTAATTGCTCTTATTTGAAGGCATATGAGTTTTAAGCGTCCACTGACTGAATGGTACTTCAGGGAAGATCTTGCAGTGTACTTTTTGATGATGAATATGATGCCAGTCTCCTTTAATTTGTCAGCCTTAGCCTTATAAACCACTTGATTATCTGATTTAAATAGCCAATTCCAGTCTATTCAGTTGAATAATTCATACATTATCAAGTTTTAAACATTCCATTTTGTTTTGACAACTGCAATTTTTTTCTCGATACAATTTCATGTATTCTATGTTCAAATTATTAGAGGATGTTTGCAGCTAATTTTTCTCATTTTCAGTCATGGCATGTCAACCAATGAGGGTCCCTAAAGCTCCCCTCCATCCACATCATTACCGTTGACTGTACTTTGAGGATTTAGTACTTCTTCAGTGTTATTCCATTGCCATTAAATCTGAAGGGTTCATGTTCTAGAAGTAGATAGATCACCAGGTCTTCCTCCCAGCCCCTATTTCTGGAGATTCCACTAATCCCTGTGCACCACGGGTGATCCTGCTTGTATTTGAAATACTGGGCAGCAGTGCTTCTGGAATCACAGAAACATGCAAGCCACCACAGGACAACTCTGAAAGATGAGTGGTGTAAGTTAGAATACAAACTCCATAAACATAAAGAATATGTTTCTGTACCATAATCCCTTTCATATATACCTGTGAAAATTGTGTTCTCCCAAGTAGAACATTCAGCAATTTTCACATTCCCAACTTCATGTAGTACTTAGTTGTCTTTCAGTAAAGATTGATGGAGTGAATATATCTGATCTCTACCAACTGGAATAAGCAAGCCTTAGTACCCCTGCAGTCTATTGGTCTCAGTGTCTTCCTTGTATTATATTTGTTGTACATTTTCATGTACGTCTTTAAGCAAATACCAAATCCGTGTTCATTCACTTTCATATCCAACGTGATTTCTAAAATAACTTTATCTTTTGGATTGTTTACACAATTGTATTTCTTCCTGTGGGCAATAAACATTAATCATAGCATTTTATTTATAGTAATATAACAGGGATGTCACTAAAGATCAACTTTGTATCAGTGCATATTTTAAGATGTCCATTGTAAAGATGTTGAAAAGAGTCAATGTTCTTTCCTTTAATAGAAATCCAGAAAGATGATCATTTGCTTGAGGACTTGCAATGTGAAAGATGCATGGACAGAATGGAACGGTGCTATAAATGTAATACATTGGAAAGTATTGTTTCTCAGCAGAAAAATAATTTTCCTCCAAAGGAAAATTATGAGATGTTTGGTTTACATGAAAAAATCGTAAAATCATATATAATCATTCTGGAATCAAATCAGAACAGAAGTAACAAAATACAGAAGTCAGTTGTGCTCAGTGAAGATGAGAAAACTTTTCTCCACATTGAACAAGAGCAATTTTGTACTGAAATGAAATTCCCTGAGTGTGAACCACCCAGGCTCATGAATTCACAATGCATCCAGCATCAGGAGTCTGATGAAATTGAGAAACCACACACAGGCGATAAATGTGGGACAACCTCCATGGAGGACTCTATGCTCTATGAGCACCATATTACTGATCTACTCGATAAGACCTATGAATGTAGTCAGTGTGGGCAAAAATTCAAGAAAGTGTTCATACTCAAAGAACATTACCAAAAAAGTCATGAAGGACAAAAGCTAGGAAAATGCTTGCAATGTGGGAAAACTTTCCACAGTGTATCACACCTCAAGGGACATCAGGAATCTTATGTGGCAGGAATGTCCTATATATGCAGTGAATGTGGTAAAGGCTTCACCAGGAACACTGATCTCACTGTTCATCAGCAAACTCATACTGGAGAGAAACACCACATATGTGGTGAAAGTGGGAAAGCTTTTATCAGGAAGAGTAAGCTTACTGTTCATCAGCAAACTCATACTGGAGAGAAATCCCATGTATGTGATAAATGTGGAAAGGCCTTTCTCAGGAAGGATGGTCTCACTCTTCATCAGCGAACTCATTCTGGAGAGAAACCCCATGTATGTGGTGAATGTAGCAAAGCCTTTATCAGGAAGACTGCTCTCACTGTTCATCAGAGAACTCATACTGGAGAAAAACCCCATGTATGTGGTGAATGTGGAAAAGCCTTTACCTGGAAAACTGTTCTCACTTCTCATCAGCAAACTCATACTGGAGAGAAATCCCATGTATGTGGTCAATGTAGAAAAGCCTTTCGCAGGAAGGATGTTTTCACTGATCATCAGCGAACTCATACTGGAGGAAAAACCCCATGTATGTGGTCAATGTGGAAAAGCCTTTACCTGGAAGACTACTCTCACTGTTCACCAGTGAACTCATAATGGAGAGAAATCCCATGTATGTGGTCAATGTGGAAAAGCCTTTATCAAGAAGGATGTTCTCACTGTTCATCAGCGAACTCATACTGGAGAGAAACCCCATGTATGTGGTGAATGTGGCAAAGGCTTTATCCAAAAGACTGCTCTCACTTTTCATCAGCGAACTCATACTGGAGAGAAACCCCATGTATGTGGTCAATGTGGTAAAGCCTTTCTCAGGAAGGATGGTCTCACTGGTCATCAGCGAACTCATACTGGAGAGAAGCCCGATGTATGTGGTGAATGTGGAAAAGGCTTTATCCGGAAGACTTCTCTCACTGTTCATCAGCAAACTCATACTGGAGAGAAAACCCGATATATGTGATGAATGTGGAAAAGCCTTTATCTGGAAGAGTAAGCTCACTGATCATCAGTGAATTCATACTGGATAGAAACCATATGTATGTCGTGAATGTGGAAAAGCCTTTACCTGGAAGAATAAGCTTACTGATCATCAGTGAGTACATACTGGAGAGAAACCCCACGTGTGTGGTGAATGTGGCAAAGGCTTTATCCAGAAGACATCTCTTACTTTTCATCAGTGAACTTATAGTGGAGAGAAACCTTATGTGTGTCGTGAATGTGGAAAAGCCTTTATCTGGATGGCTTCTCTCACTGTTCATCAGCGAACTCATACTGGAGAGAATCCCCATATACGCAGTGAATGTGGCAAAAACTTCATTCATAAAGGAAATCTTAAAACTCATCTACAAATTCACAGGAGAAAAATCCTATGTATGTGGTGAGTGTGGTACAGTTTTCAGCCAGATGTGATGGCTTATTGCGTATCAGAGTATCACAAAGTTAAAAAGCCCTTCGCATGAATTAAATGTGGAAAATCTTAATGTGGAATTCAGAGCTCGTTAAACATGAGAAAATCCCCAACAAGAATATCTTTCATTGGAGTTAGTGTAACAAAGCTTTCAAAACAAACAAAGAGGTGCTAGAGTTTGGCCTGGGCCAAGCATGGGAACAGACAATTGTGACTTATGAGCACCCATGCACTGCATTGCTGTCCCTCTACTGACATGACCCACCTTTGTGGGGAGAGGATCTTCCAGACTTCCACAGGATACATGGGTACCACATTGCCCTTCCAGCTTTCAGTGCCCAGAAGAGAGCTGAACCTGCTGTTTCTGGATCACAGCTATACCAAGCAGTACAGTGCACACCCTGATTCCACTTGAGCCTTCCCCACCGGCATGCTCTTTGATGTATGGGAAAAATTAATCCAGAGGATGAATGGACCACAACAAACCTCAGCCTCCACAACCCTGAAACCAGAAGAACTAGATGGTGCTCATCTTCCACTGCTTACTCTGAAAGGGATCACAAAAGAGGGTCCCTGAGTCGAGTGGGAGAAAAAAGTGGAACAAAACCAAAATCATAAAATAGATCAGACTTACTGGTCTGAAGGAGACTTGGAATCCGCAGATTATGTCCTTTAGCGGCCATTCACTTTTGGACCTGTACTCACTCCTCTGCTTCATCTTTCAGCCAAATACATCAAAGAATAACATACACTCCCTGGAAGATCACTGTACAAAATCAAAGGAACAGCATCTGCTTATGGATCAAAACTGTTGAACAAGAAGGAACAGGAAAGAAGGATGAATAATATAAAAATTTAGGGAGGGCGGAAGTGGGAAGAAGGCCGATATATCTCAGGGAATACAGTCCATGTATGAATTATTGAATCGAAAACCAATTTACTCTGCAATGTTTTCAATCATAAAAAATGAAGAGCTCATGTCCCATCAGTGATTTCATGTACAATAGTTAGCATGTAGCTGTAATGAACATTGGTAACAAATTTTTACCTGTGTTTCTAAATTTTCTTGACATAAATACACAAAATTGACAAGCTATAAATTCAGTCAAGATGGGAAACTCCACAGGAAGTCATGTGGCATCACATACCAGTGATCTCATGCAGAAGGAAAACTCCGGAAATATAGTGACTTTGCAAATACCCTCTTTGGTTTCTCTCAGTGTGTCAGTAAACTACATTAGGATTTTAACCAATGTAGTTCAAGTTGGCTGGCCTTTAGCCCGGAGTCATGTGACAACAGAGGATTTGTACAGCGGAGAAACCATATAAATACAGGGAATGTAGCAGTTCATAGGCATTGAGTGACGGCAGTGCCTCCAGTATCCAATTACATTTTCTTTTATGTTCCCCAAATTCCATTGGATAAACCGATGTACTAATTGGACAGAAAAGGGCTGAACAAAATATCTGTACTTACATTGTATGACTGCCACGTAAATCCTGCAGGAAAACATGAATACAGAAACTGGGAAAACCTGATAGACTCATCATGTGTGCATATGTATATTGATATCAAGATCAGTATCTGATTTTACATTTGATCTCTCTTTTGACTCATGTTAACTCTGTTAACTGGAGAAATACTGTGACAATAGAACAGGAATGTGAATGGCCTTGCTGTCATGCAGAATTCTCTGGAAGGTGGATTATTGCAGATGCAGTTAAGTTAAAATCTATCCCTTTATCCTGAGATCCTTTTTGACCCATTTTAAATCTATTGCAGTTTTTAATATTCTTTTCGATTGAGCTTTATCTGTTTAACTATGTTGTTTTAAAATATATATTTCTCTGTGTATGAATTCCATGATGCCTAATTGTGATGTTGCTAGATTATATGGGATTTCAAATTCTGTTTGTTTTTAAGTAGTGCCACATTGATTCCACAGTGGCTGTATGTGTTTATAAGTCCACCAGCAGTATATATGAATCCCAATCCCTCCAGATCCTCTCCAGCATTTTTTGTTTTGATTATTTGGTTTGGGATGGGATTATAGGAGTTAAGTGCTCTCTCTGTTTTGAATTTGCATCTTCCTGAAGGCATTTTTTAAAATATGAGCATTTTTTAAAATATATTTGTTAATCATCTGTACTTCATTTTTGGTGAACTGTCTGTTCATACGTTCCCATTTTTTGATTGGGTCTTCTGATTTTCTTATTGAGATGTTATAGAGTTCTTCATATGACCCTTTGTCTGATGTATCATTGGTAAAAATCATTTCCTAACCCATGGGCTCTCATTTCTCTCTTTCATGCAGTCCTCTGATGTGCATAAGTGGTGTAATTTCATTTGTGTCCAAATTTGGAGTCTTTATTCTAGCTGGTGGCTTTTGGGATGATTCAATTCTCTCCAAAATTACTCAAGGCCCAATGATATTCAGGCGGGTTTATAAGGACAAAAAACGAAGCTGGTTTGGCTATCAAGAGGGGTTGGAAATATTACATTTCTTTCGGCGGGTAAGCAGGGAAGGGTTGGAGGTTCCACATTCCTTTCAGCAAGCAGTTTACAGAAGCTAAGATAAGCCTTAATCTTTTTAACTTTTTGAGGCAGGGTGGAATGGGGTATGGGACAAAGGGCACATAGTGAGAGCTGGAGGATATTGGCATTTGGGTAATAATACACTGCAAAGTGGGAAAAGTAGGTGTGAAGGAAAGAGGCCTGGGCAGCATTTTCAAAATTCTTTAACAGGGGCACATGAGTCAAGAGAAGTTCTTTTATTTTTTTTTCCAAGAGAAGTTCTTACAGCACTTCACTGCGAACCAAATGGCTGGTGATTCAAACTCATCCAGATGCCTTGGAAGTCAGGCTTAGTGAATGAGTTCTCAGAGGTCTCAGCCTTTAAAATAGAAATGCAGTTCTACTCGTTTGCATAACGTGACAGTGAATCAGAATCACCCCCATGGAACCTAAAACAGTGCTTGGTTGGTTTTGGTTTGTTTAATAGCTATAAGCATATAGAAACCCTGGATGCACAGTGTTAGGGCATCGACTGCCTGAAAGCCAGCTTCCAGGAAGAATGATAAAAGGGTCTGCTTCCCCAAAATTTACAATCCAGGCCCTAAAATGCCCCCTGTGAGTTCAAATTGACTCGGTGACTGTGTTTATGGCCTAATTGTATGATTTGAGTCAAAGAAGGACAGCAAACAAATTGTCAATGTCATTCCCTCAGTCCTGGGATGCTGGCATTTTTGGGATGTGGGTTTTCACTGTTTCTTACATAGTCATAGGTGGCACTGTCCTCAGACTGCAGTCTGACAATCTGAAGATATCCTGTGCTGACTGAATTAACCATGGAGAAGACCTTTCCTTCTGTAAAGTCCTCAAGGAGATGCATTGATACAGTGAGTGCAATGCTAGCCTCAACAACAGCAGGTCTTGTTTTGATGATGCTGCGTCATTGCTAGGGGTCCTGTAGTCAATTCTGATTCCCTGTGAACCCGCATACAATAGTCACAAACACTGCTTGGACTTAGATTAGGTCAGTCATCCTCAAGGTGCACTAAACCTCCCAATATACTGAAATGTGGGAATGATGGTAGAAAATATGATTCAAAGGAAAATACAATCCAATTGGCTGCAGTTGTGTTCTGTTAATTGGTAAAAAAGAATAAAACATTGTAGGTTAAAATTCGAAATAGTTTGTTGTTGTTTTGTTTTTCTTTTTTTTGTAACTGGCATTTTATTGGTTGTTTTGCAATCAGTACAGAGACATTATGAACAATTTGTACACAATCCTTAACGCATGTACCAAAATCCTAAAATGGCATGTAGACAAAATTTGTTTCTAAATTCCAGTGACTTTCCAGCTTTAAATTTAGAGGCAAATTTTTAAAAAGAGATAGATCAAGTACCATTATCTTCAAATGCTGGTAAACTTACATCTTAAATCCCACTAATTCACAATTCAATGTCACACACTACACACTCACTCAAATGTTCAATCCTTCACAGCACGTAACAAAGTGATCAGGAACACTGGACTACCACGACCAAAGCTGTTACAGGATGCACAGTTCTGACCAGAGCCATGATGGCAGAATGGTTTCAGACACAATTCTATTAAGAGAACAAATGTGGAAACAAAGTTTTAAATGTTCAAGTCATACAAATGCATGACAGTGACTCCAAATTGCCATTAAGAATGTTTTGTATTAGGGATACAAAAACTTCCCCCCTTCCCATGGAATGTTATGTTGACACCCAAGACAGTCAAATCTTCCCACAATTTAACATCCCACTATTTTCTGGTTGTACTAAAAAATAAGCAACCAGTAAACGATTTCACATCTTAAAAAAAGCATTTACACTAAAAAAAAAAATGGGATGAATTGGGATTTCCTTCTTAAAAATGTTTCTAGAGCTACTAAAAAACTTGCATTTACAAAATAGTTGATAAAAATATTCCTCTGGATTGTACAAGAAGGGAGGCAACAGGGCCCACTGATGAGACATGACAAACATTAATCAGACTGGGCTTCTTTTTCTCCTGCTTCATCAGAGGCTGCACTCTCCTCGTGTTTCGTTTCTCCGTTTTCAGCAGGTGAATCTTCGTTAGCTTCTTGGTCAGCTACTTCAGCCTGTTTTCCCTTTGCTCCTCTCTTCCCTTTTGGTTTCACTTTTTTGTCCGAAGATTTATCCTTTCCTGGTGCCTTTTTGGGCTTCGTCTCCACTTTTGCCAGCACAGGTTTCGCTGACAATCTCGCCAATCTCCTCTTGGGCTCCTCCTTCACCGTCCCTTCGGCCGAGCTGACCTTCCTCTTGGGCATCATGGCTGTGGGGAGGGCGCTTGCAGGACGCCTTCGGACCGCGGGGCACCGAGAGCCTTCTGGACGCTGGATTGCTGGCGCTGCTGCTCTGCCCGCCGCTGCCCGAGCTGCTAGGACCCGCGGCGGGGCTGTTTTGTTTTTCTGACTCTATGACTAAGAAATGGCATGGAGGAGAAGATCCCCTTCCAGATCTTATCTAGTGACCGACTGAAAAGCTCAAGAGATGAATGGAGCCTTTCTTCCAAGATGGCTTTGCCTTAAGTCTGGCATGCTGTCCTGGTCGTAAGATAGGAATACATACAGGGTTGAGGGCCAGGGCCTTGACCTAAAACTTGGATCTCTCTTTTGGACTGAGATTCTGCCCAACATGGTCCCTGAGTATCTACTGAAAGTCATGAGATAAAGAAAGTGAAAACTATATAAAAAGTGATTGATTTTCATTTAAATTAAAATTGTGACATAAAATTATTTAGGTTAATATGGTCTACAACAGTGGTTCTCAACTTGTGGGTCACAACCCATTTGGGGGTTGGACGACCCTTTCACAAGGTTCTCCCGATTCATAACAGTAGCAAAATTAGTTATGATGTGGCAAGAAAAACATGAACTGTGTTAAAAGTTTGCGGCATTAGGCAGGTTGAGAACCACTGCTCTAAGCGATCTCTAATTATAATGCAATTCTGAACAAGATTCCAGCATCTACCTTTAAGGACATGGAAATTACTCATCAAGTTTAAAAAAAACAGGCAAATAGACCCAGGATACATAAGATCAGAACAAGTATTAAAGGACCCATGGGCCTTTGAATCTGCTGTGACCCACTGCATCTCCCTGCCACTGATCCGATGGGAGACCCAGCACAATCAGGGGGAGGAAGAGAAAGGAGGCAGACATTTCTGTATCAAAGGCTCCCTGATTCAGAAGGCTCTGGAATCCCGACTGCAGGGCAGTGATGGTGGTGGTCTCATTAAGTAAGAAACCACAGCAGGTATTTGCCGAGGAGTGATCCTGGCTGTTATACGAGGTGGGGACTATGAACAGTGTGCTAATGCACAGGCACCACAGCTCCACAACAAAGTGTCTCCAGAGCTGATTCTTGAATCAAGTTGGATGACAGAGAGGAGTGATGTGACCCACAAGTGTGCCTTGAATTAGTAAGCTCCACAACAAAGTGTCTCCAGAGCTGGTTGTTGAAACAAGTTGGATGACAGAGATGAGAGTGATGTGACCCACAAGTATGCCTTGAATTAGTAAGCTCCTTAGATTCCATTATTTGCAATTAGAAAATTGAGTTCCAGTGCAGCATTATGGTTTGATTTGAACATATGCATCCACTAATTCATGCACTAATTTATTCTTTGTGGGATCTGAGGGTTATGAACACACCAAACATTCTTCTGCACAGAGGGAAAACCAATGAGGCAAGCAACCGAGCTAGGAAACGAACAAAAACAAACCCACTATGATTGCATCTCTTCTGAGTCATGGGAACCCTAGAAGACTGATTAGAACTGCTCATTAGGCATTCTCTGACTGTAGTTATTTACAGGAATAAACGTCATCTTACTCGGGGAACCATTGACTGGTATGAATCCCTGACCTTGTGGTGAGCAACCAAATCTTATCCCACAGCACCACCATAGCCCTTTATATCTCTGCACCAACAAGCCCATATTACAGGGTTTCCTAAATGTCACTTTTAGAAGCCAAGTAATAATTTTTAATATTATTATGAATATGAATAAGGAAGGCCATAAAAAATGACCTTTGATTTAGTGTTGTAAAAGAATGATGAAAGTACCGTGGGACAGCCTTTCAGTAAAAGAAATATGTTTGAGTGAAATACAGCCAGAGTTCCTTAAAATCAAGGACAGTAAGACTTTGTTTCATGCAACGTTATCATGATCCCAGTCCCTTGAGAAAGACATCCTCCATGATAAAGTAGGGGATCAATGAAGAAGCTACATCATGACATGGATTGACACGGTGGCTGTAACAATGGGTTCAGGAGGCATTATTTTATTCTGTTGTACATTGAATCACTTAGAATTGGAATGGACTTTGGGATTAACAACATCAAAACAAATGAAAACACACAAGATTCTTCTCAGGTTGAATAACAATGCCGGGGGAAAGGGTAGATGTTTTATGTGGGGAAACACACCTAACAAAGGGAAATATGTAACAGAATACACTGTCTTGATCATTGCCCATATGTTAAAGCTCACTGTGTCTTGGCTAATCGGTGGTTGAAATGCCTTTGTCAACATTTATAGAACTTTGTTTGGGTTCAGGATGGTGGTTAGTCGCTCCAAGGTTGTTTGGGTTCAGGATGGTGGTTAGACGCTCCAAGGTTGTTAGGGTTCAGGGCAGTGGTTAGACGCTCCATCAAAGAGAAGAACAGGCTGAAAAGGATTTTCTTTAACATAATACTCATGGGAGAAAGTAATCATGTCTTCAACAAACTGAATCAATTTTAACAAATTGAATGGCCACCCTTTTGGCTAAAATGTGAGCATTTAATCATTGTGCCACATAATTTTGTGGTCCAGGTTCACCTAAGTATAACTTACATGCATCAACCTTTATTTTTGCAGATGAATGTGTATCTTCTTGTTGCCCCATGTTTAGACATGATATAGATTTCTTCCATGTCAGCACTATTGCTATTTTCTGCTCCTGAGTGTTTATTGAGTGGTGCTGCCTTATGCATTCTATGATTTTAGAAGCACCCCGGACACTATCTGTAGTGCCAGAAACAGCTGCTGCAGTTGTGAAAACTAAGAGTGACTCCAATAATGGCCCAGACCCTGTAAGAAATGTCAAAGAACTGTTGCATCTGGGTTATGGTGCTAGGGAATACCGTTAAATATATCATGGGCGGCCTGAAGGACAAGCAGGTCTCCTTTGAAATGAGCACATCTTGAATACTTCCCTTTTAAAAATCATTTTATTGGAGGCTTGTACAATTCTTTATCACAATCTATACATACATAGTCTGTAGCACATTTGTACATTTGTTGCCATCCTCAAAAAATTTGCTTTCTACTTGAGCCCTTATCAGCTCCTCATTATTCCTCCATCACCGCTCCCCCTCTCCATCATGAACCCTTGATAATTTATAAATTATTATTTTGTCATATTTTACACTGTCCGACGTCTCCCCACCCATTTTTCTGTTGTCCAACATCTTGAATATTTCTTGGAAGCATTCGAGTAAGACTTCATTGCACTTATTTGGTCATGTCGTCATGAGGAACTAGTGCCCGGAGAATGGTCTTGTGCTTGGTAAAGTAAAATGTCAATGAAAATGAGAGACTTTCAACTATCACAAACGCTGCAATGATCAGTCCAAACAGAGGAATGATTGTTAGGATAGTGCACGTCCGGGCAGCATTTCATCCTGTTGTACATAGGATCTCTGAGTTGAAGCCAACTCAAGCGTACCTAATAATATCAAGACATACAATATTATCCAGGTCAATGTAAGTTAAAATTATTACATAAATATACATGTGGAAGCATGTATGAATACACCTGATTGCTTAGAGAAAACTTGGGACTCACAAGAGAGATTTTTCCTGCATTAAGGTTTCTATCAGGATCCCTCGAGTAAAGTAGTTTTGCTTTGGGCAGAGATCTGCATGTAAACAGTTTAAAACAACCAGATGTTCCATGGAAGAGAGGGCTTTTTACTCCTGTAAATAGTTATAGTCTCAGAAACTCACAATGGCATCACTGTAAGTTGGCATAGACTCTGTGGTGGTGTTTGGTGTTTTGGAATGTCTCTGGCTTTGACAACAAATAATTCTAGTTAATACAGTCAATTGCAGACATATCAAGCCATTAAGTGTGAACTCTGTTATATTTATATGGTCAAAGATAGACAAAGCCCATTCCAATGATAAAAAGGCACTTTCAGATACATGAAGATTCCCCAGAGTGTGTACATGACAATCCCTAGAGATGTGCTGAAAGTGTGGGGGAAACACAGCTTCTGAGAGGAAAGCATCCCTGACTCCTCTCTCGTGCATGTCCTGGAACCATGGCCTGTTGCAGGGGGGTTTGTGTCTGGCCTCACACTGACTTCCCATCACTGTGTCTCTAGCACAGCAATACATGCTGTGTTCTCAGGATTCACAGAGCTCAGTTTTAAATAACTTGGCTCTTGAAAATGCCCTTGTGATGCTGACTCATGACTGGAGAGATGGATTGTAGTATATTTTCCCATCATGTTATTACCTCAACTCACCCCAGGCCCTTTCCTGGAGCTTGGTAATCCAGTGCACATAATAGCTAAAGAGAATCCAGAGACAGCATAGGTGAGAAACACGGTCTGTGAGGGCTTCACCCGTCAAGGGCCTGACTCTTGTAGCTGCACCTGAGCCAGGACACCTGGGGATGAAGAGAAAAAGAGTCATGTGCTCAAATGCTGCATCCCCAGACTTCATGTAGGAGTCCCTGAAGCACTCACCTCCCAGAGTTGCCACCAGAAAAGAAAATCCACACATGCTTCATGTTCATGTGGATAAGATTTGACACCCCAAAATGCTCTTCAGAATGATGAGGATTTTGAATTTAAATATACGTGTGCTGTAGCTTCATGTGGCTGCCAAAGAGATATTTGCATGTTGGAAGTGCATTTGTACATCAGGGTAAACAGGATAAAGTGAGGCCCCTGGGTCTGCTCCGCCCACTCAGAGAATGTGGCTAGCTGTGCCTTCAGGGTAACCCAGATTTCTTCTGAAGTTTTCACTTTATCTGCTGCAGAGTTCTCTTAATCCACACAAGAGTGTATTCTGTTCTAGGAGCTATATGCAGCCACAGAGCAAGGGCATTTTTATTCCCAGATTCCCAGTGATAGGTACAGACAGATATCGAGAGAGAGAGAGAGAGAGAGAGAGAGAGAGAGAGAGAGAGAGAGAGAGAGAGAGAGAGAGAGAGGAGAGAGAGAGAGAGAGAGAGAGAGAATATGAAAATATCCACCACAAACCAGGGCCATCTCTCTTCTGATTCATGACACCTCGTTAGTCTATATTTAAACACTGGAATGTTGTGGTGTGGTCAGACAACATCCAAATCACCAAACATATTGCTAAATTGGGTAACCATGTCTTTACTTAATTCAAATTTACTGCCATACACCTTCATATCAAGTTTAACTCATGAGATGGTATTTTCAATTGCTTCATATGCTTGTGAAAGTTGATCATTGAATAAAGAAGAGTAAAGAATCATTGCATGTGAATTGTGGTGCTATTGAGGAATACTGGAATTACCATGGACTCTCAAAGGAACCAACCATGTGGATCGCAGAGTAAAGGTTAACTGATGAACCACCAGCAGCAGAAACTCCTCAGGAGAAAGACTGGACTTTCTATTCCTGTAAACCATTACAGTTTTGGAAACCCACAGGGCGGTTGCTATGAGTCAGCACTGACTTAATGCTAGTTGTTTTGGTTTGGCCAAAGGAACAAACAAATCTTTCTTGGAGTAGTTTATCCAGAATATTCCTTAGATACCAGGATGATGGTACTTCATCTCACATTTTTTGAACATGATATCAAAAGAGCCCAGTACTTGGAAAAGGGTATCATACTTGGCAAAGTAGAGGACAGGTCAAATAAGAGTAAGGCCCATGAGGAGACAGAATGACAATAGCTTCAATAATGGGCTCAGAGTTATGAACCATAATGAAGATGACTCAATATTGTACGTTGGTTTGTTCTTTTGCGTATAGGGTTGTTATGAGTTGGAAATGAACTGACCTAACCCAAAAAAACAAAATGAAAAGTACATACTTAAGAGTGAAAGGGGTGGAGGTTAGCCTGTCAATCAGGTAGCAGCTTGATGATCTCTTTGGAGGTGCTAAGGAGACAAATAGCTCACTGGGGGTGGGGCCTCCCCCCTCACACCCCCTTGCTAGACACCGCATTTGACAAGCCACATGGAGAAAGGCTGATGGAGCCAGAGCCCTGGGAGTTGTAGGAGCCATGTAGAGACCCCTGCCAGTGCTGAGGCACTTCTACTGCCACTGGATTCACAAGATGTTTCACCCATTGGCCTGTGATCTTCCTGTATCCATCATTACTTGGCTGAATGAGTGTAACAAGGAATTTATGGACTAGTATTGCACATCTGGGCTAATATTGGGCTTATGGACTTGATGTAGATTGGGCTGGGATGTTTTCTTAATACCCAATTGCTCTTGTATATAAAGCTTTTTTCTTATACACATAAGTGTCTATGAATTTGTTTCTCTAGTCTACCCAGACTAACAAATATGCTGAAACCAATATCTATTGATACTTATATCCTGGAAAACTTATGGTTACATAAATTCATACAAAGTTCTCACACAGGATATTCATACAAGGATTGCATATGAATGACACAAATAAGAATTGAAGAGAGATTGAGAATATTGAAGTGCATGATGACCTCCCTTTCATGGTTCTGCATTTTACTAGATAAACTAACTGAATACAAGCTCAGTGTATATACTACCATGATCATCACCTACTTGTGTTCTCCTAAAGGCAGGCTGGCAGTTATTCACAAGGTATTTGAAGGGGCTGATCTTGGAAATCATCCAGGATTTGTGGTCTCTGGATTAACAGACTAATAAAATGTGGTCTTCGGTGATGTCTTCAAAAGCCACCAAGCTGTATGTAAAGATGGATAAAAAACAATGAGCATGTTAAGTGATATGTTCCTGAATGAAGAGATAGAAAAGGAAGTTAGTGGTTTCCCTCTTAAAATAAGTAATAATAATATCTTCAAAAAGACCTGTTGTAGAAGCAGGACATCCAGAATTCTCATTGGAAATTAAAGGACAGGTTTAAAAAAAAATCATTTTATTGGGGGCTCGTACAATTCTTATCACAAACTTATCATGGACAATGGAGCAATGGTAGTACCGTGAGCTAACTGCTGGGTCAGTACTTTGAAACTATCAGTCATTTCACTGGAGAAAGACAAAGTTTCTATGCCCACACATAGTTACAGTGCAAGAAACCTCCGGGAAGTTCTAGTCACAATTTTAAAGTTACTCTGTGTTGGAATCATTTCTTTCTTTTTTAGCTGATCAATTTGTATTTATTTTAACATTTTACTAAATAAAGCCAAATAAAGTCTGTTGGCCTCAAGGTGCTGGGTTTGGGGCAGGGGAGGGCAGGGGGTGGGTGGCCTCCGTCCTCTTTGGCCCCCACACTGCTGCCCCTCCCGTGACTGCAGTTGCACAAAGCTTCCTGAGAAGTCGCGCCCCCAAACCAAGAGAGAGGGGCATACAAGGGGTTTTTAACAAACATTAATTATAAAAAGGAGCTATAGGTCATTGGGACAGGGAACCAGCCCCAAAAAGGCTGGGGCAGGGGGAGGCTGGAACCCAATGGGGGAGTAGCAGCATGGGTGGACCTCAGGCCCCACCACAGATGCCCCTGCCCCAGCCAACCCCATGGAGACCGTAAATAACTTAATAGAAATGTCCTTGGGAGGGGCAGGGGAAGCTCCCAGCATGCAGTGTGGTACAGCTGAACCAGGCAAGCGCAGCCCCAGCCCTGGGGGATCACTGGACACCCCGGGGCTGCTTCAGGGCAGTGAGGTACTTGAGGGCAAAGGCCCCATAACGGGGCGGGACAGGTCCTGGTGGAATTCCTCCTTCAGGGCCCGCAAGCAGTGGCGGTAGGTGGGGTTGGAGCGGAAGCGGGAGATGTCCAGGCTGGGCGCGTGGGGCATGTGAATGGTAA
The DNA here is from genome assembly GCF_050624435.1 of Tenrec ecaudatus. NCBI lineage: Eukaryota > Metazoa > Chordata > Mammalia > Afrosoricida > Tenrecidae > Tenrec > Tenrec ecaudatus. Next base: position 43,946,316 of record NC_134532.1, read on the forward strand.
ACGCTTCCGGCAGGACCAGGAACTCATATTCCTGAGCATCCAGCTCCTCCATGTGGGCCACCTTGTTCCAGCCAAAGCCCACAAAGTGAGCATCGTAGTGGGGACAGTTACGGGGCAGCACCATGTAAGGCTTGTAGTCCGCTGCCCACTGCTGTGGGTACGGGGTCTGCGCCTCCCTCCAGCAGGCGTAGTCCATGGGCGCATGACCCTGGGGCCACATGTCGCACCTGAAGGTTAAAAGAGCGCCGGCGTCCAGCAGGGCTAGCAGCTCGGCCTTGGAGGTAGGGAAGCTGAAGTGCAGGCTCTCGAAGGGGTGCTCCGCAGCTCCAGCTGCTCAAGGGAGGCCCTGAGGGAGTCATAGAGGGAGTGGGCCTGCAGGAAGTCTATGTCACTGAGGAAAACGTGGGACTTGAGGGCCTGGCCAAGGCCACGTTGCACAGATGGTTGACCGGGTAGAGGGGCCCCTCCGGGTACACCATGTGGTAGGCCACGTTGCGCCACACCGAGAGCACCGGCGAGGCCCCCCACCTCGCCTCGGTGTCAGCCAGGTCAGTTGCACAGGACTTCCAGCATTTGCAACTAGTCCATGGAGAGCTGGGCCACCAGGGTGATGTCGTGGCGCCTGGGCGGTGACAGCTCAAAAGGCAGGGTGGTGAGGTGCATGCAGGCCACAGTGAGCCGCTGCTGCTGGAACTCAAAGCAGGCTGCGTCCTCATCTAGCTGTGCCAGGGCGTGCTGCAGCTGCGCAGCCTGAGGTGGGGGCTGGCTCGGTACCCAAACAGTTCTCTGCGCAGCAGGTTCCCGTCGTACTCCAGGAAGGTCAAGTGGAGGTTGCAGAAGAATTCCACATGCTTGTTTTTCACCCGGAACTTCTTTGGCGAGTTCCAGGGCATCACCTTCAGGCCTGACGCCTCAGAGTAGCAGTGCTCAGCCAGCGTGTGGTCAGCCAGCTGCACGTCCCAGGTGCAGGGCAGCAGCAGCACCAGCCCTGGGTGATCCTTGAGGACAGCACTGAAGATGTCCTGGTCAGCCCAAGAGCTGGCCGACAGGGTGAGAAGCACTCTTCTCGCAGTTGCCTCCCACATCTGCTCCCAGCCAGCCTGCCGAAGCCAGTCTAGTCTCAGGAGGATGACGCCTGTGTTAAATCCCGGCCCAAGGCGGGCCAGGACCTGTGGTTCTTCCAGAGGTTGCCCAGGTACCAGTCACTCTGATTCTCCACAAGACCAATCATCTGCTTATCAGAAAAGTGAGTAAAAAATGCCCAGAGCTCCGCGATGTCAGAAGCGAAGGTGACGTCTGTGTCGAGGACAATGACCCGGGCCAGGTCAGAGGGCAGGGCACCGGGCAGCACTAGTTTCAAGAGCCCATAGAGGCCGGAGTAGTGGGTGTTGGAGATCCAGGAGACCTGGGACTGGAACTCATCAGCATTGTAGAAGCTGACTCGGATGGCAGGTACCATCCACGTGTGGAAGTGTCTCCAGGATGTTCCTGGCCACCGCTTCCATCACCAAGTGGAGGTGCAGGGAGTTTCTCCTGTAGAAGAGTAGGGGTTTGACCAGGGTGACCACTTCCCGGCTGGAGTTAGAGCTTGCACATACGATGGCCACCTGCAAAAGCTTGCACTTGGGCAGGAGTGACCGCAGTGGGACACAGGCCGAGCTGTTGTGGTCCCACGGCAGGGCTCCATCTAGCACAGCAGGCCCTCGCAGTCGCCTGTAGTCCAGGTCCGGGCTAAGCAGGTAGAAGCCGAGCAGCAGCAGCAGCAGAGCAGCGGCCCCCAGTGCCCAGGGGTGCCCTCGTGGGCAGCAAGGCTGCCCAGAAGGGAGCTCTGGGCGGGGTGCGCACCGTCACAACCCCCCGGGCTGCGGGCTCCAGCACGGGCCCTCAGGAGCTGGCGGGGAAAGCGGGGGGCCAGCCCTAAGCAGCAGGGCCTGAAGGCCGCCTGTCCTGCCTCCACACCTCCTCGCCACCCTCACCTGCTCCTGTGGCCCGACTTGCCCAGCGGTCCCTCCTGGAATCATTTCTATGGCAGTGAGTTTGTATCTTTTGTTTTTGGTCTCTTGGAAGAAGTACAGGACAAATGCTATTAAAAAGCAATGATAATGACATATCACCCTCAATACATGGGACATGTTATGAATGGGATCCTCTGAAGAGACACAATTGTTTGTTTTTAAAAGTTCAAGAAACATAAACCACCTTCAGTGGCTGTGTTTTTAATAATAGTACAATAATTGTGTTAATTATGTAAGGCAAGGTAAAGATACTGCAAGCCTAGGAAGGATTTCATCTGTTGTACAAAGGGACATTACCAGTGAGGAATGTTTCTGCAGGGCTTTTTATCAACATAAATAAATATGAGGAATACAAATTCCGACTTATTGACCAACTGGACACATTTCAATCAGACTCATTCTTTTGATGAAACCATGAGAGGATCCGTCCAACAGTGTAAGAGTCAAATCTGCCATCGTTAAAAATCTAAAGAAAAGGGATCAGTTACCAGGCATCAAAGAACAAAAAATCATATCATTGACTGCACACCTCCATGATAGGATCGCTGAAGACAAATGGGTGCATAAGCAAATGTGGTGAAGAAAGCTGATGGTGCCCGGCTATCAAAAGAGATAGTGTCTGGGGTCTTAAAGGCTTGAAGGTGAACAAGCAGCCATCTAGCTCAGAAGCAAATAAGCCCACATGGAAGAAGCACACCGGCCAGTGCGATCACGAGGTGCCCAAGGGACCAGGTATAAGGCATCATGCAAAAAAAAAAAAAAAGAGATAAGTGTGTGTTTATGTATGTGTATATATGTGTATATGTATATATGTATGTGTATATATGTATATATATATCATATTAAATGAAGGGGGAAGTGCAGAGTGGAGACCCAAGGCCCAAGTGTCGGCCAATTGAGATCCCCTCATACAGGGGTTTAGGAGAGGAGATGGGTTAATTAGGGTGTGAGGTAGTATCGATGAAGAACACAGCTTTCCCCCAGATCCTGGATGCTTCCTCCCCCCAACTACCATGATCCGAATTCTACCTTGCAGGGCTGGATAGGACAGAGGCTGTACACTGGTACATATGAGGGCTGGAGGTACAGGGAATCCAGGGTGGATGATACCTTCAGGACCAAGGGTGTGAGGGACGATGCTGGGAGAGTGGAGGGTGAGTGGGTTGGAAAAGGGGGAACTGATTACAAGGATCCACATGTGACCTCTTCCCTGGGAGAGGGACAGCAGAGAAGGGGGGAAGGGAGACTCCGGATAGGGCAAGATATGACAAAATAACGATGTATAAATTACCAAGGGCACATGAGGGAGGAGGGAATGGGGAGGGAGGGGGAAAAAAAAAGAGGACCTGATGCAAGGGGCTTAAGTGGAGAGCATATGCCTTGAGAATGATTGGGGCAGGGAATGTATGGATGTGCTTTATACAATTGATGTATGTATATGTATGGATGGTGATAAGAGTTGTATGAGTCCCTAATAAAATGTAAAAGAAGAAAAGAGAAAAAAATGATTAGGCAAAGACTGTACAGATGTGCTTTATACAACTGATGTATGTATATGTATGAACTGTGAAAAGAATTGTATGAGCCCCAATAAATTGTTAAAAAAAATCTAAAGAAAATATTTCACTGCCTGATGGAATAAAGAAAACTGTAGTGAAGAAGCAATGGTGACTCTGAACGAGCTAAGAATTCATGTCCTCTGGTAGACCTTTATATCTGGATTCTACTCAAGAAGTTTATTGCACATTTCAAAAAACCAAGGCCCAAACTGGGATGCTTATACCTTATATAACAAGCCTCAAGGCACATAAGGAAGATCAGTTATCCAGTGCTTGGAACCACATATGCATTTGATAGCAATAGACTGCTTCAGAAAGCTCCATCCCTTGTCCCCCGCCCATCACACTTTTACCTTATAATCTGACCTCAGGTTTCCAGTGATTCCTATCTGACCTTACTCTGTATAATGCAAATGCCCTAGGTGTCTGTCTACTCACCATTTTGTAGTACAGCTTCAGGAAATCAAATCGATGCACTCTCTAAATAAAAAGCAGACACACGAGGAAATTTGGAGTCTGGTGAATGGATTTGGTTCAGAACCATTCAGAAGTTCAAATCCTTGTGATGCTTAAGTGCGCAAGACAGCAGTCCCAGGTTTCTCTGGCTCCCTAGACTGGACTGTATTTTGGTATGTGTGGCCAATCTGCAACCTGAAACAGAAGAGGAGTGATCACTTAGGTATGTCAGGTTGTTGGTCTGCACTTCTTGCCCTAAGAGACCACCCTGTGCCCCTGAGCTGAAGATTAGGATTCAACCTGAGGTATTTATTTTAAAGACAGAGCCCACGCTATTCTAATAGAGTCCATTCTTCTCTTCGTCAGGTCCCCTTCATTGACATTCATGTAATAGAAGCAGGTATTTCCTAGTCTCAGAGGATGAATGGATTCCAGGTGTTTCCGAAAGGCAATTATGACCCTGGATTACTGTATAGCCTTGGGAGTTCAATGCTTACGTTGAGTGTTGGCCTAGGTTTTGAATGTTTGACTTCGAAGAGGAACCCACACACTTTAATTCGTTATCAAAATAGGTGAATTTTCAGGAAGAATCTATGCTTTCAAGCCAAGTCAATAAACTCACTACTACAATATTCTATGCTAGTTTTATTGCTATAAAACATTTACAATGTACTTAAAAATTTATAGAATTATGAGGTGTGATCAATGATTTCAGTGCTGATACTGTGTACCTTTCTACCAACAAATTCTTCCCCTTTACATGTTTTTATCATTTTCCCTGATTATCTCACTATAATACCCACATCTCACCCATAGTTTTGGGCATCTGGGGAGAGATAAAATGCTAGTATCTTGGCACCACTTGTGAAACTTGCTCCACCAGGAGCCCCGAGGGGTAGGAACACAAAACGAATGTGATGGGACTAGGCTAAGCTATGATAAAGCAGGGAGACATTAGCCTGACGTAGCTAGTTGGATATCCTGGTTTGATGTCATTGGCATTGCCCTTTTCAACTCCCAGAGTGTTTCTTAGTCAGGGAGTTGTGAAGTGGCAGTTATTTGACAGGGGTATATGTTTGTGCCCCTATAAAACTAGTATGCAAGTCAGGTTACTAGAAAAATACACAATTTATCTTTGTCATATCTAGTCGTTATAAATATTTGGAATATAAGGCTCACCATTCCCCTTAAGTCCGAGTTTCAATCCGAGCTCTGAGGCAGGCTGGTTAAAGAACAAGGTTGGACGTACTTGATCAACATTCTTTCTTTTAAAAGAAATCATTTTATTATGGGCTCCTACAATTCTTATCACAATCCGTACATGTATCCATTGTGTAAAGCCCATTTATACATTTGCTGTCCTCATTATTCTCAAAATGTTTGCTCTCTACCCAAGCCCCTGGCATCAGATCCTCATTTTACCCCTCCCTGCCACTCCCCCCTCCCTCAGGAACCCTTGATAATTTATAAATTATAATTTTGTCTTAACATGCTTTGTCCCATGTCTCCCTTCACCCACATTTCTGTTGTCTGCCCCCCAGGAAGGAGGTCACATGTAGATCCTTGAAATCAGTTCCCCGTTTCCAACCCACCCTCCCAATTCCCTCCCAGTATTGCCACTCACACCACTGGGTCCTGAGGTGATCATCCGCCCTGGATTCCCTCTGTTTCCAGTTTCCATCTGTACCAGTGTACATCATCTTGTCTAGCCAGGCTTGCAAGTCCATTTGTAGGCCACTGGACATCCCCTTACAGAAGGGTCTTTGGGAGGAGACAGGCCAGTCAGGGTGTGATGTAGAAACAATGAAAAATAGTACTTTTTTCTAGTTCCAAAACCTTCCTCCCCCCCCCTCCACTGTCATGATCAACATTCTTAATCTAAGCTTGAGAAATTTTAACTCCTTCCAGAAAAAGTTAGTTTATGAAAAAAAATTCCCCAAAAAAAACACCCCAGATGGTGATAGTAAGTCAGGAGATCTATGGCTACTTTGCATTGGATGAATCAGAGGAACAACGCCTCTTTACATTGTTGGAAAGATATTACATTGAGGAAGAAAGCTAATGGTACCAAGCTATCAAAAGATATAGCATCTGGTGTGCTAAAACCTCGAAGATAAACAAGTGGCCATCTAGTTCAGAAGCAACAAAAGCCCACAAGGAAGAAACACATCAGCCTGTGTGACCATGAGTTGTCGAAGGGATCAGGTATCAAGTATCAAGGAACAAAAAAACTCATATCCTTGTAAATGTGGGTGAGTGCAGAGGGGACTCTCAAAGCCCATCAGTAGCCAACCGGACACCCCCTTACTGAAGGGTTGTGGTGGGGAGATGAGCCAGTCAGGGTGCAGGGTAGCAACGATGAAACATATAACTTTCTTCTGGTTTTTAAATGCTTCCTGCCCCCACTAACATGATCCCAGTCCTACCTAACAAATCTGGCTAGACCAAAGGATGTATATTGGTACAGATAGCAACTGGAAACGGAATCCAGGACAGATGATTCCTTCAGGACCAGTGATGAGAGTGGCAATGCCTGGAGGGTGGAGGGAAAGTGAGGTAGAAAGGGGGAACTGATTACAAGAATCTATGTATAGTAACCTCCCTGGAGGATGGACAGTAGAGAAGAGGGCGGGGGGAGACATCAGACAGTGTAACATGACCAAATAAAAATTTATGAATTATGAAGGGTTCATGAGGTAGGAGGTAGTGGGGACGGAGGGGGAAATGAGCAGTCGATATTAAGGGCTCAAGTAGAAGGCAAGTGTTTTGAGAATGGTGATGGCAACAAATGTACATATGTGCTTGTATGTATGGGTTGTGATAAGAATTGTATGAGCCTCCAACAAAATGATATATTTTTAAAAGATTATTACCTTAAGGATTGGGCTCACCTGACTAAAACATGCTATTGCCAATGGCTTCCTCTGCATGTGAAAGATGGGCACTGAATTAGGCAGGCAGAATAATCAATGTGGTTGAGTTGTAGTTCTGGCCAAGAACACCCCAAGTACCATTAATAGCCATGGTACAAACAAGTCTGTCTTGGCAGAAGCAATATCTGAGAAGTAATATCAGAGGACTGCTTAGCGGTACAGATGGTGAAAGTTCGTATAATATACTTTGTACAAATCATCAAGAGAACAGTCCCAGGAGTAGGACATTAAGTTGGGTAAAGTAGAGGGGCAGTGAAAAATAGGAATCCCTCTATTAAATGGACTAACAAAGGGACTGCAACAATGGGTTCATCCTAAATTGTGAGGTTTGCACAGGAGAGTGCAGTGCTTTGTTCTGTTGTTCACTCGGGCCCTGTGAGATGGAACTGACTCCATGACAGCTAATATGACACCATCCCCAGAAACCACAAATAAACACCCAAGACATGCACAAAAACATGCTAGTGTGCTAGTTATGTTTACCAAGTTCTTATTTCTCTTATTGAAAGAGGGAAGAGGTTTCTTTAGTTAAAAAAAAAAGGAACGAACAAGGTGACAACAAAATCAGTGAAGACTTCCTACGCCTCATTATACCATTCTTTTGGAGGTCATCTGAAGGCATTTCTCTAAGCTCCACACAGGATGCGGCAGAGTGTTTTCATGAATGTGGGCTCTAGTGTAAGGACAGCACACAGTCATCGGTTGTAAGTGACATTTTGTCTTTCAAGGGAAGTGTAAATCATACAGGCCTCTACATTGAGGGGTCAGCTGGAAGATCAAAGGATCCAGCAGAACAAGAGACTAATGATAGTTGAGTGGGTTTCAGGCTGCTTAGAAGGTCTATGTGCAATTGAATCAAAATAAAATTTCATGAGACCCTTCCAGCCTAATTGTAAGAGAAATAAAAATTAAAGATTCTGGCATCTAGAGACCAGATTATTCACATATGATGAATAAACACTTTTCCTCCGTTTTAAGTTATTGGGCTCACATATAAAAGTAGTTTTGAAAGAACCCTTACTAATACTTTCTAGGAGATGGGGAATAACCTGTTATCAATGTCCATGTTGGCCTCACCTGCAACCTTAGGCTGCTTCTGTCACAAAAGTTGGATAGACTGGCATCAGGTGGGGCTTAGTCATTTTTCTCACCACCACCTGGGAGATCGACCAGGCGGCCTGTTAGGGCAACCGGTTGGAGATGCTGCGATGAGCACATGCGCCTTGGGCACCTCCATTAGAAGCCCTGACCCCTTCCACGGGGACCGAGTGGGGACTTAGTTATTTTTCTCGTTGCCACTTGGGAGGTCAACTGGAAGGTCCTGTTAGGGCAGCAATAGATCACAAGGAGGGAGCTGCTGTGCTCCATAGGAAACCCTGACCAGGAAGCAGGTTGTCTACCAATAGTTTAGCACCAGGATCCCCAACATGAGGTGCGTGACAGGCAGGCGAGGGTGCTGCCACATTTCTGGTCCCAGCGTACAGTGGGGACTCGCATCCACACACAGCCACAGCCCAGGCCGACAGGGTTGGAGGTTATCCAAGCACAATGGAGCCTCCCTGGTGGTGTCCTATCCTTCCTGCAGTTTAAGAATCTTTCTGTCTTAATCCCACAGAAGGCAGCTTCGCCCCATTGGCTCCTCAACTAAGCCCAGACACCCAATGGAAACCTAAAGTTCCTCTCCTTCTGAGCAAGGTTACCACAGAAACAACACATCACCATTAGGGTAAAAGAAATCTGTCTCAAGACGGTCTAAACCCAGCTCATGTATCCCATTAGTGGGCGAATCATCCAATGTTTGGTAAATTCTGCTTCACAGCAATAAAAAGAGCTGACATCAAAGGAACAAAAAGTGAAGTCGCTGTGAATGGTTGGCCACAACAAGCCAGTTATCCCTGTGTTAACTTTCTGACACCTTCTGCTTAAAACTCAAAAGGTCAGAAGGATCGTTAAGCCCCGCTTTCACGGTCTGTATTGGTACTGAAAATCAAGATCCCTCGAGCTTTTGCCCTTCTGCTCCACAAGAGTTTCTGTCCTCCCTGAGCTCGCCTTAGGACACCTGCGTTACATTTTCCAGGTGTTCAGTCCCAGTCAAACAACCCACCTGACCCCGCTAAGTCCCTGCCTGCCCGGGGAGGGGCCCCAAGGAGGCTGCAGCTATGGCTCAGAGGAAGCACAGCAAGAAATGTCAGCGAAGGTGCAAGGAGACCTACTTTGTATGTATGTGCACAAGGTGCTCAAGTAGGTCCACGCAGACTCCAGCATCTCATCCAGGGCCATGGGCATCGTGAACTCGTTGACCATTGACACCTTCGTGCACATCACCCACCAGGCAGCTCAACGACATATTCCAAACTCCTCGACCATCATGGCCTGGGACATCCAGACAGCTGTGCACCTGCTACTGCCTGGACAGCAGGCCAAGCGCGCCATGGCCGAGGGCACCAAGGCCAATGCCCACCACACCAGCTCCAAGTAAATTGTCCTTCAGCCTCACAACGTTCAAAACCCAAGGGCCCGTTTCAGGGCCACTTCCGTTATCGTCCCAGAGAAAGAAGTCAAACACGTTGGCACTACCTAGTGTTTGGTTTGTTTCGCTTTGGTTTTTGACTCATGCATAGTTTATTTAGTTGGATAGTTTTCATGATGGAGACCTTCTTTTCTTTTTAAATACTTTTGGGCACTTAATGCTCATATCCCACAATTCAACAATTCAAACATCTCAAGAACTGTACAATGAGTACAACAATCAATTGAACACTGTCTTTTTTTCCCACCATGATTAAATCACCTTTAAATGACTTCTGTTGTCACTATTAGTTCTACTGCTCAGTTCCCTCCTTCCTTCATTGTTTGCCCCCCAAATGCCCTCCCTTTCCCCAACTCAGACACCACCACCACCCACCCCAACCGGACATCCCCTACAAACCCTCCCATCATTTCTTATCTGTAGGGATCCACTCCTGTGCTTCACAAACTGTGAGACCCAACAGAAACCATAAGGAACAGAAACAAATTTTAGTGGGAAGGAAAAAAACAGTAATATATAGATAAAAATATACACAAGGAGTAAGAAAAAAGGCCACTATCAATATTTTAAAGCCAGAGAAGACGTTTCTGTCACTGACCAGCAAGAGATCTTGCCCCTAGAACAGACTCTGGTCGGGTCCAGAGGGAGGTCAGCAGAACAAGACCCCGGGGCTCACCTTTGAGCTGAGGAGGCGCAAGGAGTCTCGGGAGGAAGCTCCGCTGTGTGGAAGGAAGGGGAGGGGAGTTAGGAGACCCGCAAAGAGAGAATCAGGGAACCACAAAGCCCCAAACCCCAGCCGGGATCCCCTTTCTCCAACAGGGACTCCCACCATGAACCCCACCCAATCCGAAAGCGGGGAAATAGGACCTGTCTCAGGGACACCCGCCCACCTCTCACCAAGAGAAGCGCTGGCAGGACTCCTGGGGGAGAGAAAGGGCGCTTGCACCCTAGTCGGCCGGACTAAAATAGCCTCCGCCCACATACATGTCCCGGAGCCCAGAGCCTCCCACCTGGGAGCGCCGGCAACAGGGTGCTCAGGCTGTGGGCGCTTTTCTGGCACCGCAAGCAGAGCATGGGACAGCAGCATCCTTGCTGGGAGCTGCAGTTCTGGCTAAGACACCGCCACTTCCGGCCCTTTCTGGGCGTGACCCGGAGGGGGAGGAGCTAGCGGGGTCATGGAGGAGTGGGTTCTCTGCCTTCACTTCCTCTCAAGGCAGCTCTTGCCCCGCCCATTTCTGCTGCTGCACCAACACAGGTGCTTGACTAGGCAACAAGGCCTGGTGGGCCTGGGGCGGGGCTGGGGGAGGAGCCAGGGAGAGACGGTTCCCGCCAAAGGAACCAAAGCTGTGGCTGAGACTGCAGCTGCAAAGACTCAGCGCGCAGCAGGCAGCCCGCAGCAGGCAGCCCGCAGCAGGCAGCCCGCAGCAGGCAGCCCGCAGCAGGCAGCCCGCAGCAGGCAGCCCGCAGCAGGCAGCCCGCAGCAGGCAGCCCGCAGCAGGCAGCCCGCAGCAGGCAGCCCGCAGCAGGCAGCCCGCAGCAGGCAGCCCGCAGCAGGCAGCCCGCAGCAGGCAGCCCGCAGCAGGCAGCCCGCAGCAGGCAGCCCGCAGCAGGCAGCCCGCAGCAGGCAGCCCGCAGCAGGCCAGGGAGCCCTGGATGCGAACCGAGCTCAGGGAGGATGTCAGCCTCCAGGGTGTCACGGAGCAGCAGGAGAAAGACCAAAAAGAAACCTGACGCTTGGGAAGAAGCGAAATTGTTGGCGGGATCCATGGCGGTCAGGAATGACATGCGAAGACGGAGAACTTTGTGTGATGTGATTCTCGTGCTCCAGGAAACAGAGATCCCTGCTTCTCATGTGGTCCTGGCTGCAGCCAGCCCAGTTTTTAAAGTCATGTTCACAACTGACACGCTCGAATCAAAGTCCTTTGACGTACAACTCAAAAGATGCCGGCCCTGACATTATTGAAAAAAAGAGGACCTGAAGCAAGGGGCTTAAGTGGAGAGCAAATGCTTTGAGAATGATTGGGGCAGGGAATGTATGGATGTGCTTTATACAATTGATGTATGTATATGTATGGATGGTGATAAGAGTTGTATGGGTCCCTAATAAAATGTAAAAAAAGAAAAGAGAAAAAAATGATTAGGGCAGGGACTGTACAGATGTGCTTTATACAATTGATGTATGTATATGTATGAACTGTGATAAGAATTGTATGAGCCCCTAATAAATTGTTAAAATTTTTTAAAAAATTAAAAAAAAAAGAAAATGATTAGGGCAAAGAATGTACAGATGTGTTTTATACAATTGATGTATGTATATGTATGGATTGTGATAAGAGTTGTATGAGCCCCTAATAAAATGTTTTTTAATAAAATAAAATAAAATACAAAAGAAAAAAAAAAAGAACACCTGGTGGAATGTGCTTTCACTGCTAGGATCTCTGTGAATAGCAACAACGTGCAGTCTCTGTTGGATGCCGCAAACCAGTACCAGATTCAGCCTGTGAAGAACATGTGTGTTGACTTTTTGAAAGAGCAAGTGGGTGCTTCAAACTGTCTCAGTCTAAGCGTTCTAGCAGCGCGTCTAGACTGTCCTGAGTTGAAAGCCGCTGCAGACGCCTTTATTCACCAGCATTTCACTGACGTTTCCAAAACTGAGGAGTTTCTCCAACTTGATGCTCAGCGAGTAACACGTCTCCTCAATCAGGACCCCCTAACCATGAGTGCAGAAGAGCAGGTTTATGATGCTGCCGTCAGGGGCCTGAGACACGATGCGCTGAATCGCCAGCCTTTTATGGTGGATGTCCTCGCTAATGTCAGATTTCCTCTCGAAGAATTTCTGATGTAAAACCATCCCAGCTGACCCCCTCATTCAAGACAACCCTGAGCGCTTTAAGATGGTGATGAGTGGAATACAGTATCATCTACTGTCTTCTGAGGATTGGAAAGAACTGGCAGATGGAACAAGGCCTCGAAGACCATGGTCTTGTAGATATTTTAACCCAAAGTTGGAAAAAGGTGCATATTCTACAGGATCCTGAAGTGAGAATGTAACTGCTGAAATCTCATTTGATGCATGTTTTCTACTTTAAAATGACCTGTGTTGATAGCTATTTTATATATTCAACCACATGTTTTTGGTCTTCATTAAACAGTTTAAATAACTGCAAATTGACCCCTGATTTTCCAAGAAGTCTCATTCAAGAAAGTATGTTACTCCCTGAAGCCAGCATTATTAGAATTCCTTCACAATATGTATTCAGTATTTATATTAAATGTGCCCACCCCTCCCTTGTTTTTGTTATAAAACTTTTTTAGAAATATTTTGCCATTTACTAGAACCTATCTATATATATAAAGGCAGCTTTTGTTAGAAATCATTTATCTTGCCTCATCCAAAGTGAACATTAGCTTATAGTCTGATGTAAGTAGACTACTTATTACACAGGATTGTTTAGTAATTATTTTTAAATTCTTGTATTTGGCATTGTTCAGAAATGTTGTAATGATATTAGCTGTTATTCAATGAGACCTACCCATATGTGCCCTATACCTGCCAGGAATGGTGGCTTATTAGTATCATTATTATTATTAAATTGATATCCTTCGGAGAACATTTTCAGTAGTAACATGTAATTTTCCAGAATTAAGCCAATCTACTTTTTTTTGAGCTAATAAATGATTATCTCTGTATATTCCTTGGATTTAAATGATGACAGGAAGAAAATGTGTATTAATATCCGGCTGAAAATGATAGAAAAGAAGATCTCAATCTTTTTTCTGAATATTGCCAGGAAATGACCCCTTGGCTCTCTATTTTAAAAGTAAATCATACCCTTCTGAGGAGGCCAGGGAAGAGAGAAGAACTTTTAATCTATTAAAAGAAGATAATTGAATTTCAAATAGTTCATTGAGAAATGTAATTAAAAAGTAACAAGTTTTCTTTTTTAATCACAACTTTTGGAAGACTATGATCCTGAGGGAAGGAGAAGGGGGGTATGTTTTTGGGCAGAAATTATATTAACCATTTTGCATTTCAAGGAAGGTTCAGCATTGCCATTGGGTGTTCTAATTGGAAAATTCTCCTCTAGAGATGACAGACTATTTCTTGTGCTCCTCATTTTAAGTGGAGCTCCTCTTTGGGCTAGATATATAGGCGATGTGTTCCGTGATCCTTTGTGTCCACTGCAGTTTGACAAAATGGCAAGCCATTCTTAGGCCTGGCACACTCTTGATAAATTTTTATGTAGAAAACCTAGTTTTTTATTTTATTTTCCCTCTTACCATACCTATAGATGTTTCAGATATAGCTCTAATATTGATTATATGGAGTTGGGTATTTCTCAACCTACTGACATTCACATGTGAGACAACTTCCAATACTGTTTAAGACCATTACCTCTATCCTTTTCTGGGGATTTTATTACATACCTGGTAGTCATTCAAGACTCTTGTCTACATTTTCTATTACGTATTTTATAATGAATGTTGGATTTTGAGTGTGAACATGGCAAAAGTAATTTCTCTTTTGTATTCAAACTAGGACCAACAAATCAGTTTTTTCAATAGATTGTGAATACATGTTCTCTTAATAAACACTTTCATAATTAATAGTATGATAGACAAAATATTTCATCTGTTGAAATCTATGTGGTTCATTATGCATAAGCACAAATATAAATGTAAGACAGGTATAACAGTACTAAAAAAGAAATGAAAATAATGCAGTCATCTTTATGAATGTCACAGAAAGCAGGTTCTTCCTTTATTTCCGGCTCTTAGCTGTTGACAGAGGTTACTGTTCTCAGCCCAGATTAGGTGGAGGATAGGATTGAGATGAGAAAACCCTTGCTTACAGTTAAACATTATCCATGTCAATTAAAAGTTTCTGTAAACTGTGTTTCTCTATATATTTGTAAGTGATGAGGTAGCAATCCCTGGTGACACAAAGTTCAAGATCGTGGATGCTATTGGAAAGGTGAGCAGGTACCACCTACCAGCTGGCCCCTTGCACAATTAAACTGATGATCTGTGTCCAAAAAGATTACAGTTTACAGATGCTGATGGGGGCAGTTCCAGTCTCTATAAAGGGTGACCTTTAGTCAAAATGGGCGATATATATACAAAACAACACGTCATTCTCAAATATGATGCAGCCTGGATTCTCCCTAAAAAGATATTAAACACATGTTTCTTCCTGGGGCTCCTAATCTGAATTCTAGTTCTAGTGAACTCTTTTGGAAAATGGCAAGTTTGCTCTTTATGATGCTACTTAGTGGAATCATAAATAATTTTCATTTTGTCTTTCAAACTTGGAAGATTTTCCTGAACCTTATGGCTTCACATACTACTTTCATTATATTTTGAAATTAAAAATTGTCATTTATGTTTTCTTTATTCACTGCTACATCTCACTTACTCTCTATTAGAATGTGATCATCTCTTAAGTCTCCTCACTATTTGAAAAAAAAAAAAACATTTTGAAAGCTCATATAGTTCTTGTGCCCACTCATCAATTGTATCAAGATAATTTGTACATTTGTCACCATCATTATGTCCTAGACATTTCTTTTCTTCTTTTTAAAAAAATCAATTTATTGGGGGCCCATACAACTCTTATCACAATCCATGCATCCATCCATTGTATTCTTCTCAGTTTGCAGATTTCAATGTGCTCTGCAGAGCATTTTGTCCCACGGTCTCCTCTTCTAGGAAGAAGGACTCTGTTTCACACAGCACTCCATTTCCAGACCCGTGTGTCCTGTGCACTTCTACTGGACAAGCTACAGCGATTTAACAAAGAATATTAATTGGTTGAGAGGTTGAAAAATACTCAGTTCAGTTTTCAACATAAAATAACATTTAAAAACCTTCAATACGAATAATGAGTTAAATTTGAGGTATGGCAACACAGAAAACCAATCTACAAATGAGATGGTTGTACTCAGATAAAGGAAGGTTTATCTTAGTATTTAGTGTTTCCTCGTGGTAGAAACATTTTTCACCATTTTCTCAGAACTGAGTTTTGTGGGGATTCATGCAAATCTGGCAAGAGTTAGACAATAGCCATGTTTGCTATATGTAATTTGTTTTGTTTTGTTTCTCCTCAGAGGAGCAGATTCTTCCCATTCTAAATTGTAATGCAGGATTGTGATGCTGGGAATCTACATGGTGATGAAGTGGGAGAACAGGGAGTTTCTGTGTGTTCTGATTGAGGCTGAAGCTTTTATAGCACCTGGGCAGTAAGGCTCTGACCTTCATGCCTGTGGTGTAGTTTATAGTTTGGCCTGTCCATGTTTCTTCCCTTCATTTCAGTACATCCTTTCTTTATCTTAGAATATTTAATACCTGTTCACTATACCCTCCCACTTAGGTCTCATGGATAGGATATGGGATGTGTGGTTGATAGGGGAAATATTTCATCCCCAGCTATGAAAAGTCCATGGAATTGACCTTCCTGTGGTGCTAAATCTGTTAAAATGATAAAATTCTCCCCATCCAGTGTCTGAATCACAGGGCTTATTTTGAATGTACACTTGAAAATCTGGAGGGTTTTTATAGGCAAAGCCCACAAAATGCTGGGCTCCAATAATGACTGGCCCCAGCAGTTTCTCACTGGCACAGTAAACAATACTCAGTTTCTAGAAATTTATAAAATTTAATTTACATTTTTGTTTTATTTTTAAATACATGGGTTTGGTAGCTTCTGATTCAAGTAAGCAGAACACAGCTGTTCCCATCCGAATAGGCCTCCTCTAGATTTCAGATGGCATTTGATATGCCAATTCACTTCAGTTCTCTGATAGTGCCTGCAAGGACTCCCAGCATCCGTGCACCCACGGCTCATGTTGCAGAATAAGGAGCAGGTGCCTGACTCAGAGAAGAGGGAGACAGTCCAAGAGAGACAGAGCAGGCGTCCAGAAAAGAAATGGAGTGGCAGGTGTCCAGAGAGGCCATAGAGCTTGTCTATGGGCAGAGTTTTGTGCTCATCTCCACATGACATTATATAGGGATGAGTGGACAAATAGTATAGGGTGTTTCATTACCCAGCATCGGCAAAGTGATCTACATTTGATCAACCACCTTTATGCTTTGTCCCTAGGTTCTTCCAGCTGAAACCTGAGAAACCATTTCCTTGACCTTGAAATGAAGAACATCCAATGGTTAGTGAGTTTCCTCGAGCCGTAAGCACTTGAATTGATTTAGGACCATTCAGGCAAGGAAGGATTTTTTTTTCTTCAGAAAATAGGTACTGTACACTAGAAAAATATCTGAGTTTGTAGAGCTATATCCTAATCATATGGGCTCTGGCTAATATTTTTCAAAATACTGATATTTTTATTAAAGTTTACAACTTATGTTAATCTTGTTAATGTATCTTTAATGCATCTTGCAAAATTATTAAATTTATTTGGGGATTCTATCAGGCTTAGGGTGATAAAGTAATATTTCCTTATATTTTAAAGATTGTATTGCTTGGTTTTATATGTTTTCAGAATATTTTACATATTTTTATATTATTTAACTTGTAGATTTTCAATTTTTCTTATATAACATTTTGTGGGCTGGTTTTTATGTGAGGAGAGGAAATAGAAAACTTTATGCCTGCTAAAATAACATTTTGGTATATATAAATTTAAATGAGTAAAAAAACCAGAAGTTCATGGAAGATATAGCTGACTATTTATGAAAACACACTCATTACATATACAGTAATAGTGAGGACGATATAGTAAATTGAGTAAGACTCCCCCCACACCCACCCCAGTGAGTCAGTGAAACATCGCTATACTTCATCACAGACACAGAGGAATGGCCCCCTTGATTGGTCAGTATTAGTCCATGAGAAGCTGATTTTGTCAGATCTCATCTATGAAGTCAGTGAAATTATGGGGGTCGAGTATAAGTGGATACATCTGTACCAGTCGTGACCAGTTGTCAACCCACATCGTGAGATACACCCACCACTAGCCTTCAGGATTCCAGACCACATTTGAGATGAGCAGTGGAGTGTGTGGCTCTGTCAAGTTCTCCACGTTTCCTCTTATTTATACCTGATGTAGACCAGAAATGCATTCATGAATGTGAATTACGTTCATGTACAAGAGTCCTATAGAGTTGAAAGCAGAAGCCATCTCCTTTGATACATTATTAAGCAAAGACATTGCCACATAGGTTGCATGTAAACATCTGACACCAAAGTATACTCATCAAGGAGTGACTATGCGGCTTCAATTTCCTATTGGTAGTCGCCCTGGGTAAGATAAGACATGGGGCTGGAGAGAACACTGTGGCAGCTCCAGAGCCCTCACCTTCTGGTTTACTTCCTCGCAGGTGTGCATGCCCAGATGCAGTTAGTGCAGTCTGAGGCCGAGGTGCAGAAGCCAGGAGAGTAGGTGAAGGTGTCCTGCAGGACTTCTGCATACACCTTCTCCAGCTAAGGTACGAATTGGGTCTGACAAGAACCAGGAAAAGGCCTTTAGTGAAAGGGCTGGATCAACACCCACGCTGGGAAGTCAACATATGCCCAGGGCTTCACACAAGGCAGGAAGACATCTCCGAAGATTCCTCATTCACACAGCTTATCTACAGATTGGCATCCTGAACACGGAGGACACTGCCACCTATGACTGTGTGAGACACACGCTGTAGAAATCCACATCCCGAGAGCGTCAGGACACCTGAGGGCAGGGCGGCTGTACTCAGTGAGGCAGTGACTCAGGATATTTAGTTGAATCTTCTCTTTACTTACCAGTTATGAACTTAGAGATGAGAAACGAAGAAAATTACTTCTTGTGAAATTATCATTACAATACCGTGAAATCAAATCAGCCCCTCAAGTGGGGCGGATAAGAAATACCTTGGTAAGTAGCCTTTCCTTAGCTCTCTGTGTAAATACTTCCGTCTTCATACTTAAAACTATGCAGACACCATGAATGTTCTATTTACCACCTCCAGAGACAATGACAAAATCACAGTTTATTGGCAAATAGAAGGTTAGAAAATGGAAGGCAAGGCCATCTAGTACTCTGTGAGAAAAGAGGGAGAGGGAGTCAGTGTGATCCCAGACACAGACTCCCTGCTGGGAGAGACCTGCACTGCAGGGGGCACTCAGAACCCACAGATCACAGGTCACGGCCCAGGAGCAGGTGCAGATGCAGATGCATGGTTTCAGGGCTGGTTTCTTGTGGTCTGGGGATATTTCTCCATCGCACAGTTTCCCCCAAGGAACAGCAGAAAGTGGGGAGGAAGGAGCACATATAATATAATTTTAATTATTAGTGTTATGCCTCACTTATTTTTATGTTGATGTTTACAGCAAATGCATTTTTCAGGTACTGTTTGATAATAGTTGGATTGGTTGGATTTCCTTGAAGGCGGATATAATTTTATCACAGACAGTACTTTATTTCATGATGGGTGTAGCAAGATCCTTTCTGACAATGAATGCCATCCCCTTCTCTTCATTGTGATGTTCCCAGCATAGTAAATCTTATGGTTTCCTGATCAACTTGCAATACCATTTAAGTCCATTTATGCTCACTAATGCCTAGGATACCAAGCAACCTTCAAGCATCCCATTTCATCTTTGGCCCCTTCCAATTTTCCTAAATTTATAGTATGCAAATGATCAGTTTGGGTCATTAGAAGACTTTTCTTTCTCTTGAGTCATGTCCCATCAGCAAATGAAGATCCTGACGGCTCCACTCCCAGAGCCTTTACCCAAATTACGTCCTCATGGCCGACTCCCCTCCAAGAAACCAGCTCCACTTCAGTCACATTTTAGGGCCCTCGAACCTGAGGGGCCCATCCTCTAGCAGTAGCTTCAATGATTTCCTAATTCCTTTCCTTATGTTGTCAGTATTCAACAATGCTTCAAATTTATGCATAAGATGTTGAAAACTTCTTCCACAGAGGAAAGTAGTGGGGTCCTTCTGCATTGTCTAGTCTTAGTCTGGAAGCTTTGATGAAATCTGTTCACTTTGGGTGACCCTGCTGGCATTTGATATAACAGTGACATATCGTCCAGCATCACAGCAACACACAAGCCACCACAGTATGATGAACTAACAGACAGGTGGTGAGAATATAACATTATTCCTTCAAAATACATCACTCAAATTTTGGCTAATATTTTAAATGCAATAAATAAGTGACAGCAGAGCTCCACCACATAGTGGAGTAATTCAATTCAATATTTTCAATTATGGTCTTAACATTTAAATAAAAAGCCATGAGGACATCAAGAATCGAATAAATAAATAAACAAATAAATGGGGTCTAGCAAACCAGAATTAATGACCAATATATATATAGCATACTCAACCAAAAACAAAACATACTGCTCCCGTTAAGCTGGAATTTATTTGATGTATAAAGTTAAGCATGTAATGAATAGAAACAGAAACATTGATAGATAATAGAAATACAGATAGATGAGAGATACAAGATATGGACAGGCTATATAGAGAAAATTGACAGCTAAATTGATAGTTTTAGACCAATTAATGCATTTATGATAGATAGATAGATAGATAGATAGATAGATAGATAGATAGATAGATAGATAGACAGCAGAGATAGGAAAATGTATAGATAGATGACAGAGAGAAAGAGAAACTTGTTCAACAGACACCAGTGTCATTGTGCATTCAGGTTTAGGGGTTTGGGTTGAGTCCAGGCACATGGTGTTCAGACTACACTCTTGTCTATCCTGAGATAAATTGAAGACTAAATGTACAAACTACTACATGAGGTGTGTCATAAGGAGTAAGGATGTTATAAAACAATGACTCACTCTTCAAGAGATTATCTCAAGTAAATGGGTCCCCACAACAGGACTATATCACTTATTTGATGCATGTGGTGATGCAGATAAAAGTAGGTCAGGGAAGCTATGGGAGACAAGATTGTAACCACCATGAAGGGAAGGTTGGGATGTATGGCACAGGGTCTCAGGCCAAATAGACACATAACCCTGATTCAAGACTCAGTGCATGGGGAGGGAGTTACAGCTTTCCTAGCAGAATTTGGGGCCTCCCCTATCCCATTTTCCCCAGTGTCATGGTTTTTAGTCCTCTTCCTGTCTCTGAGAATCGAGATTTAGATGTTTTTAGCATAACCGTCAACTCAACCTGAGGTAATCTCTCCCCATCAGCGGAGAACTGAAGGGAAACATTTTATTATTATTTTCTATTTTGATCTTTACACTTTCTTGTGGATTGCGCTAAGGTTTACTGAGAGGGTTAATGCGCATTCAACTATTCATACACTCTCGTTTCATTTCATTGACTGTAATACACACAAACTCCAGCTACAATTACCTTTTCTTTCCAAACATTGTGAATTTTCCCCTGGATAAATGTTGCCCTTTTAATAGCAGAAGTTGGATTATTCTAAGGTAATTGTATCTCCCCAGGACTATTGCTCCCTGGTAGGGTTGTGGATTATTTGACTGGAAGTTATTCCAAGGGGTGAGTTCAGTCCCACACCTGAAGGGATGCTGGTAGCAATGGTCTCAGGACTTCCACAAGTCTACCCAACCAGGAAGCCTAGTTTTTTTGTTTTTAATTTCTCTCCCTGTGTGCATTGTTTCAATTTTTATCCCAAGACATTCTAATACTATCTTTTCCAAAGAAGTGGGTACTGATAACAAGGCACCATCTATTTCTTCCGGTCTTGCTGTTCAGGAGACTCGTATCCATGATTTATTACAGCATTGGATGAATGGTTTCCATGTGTCTTCAATGATCATCACTCTGTAAAGGGAGAGACAATTAGCTGAACCTTGTGTGGTTTAAAGTCCCCAGTCGCTACTCTAAAACCGAGATGTAGGACATTGACTTTGTGGGCTGTTATGTCAGCGGTTCTTGGTGTTCTCTGAACCCCAAGGCCTCCTCCTCAGAGAGAAAGAGTTAACACACTGATGGTTTTCTTTAGTTTAGATAAGAGCAGATCAGAGAAATATTTAGGGACAAATTATTAAATTGACAGAGGTGAAATGTTCTCCATATTGGACTTGTAACTTCTCTTCTGAACAGAGCTCCACTGTCAGATAGACGGTGACAAGGGCCAGGTTGACCATGAGTGTTCAGAGTGACACACTCATCTTTGGCTCTATTCTGCTCAGATTTGTCTGACACTCCGAGAAAAGCTGACACTTCCTGAGATTTGTTTCCTCTCCTCAGGCAGCAGGAAGCACAGGGCAGACCTGGGCGCTAGGACGCACCTGAGAGTCTACTGAGAAGGGACCATTAGGGAGACCAGATTCTTCAAAGTCTTCGCTAAGGAGACAGAGGTACTTTCTATCCTGGACATCATTCCCCAAAGACAGTAAGGAGAGACCGTCTGTGAGGGCCCAGGCTCCTCTCCTTGGGCTGCAGATTCACACTGGGTTTGAAACCACTCCTCCCCGGGTGTGGACTGAGAGATGCACTGAGTGGAGAGCCACCGTTCAGTGCTCTGCGTGGGAGAGGTGCTAGTACTAGTGACCATCTTCTCTCTCTCTCTCTTGCAGGAAGTTACTAGGATCAGGTTCTGTCCCTCCCAGCAGTCCCAAGACCCGCACCTCCGCCTGCCTTGGGTTTCCAGGGTTTTAGGGCTGGAGATGTCTGACATGGAGGGCAGGACAGAAATATGCAAAGTGGAAGATATCCATTTTAGACCCACAGGTCACCTCCACAGGGGAAGCACCCTCATCACCCAGCTGGAGACAACATTGTGATTCCTTCCCATCCTTCTTGCAAGATGGGCTCTGTCACCCTAGCTCTCCTCATTGTTCTTTTATTCATACAAAGCAGCTACTCTGATGGTTTTCTCAGCATACAGATTAAATAAGTGTGCTGAGAGGATACAACCCTGATTCAATCCTTTACCTGCCATATCTATGCTCACCTGAGGCTCCAGCCCAGTAAATGGGATTTCCTGCTGCTGGGCCTTCTGGGCCAGACCATTTCAATCCTCAGTTAGCAGCTGCACACTAGCCTGGTGGCACCTCCCCTCCTGGGTGTCTCCAATAGGACAAAGTGCTGCCCAATGGCCAATTTATTTGCATTGATAAGGTGGCCCTCAAGGTGGCCTATTCCCATTATGGCAATCCCTTTTCCAGTGACCTGGGCGACAGAACACATAACACCTAGTGCCTTGTTCAGGGGTCTTGAAAACCTAGGAGGCAGTCCATGGGCATTGGTTACCTGCACATGCCTAATATTCTTCCTTCTCTCCTTCCCCTGATCCTGGGCTTCCCAGTCTTTGTCTCTATTATAAAAGTTTGCTTTGGAACTAGTGACCATCTCTTTGAGGGTAACTCCCTTTTCTTTTATGTTTTAAATTAAAAAGGGCTACAGCCACAAAATGGCTTCTCTATATACATCAGAAGCCTTCAGACTGCCAACACAAAATGAATGGCAACAAGTAATACAGTCCGATCAGAACCTAAGCGGTGAGAGATACTTTAAGCGCAGGCTCTTGAGTCGAGCTCCTCCAGCTGCTCCACCAATTGTTTAATCATGTTAGAGCCAGGGGATGTTTTTGACCCAATCTTAAATGTACTGAACCTATCTTTAGCTGTTTGTTATCTAATGATATGCTTCACTTAAATCCTTGCAAATGATTTATAATTGAAGCACAAGTAAGGTTACATTACAGGGATAGGGGGTATATAAAATTTGCAATGTTAGAGTCACTATTCAACATCAATTGAGTTTGCAAGTCCACGATCTGATGTTCTAGTAATTAAACAGCCTGTAACTGTCCAGTCACTTTTGCATAAAGTGTTCAGTTTTTGAAGAGTTTGGAAGTGTCTCTCTGGCAACATCAGCAATGTTTGAAATGATTATAAGTCTAAGAAAGGCAAAAATTGCCGTTCTCAAGAATCTGAAAGGACATTTTTATTTTTTGGAAAGCTTCAGCAATTGGAAAGAGGTCTCCACATCATGCTTTCAGCAACTGCTTCTTCCTGGATCACATTCTCGGCCAAGGACTCTGCCTGTAATTTCTCTTACCTGCTAAGACAGAAAGCCAATAGCCTCTCCCAAGAGCGATGAACAATCCGGGATTCCAAACACCTTTGTGGTTGCTCCGCCATCTCTCTCCTGATCTGCTTTCTCTGTAGGGGCAGAAAGCTGTTTATCTGCACTGGTTTTGTTAGAAGCTTTGGGGCAAAGAAAAAAAAATGCACTAATGAAGCTAAATGAAGTGCATTCTACATAATTGCCTTTCATCTCATTCTTCTGTTTTAATAATGGAGGCTTTTAGGCACTGTGAGCAATTTCAGGCAGTTGGTTTAGAATGTGTTCATTTAGATAAGTAACATTTTACTAACCTGCGGATTGAGAATCTCTTCAATATGACCTCTGGGCTGCTCTTGGACTAAGGCATGCAAAGCCTGTTCTTTCTCTTTATAAAGGGCCCTTTGTTCTATCCATATTGGGTCATTTGACTTCCAAGATAGTTTAATGTGTTGAGGTCTTAAAAGAGAAGTCCCAATTAAAAATTTGAATATCCTAGGCCCTGGCAGTCATTTTGGGGAGTGACCTCGATTAGAGAAAGATCTCCATGTTCATTCGTTCTCAGGCCTCTTCCCTTCATCATGTTCTGTGCTATGTAATTTGGTGGAGGAATCCGGGGCCGGATGAGGAGGGTATACCAAAATAACACAATTTTTTTCTAATTTTATTCCCTCAAAGCAACCTTATCAACTTCAAAGTACTTTCCATTACATGTAATATCTGAAATAAATGTGTACTTTCCTTTACACTTCATCACTGTAAAATTGTATTTCACTCTTGGAAACCTTTTTCAAACTCATGTTTGGGTGGCTGAAAGTACCTTCTTCATTTTTTTCCTTCACCGCTTCTACATCATCAAATCCCTGCCCTTTCATGTCCCTCTGCATTCACAGAAATAAGAATTCACATGGAGCGAGTCCAGGTGAGCAAGGTGTGTGGGGCAAGACAGGCATGCTGGTTTTTTTTTTTTTTGCAAAAACTGCCACGCTGAAATGGGTACGTGAGCAGGTGCATTGTCGTGGTGGCAGAATCAGTCCCCTATCTGCCAAGAATCGGGCCTTTTTTGGTCACAGATGTTACACAATCTTTTCAGAACTTCTGAATAGAAAGCTTGATTAACAGTCTGATCTGGTTTGATTAACTCCAAGTGCACGATGAGCTGACATTTTCATCCGTTCGGGAAGTTAATGGTCATCAGAACAAGGTTTGTCATCAATCAGCATTTCAACTCTTTTGAAATGAGAAAACCACTCACACACTTGAGTTTTTTCCATACCACAGCCCATGGAAGCTGTGTTCAACATCACGAGTGTTTGCAACATTCCCCGCCCCCTCCCCCAGGAAGAAACAAAATTTCACCCCCACGCGGTGTTCTTTTAAATCTGCCATCACACAAAACGAGGTTCCAGTGAAATGGTTTTATGTAAAAATTCACTGACCAGAGAGTACTTTCCAAGGCACTTGGAGCATTGACTTTGAGCAATTTGCTTGATGCTAGCCTAGCGGGGTGGTGGGTGTGTGCGTGGGGATGTGTACTATGTACGGTCTGCCCAGCAGAGCTTTCCCCATTTTGTTTCGTTTGTCTTATGGAAACCCCCGTGTTCACAATCTAGCGCTCCCACTGTTGGAACAGATTCCTCCCCCTACGTTAATAGGGGTAAAAGTCACTACAGGATTAAATGAACCAAACTGCCCTTGAGGCCCCATGCACTGTAGGATCTTATCACGATGCCATACCTTATCCTGGTTAACTTCTTCGATTCGCCCATGCTGAAGCCAGGGGTGGTTAAGGACCATGCTTTTAACATTGTTTATGGATCATAACTGTGATATCCACTCCTGAATCTAAAAGCCCTGAAAACCTTTGCCTTCAATTCTCGATTCTATTTAGGGGTGCGCTTGCTTATACAGAACAGCATTCCACAACACTCCACTAGCTGTGGGCACATTTGACTCCTCTGGTGCTCTTTCTCGAGTAAGATCCGTTTTTATCAATAGGACCACAAGGAACCAAAAATAATTGGCTGATGCAATCACCTTTTTATATATCATCCGTGGTATTTCAGATTAACTCATAGTTCAAAATTCCCCTTCATAATTCTGCTCAACAAACCTAGTAACAATTTAAACACCTTGAGCATTTAGGGTGGATTTCCTAGAAAAGCCTTTTGACCCTTTTGGCAGTGGTCCGCAAATACAGGTCCTAATAACTGCTGATAGTCCTTCTGGTAAAGCTGAACATCTTTTTGGCTAGTCAAATATGTCTTTAAGCTCCCTCTGGTGGCAGAACTCAGGGATAGGTTCTGACTGAGGTTCAATGCAGTGTGTGCTGGCTGGGTAGGAACTGTGTCCCTCAAGTTTGTTGGGTGGGGCTTGCAGCACACCCATCTCCCCCTTTGGTGGGTGGGTAGCGTTCACTGACAGAACCCCCTCACTGCTGAATTTTGAGCGGCATTCAATGGCTCAATGATTCCCTTTTTATAGCGGTGGCAAAGTCCAGGTTCTCTTCAACCCAGCTGGGCCCTGACCCGGTGCCTCCTTCAGTTGCCTGGCGAATTGATGGACTTTGCTCATACTCCCTTTGAAAATGTCAGACCGTTTTAGAGTTAAAACACCCTCCCACACCTTAGGCTTATTGTAATTATGCCTAGCAGCCCTAGAAGGCCTGCTCTTTGTACCTCGGACCCAACTCCTCTGCAAATCTTAAGGAAGTCTGAAAGCGCGCTCTGCTCTTTGCTGGGACGGATATCAGCATTACCTTAAGCTAGAGTCTGTATTAGACTATCCACTGTGTCTTCGTTATTGATGTTCTTACGAACAGCATCCCGAAAAAGGGACATAAAATCTATATGGGGCTCTGCATTACACAGGCGTATAGAAGTGTGGCTGGGCCGCTTCTCCCCAAATGGCATTATGTTTTCCCAGACCTGGAGACAAACATAACATATCTGTGACAATGCTTATTTAGTAATCTGCCATTGCGCTTCCAAGGCGATAACATTCCCAGTCCCCAATATCTGCTCTGCCTCTATGTTGAAGTGAGCCTGTGTTTCAGCAATTTCAAATGACCAAATTTGGTGCTGTAAGTAATTTTATGGAGAAAGGTAAGACTTGGTTAAAGTGTTCTTTTTGGTGGTGACCAGACACCCAACCGCAGCTAGTGACTTAATTATGCTAAATGCAAAGGGGAGTCAGCACCTTCACCTGCAGCTGCCTGCTGGACGTCTTTCAGCAGCTCAAAGGGAAAGCCACTCTAATGGCGCTCCTCATATCCTTTGGGTTGTCTGCATTAGGTTGTCTTTCCATTACAGAAACAGGGAGAGCTAATCTGGCTTCCTCTGTTGTTTTATGGCATTTGAGCTTCCAGGGCAGCATTACTCAGGGGTTGCAGAGGCTCTGGCCAGGAGATTCTCCCTAGAATCAGATTTTGTTCTTTCAGTCTTTGCTAAAGTTTCCTCAACTATTTCATACTCATTTGGAGTGACTTATTCTGCTTTCAAGAATTTGGATAACTCACACAAGACTTTTTACTACACTGGCTAGCCTTTCTTTCCTCCTCTGTCTGCAGCAGTTCTGAAACCATTTTAACTTTTGTTCACACATCCAAGGTCTCCATAAGGATATGTTCCCCCCCGCCTGTGTATTTTACTTAAATTTGTAGCAACCTTTTGCCAGATTCCTAGATATGCCCCCCCCCCCCAACCCACCGCCCCAGGAACCATGGATTATACTTTTCAATACTTGTTGAAAACCCGGCATCCTTTTCTCTGTTACTGCTGCACCTTGTTCGTTCGTTTGTTCTGTAAGTGGGTGACCATAATACCATAAGTTTTTAAAATTTACTTTCATTTTGCCCCATTTTTGTTTAAAATTTTTACCAATCCCCCAACCAGATTATCACTTCAAAACTATTCCCTAAACGCACTCTAGCTTCAGATGGGGGTTGCACAACCATCGCATAAATTTGCGCTCTCCTCTGGGAGAGTTTCCTCTAGCTCCCTAGCTTAGGGAGCCATTGGTAAGGTCCAGTCTCACATCCTGAGGAGCAATTGCACAATTAAAAGGAAATAATAAAGGGCAGTAGACAAAGCGTGCAAGGCATTACCTCTACTGTGAAGCCAGGAACAAGAGAGAGAGAGAGTTTGTATTCCCAAAAACGTTTCAATAATCTTGGGGCTAGCAAACCTCATCAATCATATACATAACAACATGGGTGGTATCTTGCCCTAGATATTCCTGAGCTCATTGTGGGTGGAACCCAATACCAGTACTGAGGCAGGCAGAGGGGAGTCAACCACCCCTTGTTCAGGGAGAACAATAGAAACAAGTCTGCTCCAATATATAAGAGCTTTAGACCACATAAAGGTCAGCCATATGCTTGTGAGAAATATTTTATAGTAGCATTATTGTTGTAGAATATTATGGGGAGATGATATTTAGTTAGGAGAATATGACTGTGATTAATCTCCAACTCACAAATGTGAAGGCCTTCCATCACCAGCGTTTTGGCTTTCCAGAATCTTCATTATGAGCATAGAGAATTTGTCTGCATACATCCTCTTCCGATCCTCCGTTTCCCACATGCTGGTCCTAGCATTGTTTTGGTCTATTGTACATAATGTCACTTAGTCTGAATCAATTAGATGGCACTAACAAAGTTTTATCCCATGTGAACATACTGTGGTCTAGCCAGATTTGTCAGGTAGAATTGGAACCATGATTGGGGGTGGGTGGGGAGGAAGCATTTAGGAACAGAGGAAACTTGTGTTTCATCGTTGCTACACTGCACCCTGACTGGCTCGTCTCCTCCTCGTTACCCTTCTGTGAGGGGATGTCCAATTGCATACAGATGAGTTTTGGGTCTCCACTTCGCACTCTCCCTCATTCACAAAGATGTAATTTTTTTGTTCTGATGATGCCTGATACCTGATCCCTTCAATACCTCATGATCACACAGGCTGTTGGGTTTCTTCCATGTGGGTTTTGTTGCTTCTGAGCTAGATCACCGCTTGTTTCTCTTCAAGCCTTTAGGACCCCAGATGCTATATCTTTTGATAGCTGGGCCCCATCAGCTTTCTTTGCCACATTTGCTTATGTACCCATTTGTCTTTAGCAATAATATCATGGAGATGAGCACACAATGATAGGAATTTTTGTTCTTTGATGCCTGATACCTGTTCCCTTCGACACCTTGGTATCATGCAGGCTGATGTGCTTTTTCCATGTGGGCTCTGTTGCTTCTGAGCTAGATGGCTGTTTGTTTACCTTCAAGCTTGGGCTGATTTCTGCAGAGTTTCTCGGGTGTGCGTTACTCAGTCACCATCTTCCTGGAACTCCCTGTGCTTATCTTTCCTAATATACAGAACTGAAAGAACTAAATTAAAAATCAACTCTTGATTGCAATGTAGAAAAATTCTATGGGAGAAATACTGAATGATGCAGTAACCACCTACAGAAGATCAAAAGGATATATACAGACACTGTACCATAAAGAACTAGTCAACGGTTCACTGTTTCAAGAGGCAGCATATGAGCATGAACCTATGTGACTGTGTTGGACAGGTTTCTCTAGAGAGACAAAACCAGATTGCTAGTAATTATATAAAAATAGATTTATAAAGATAGTTTTATAACACAAGAAATGAACCATTAATTATATACCGATAGATAATACAATAAATTAACAGTTAAATTATAAAGCAGTGAGACACTAGCAGTCCTTTAAGGCTTGAGAGCCACCAGTTGTCAGTCCCTTTCTGTAGAGAGAGCTGGGCTATATATACCGAGGCAGCAAACAGCAAGGGATGTCACCAACTGTCACCAATTGTCGGTCCCCAGCTCCAGAGACGAACATTCCAATTGTGTGGGCTTAAAGGGACCTTAACTTACAGTGACACAGTCCACAGGCTAGGTATCCCACAGGTAGTGTACCCCTTTAAATTGAGGCACAGAACAAGAATGGCAGCTGCATGCAGGTCCGATGATTAAAGAATGAGAGACAAGCAAGGCGAGGCTCACTGAGCCATTTATCCCTCCACCCTTCAATTAATCCTACTGGTGTTTATCGGCCAGGCTGGCACAATAAACAATCACAATCTACCCCTTGCCAACCTGGCACCTGTACACAATTCTTTACCTACACATACTTATCATCAATCATCTATCATATATATTATATCAATAAATTATATCATCAAACTATATCTGATATATCATACCTGAACAAAGGAAATATATGTGATAATCACATCCAAAGAAAATACATTGACAATTACAAACCTCGCTTTTGCAATTGATCACATCGTCGTAATTGATAGGTAGAACTACCTTCTACTGCTAACCATTCTGTATTACCTTTACCCTCAGAAAACACCTCAGCTGGCTGTTGTTTTTGGCCTGGCGGGGTGACCCAGACCTTCATTCCTGAGGGGTCTGGGTCATTATAAGTCCTGTCAGGATTGGGTTGCTGTAACTTACCATTTACTTTAATAACAGGGCATGGTAACACTAAGAGTCAGCCTATGGGATCTCCTGGATTCCAGACATATTCTTCTTTACCCCCATTATGTAGTACCAGTCCAATTTCTCCTTGGTAATCAGGATCAATCACACCACTTAGTATGATGACACTCTTCCTGACCTATTGATCCAAAGGCATGAGAAGTCCAAAGTGCCCATGGGGCATTCTCCGCTGTCAGTTCACTGGAATCCGTGCTGTGTTTCCAGGTGGGAGAGTTCCTTTCTTCAGGACCAGGACCTCCAGGCATGAGGAACACAGGGTTGCTGGGACAGGAAGCTAAAATGCTGCAAGGGGATCGCTAGGAGTAATAGTGAGTGGTGCCACTCCAGCTTCCACCCCTTGGTTACTGGACCCATGCATTCTGCCTATTGGAAACACAGCATCATATATTGGCCGCTGGTTTAGAGCGTATACAGCTTCCTGGAGAACATTGCCCCAGCCCCGCAAGTTGTTGCCACCTAGTTGGGGCCGTAATTGTGTCTTTAGGAGCCCATTCCATCGTTCTATCAAGCCGGCAGCTTCAGGATGGTGAGGAACATGATACGACCAGTGGATTCCATGGGAATGGGCCCATTGCCGCACTGTATTTGCTGTAAAGTGAGTACCTTGATTTGAAGCAATGCTATGTGGGATGCCATGCTGGTGGATGAGGCATTCTGTAAGTCAACGAATAGTAGTTTTGGCAGAATCATCACATGCAGGGAAGACAACTCCATATCCAGAGTTGGTGTCTATTCCAGTAAGAACAAAACGCTGTCCCCTCCATGATGGAAGTGGTCCTATGTAATCAACCTGCCACCAAGTTGCTGGTTGATCTCCCCGAGGAATGGTCCCATATCTTGAACATAATGTTGGTTTCTGTTGCTGGCAAATGGGACACTCAGCAGTGGCAGTGGCCAAGTCAGCCTTGGTGAGTAGAAGTCCATGTTGCTGTGCCCATGCATAACCTCCATCCTTGCCACCATGTCCACTTTGTTCATGTGCCCATTGGGCGATAACAGGAGTGGCATAGGAAAGAGGAGGGCCAGTCTCCACAGCGCATGTCATCTTATCCACTTGATTATTAAAGTCCTCCTCTTCAGAGGTAATCCTTTGGTGAGTGTTTACATGAGATACAATTAACTATACTTTCTTGGCCCATTCAGAGAGATCTATCCACATACCTCTTCCCCACACCTCCTTGTCACCAATTTTCCAATCATGGTCCTTCCAATTCCCAGACCATCCAGCCAAGCCATTAGCCACAGCCTATGAATCAGTATATATTCTCAAATCTGGCCATTTTTCCTTATATGCAAACTGAATGGCCAGGTGCACTGCTCGAAGTTCTGCCCATTGGGAAGATTTCCCTTCACCACTGCCCTTTAGGGAGATCCCCAAAAGAAGCTGTAGTGCTGCTGCTGCCCATTTATGAGTGCCACCTGCATGTCATGCAGAGCCATCCGTAAACCAAGCATGACTTTTTTGGTCTTCACTTAAAGTATGGTAAGGAACTCCCCAGGAGGCCATAGGTGCAGACTGGGAGAAAGAAGGCAATGTGACAGGAGTGGAGACTGTTGGCATTTGGGCCACTTCTTCATGCAGCTTATTTTTCCTTCAGGTCCTGCTTTGGCCTGATCTCGTATATACCACTTCCATTTAGCAATGGAGTGTTGCTGCGCACGTCCAACCTTATGATTATGTGGGTCAGACAATACCCACTTCATGATAGGTAATTCAGGCCTCATGGTGACTTGGTGGCCCATGGTGGAGCGTTCAGTAGCTGTTTTTCAAAGGGGGAGTAGTTGTTTGCAGAGGATGGCAAGACTTTATTCCACAATTCCAGTGGTCTACGCTGTGATTCACCAATAGGGGTTTCCCAAAGACTCCACACTGCATCTTTATCTACAACTGACACCTCTAACACCATTGGAGTAGCCGGATCATATGGTCCCAGTGGCAAAGCAGCTTGCACAGCAGCCTGAACTTGTTGAAGAGTCTTTTCTTGTTCTGGGCCCCACTCAAAAATGGAGGCTATGCGTGTCACTTGATAAATAGGTTGAAGTAGAGCACCCAAGTGAGGGATATGTTGCCTCCAAAATCCGAAGAGGCCCACTAGGCGTTGTGCCTCTTTTTTAGTTGTTGAGGGCACTAAATGCAATAGCTTATCCTTCACTTTAGTAGGAATATCTCGACATGGCCCACACCACTGGACTCCAAGAAATTTTCCTCATGTGGAGGGTACCTGAATCTTTGTTGGGTTAATTTCCCAACCCCTTTACGCAGATATTTTACCAATGAAACTAGAGTCTTTGGTGCATCCTCCTCAGTGGGTCCAATCAGCATAATGTCATTAACATAATGGATCAGTGTGACATTTTGTGTAATAGACAGGTGGTCAAGGTGGCTTTGGACTAAATTTTGGCACAGGACAGAAGAGTTGATGTACCCCTGGGGGAGAGTTGTAGAAGTATATTGTTGCCCCAGGCAGGTGAAAGCAAACTGCTTCTGGTGGTCCTTTGAGACTGGTATTGAGAAGAAGGCATTAGCCAGATCAATAGCTGCATACCATGTACCAGGAGAAGTATTAATTTGCTCAAGCAATGTAATCACATCTGGGACAGCAGCTGCAATTGGAGTCACCACCTGGTTAAGTTTACGATAATCCACTGTCATTCTCCAGGATCCATCTGTCTTCTTTGTAGGCCAAATTGGTGAATTTAATGGGGATGTAGTAGGAATCACCACCCCTGCATCTTTCAAGTCTTTGATGGTGGCACTAATCTCTGCAATCCCTCCAGGAATGCGGTACTGCTTTTGGTTTACTATTTTCCGAGGTAATGGCAATTCTAATGGTGTCCACTTGGCCTTTCCTACCATGATAGCCCTTATTCCACATTTTAGGGATCCAATATGGGGGTTCTGCCAATTACTAAGTATGTCTATTTCAATGATGCATTCTGGAACTGGGGAAATAACCACAGGATGTGTCTGGGGGCCCACTGGACCCACAGTGAGGCATACCTGAGCTAAAACTCCATTGATAACTCGACCTCCATAAGCCCCCACTCTGATTGGTGGGCCTTCGAAACATTTTGGGTCTCCTGGAATTAGTGTCAGTTCTGAGCTGGTGTCTAGGAATCCCAAAAAAGTTTGATTATTTCCTTTCCCCCAATGAACAGTCACTCTTGTGAAAGGCTGCAGGTCCCTTTGTGGGAGGCTAGAAGAAAGACTAACAGTATAAACCTTCAGTGATGTAACAGGGTCCTCCTTACAAGGGACCCAGCCTCCCCTTCATTCAAGGGGTTGTGGGTCTGTAAACTGGCTCAGGTCTGGGAATTGATTCCGCGATCGTGACTGTCAATTCTGCTGTTCATCTGATCTACCATTTTTTCGCCTGCACAGATTACGTAAATATTTAGTAGGCTTCCCATCTATTTCATTCCTAGGGACACCGTGACTATGTAGACAATGCCATAATTCCACACGAGACAGGTTGCTTTTATTATTATTGAAAACTTTGTCTATTATAACCACGTCCTCTCTGTCTCTATTGATTCAGTGCTGACACCTGCCCTCTACCATCACGGGAACCATCACCCCATTGTGGGCAAATGTCAGAGTTCACTTAGGGAAGTGCTCACTGTTAATCCTGGTGCACATAAAATAGCAATTACAGGAGTCTTAAGAGATGCTGGGGCCCACTTCACAAACTTGTTCCTTATGGTTGTGGTAAAGAGTATGTCCTCACGACATCCCCTTTTTTGGTCTATGGGAATATCTTGATAGATCCATTTTAACATACCAATTCCTCTAATCTTTTGGATGCCTTCCTCTACAGTGTACCAAGGTAGGTCAGGTACTTCAAGTTGGTCTAATCTAAAGATATTTGTCGAAAACTAGACCCTGGATAGTGAAATGCCAATTGAAATGTTCCAACAAGCAGATGAAACACCGTAAACACTTACTCCTCTATGCCATGAAATATTTAAGATAGTTTCTTGGCCAACGGAGTAGAAGTGATACATAATTGAGCTTATATAAAAGAAAAGTTGCCCAACAGAATTTTCAGTTATAGAATAATATCATTGATAGCAAGCAAAATCATCCAACAATAGTTACAGCAATACATTGACAAGGGGTTGCCTGCAGTTCAGGACAGATTCAGAGAGGATGTGGAACAATAGATCTTAATTCTGTCAGATGGGTCTTGGCTGAAAGCAGAGTTTATCAGAAACAATGTTTATTTATGTTCTACTTACTATGCCCGACATTTTACTATAAGGACCACAAAAAAACACATAGCCTTGAGGAGGACAGGAATTCCAGAACACTTCATTGTGCTCAGGCAGAACTTGTATATAGATCAAGAGCGAGTTCAACCAAGAGAACAAGTGCATACTGCCTGGTTCAAATCGCAAAATGTGTGTCACAGGGTAGTATCCTCTCACCAGATGTGTTGAATATATACATTGAGCAAATAATCAAAGAAGCAGGTTTCTATGAAGAAGATTGGGGCATCAGTGTGGAGAAAAGCTTATTAGCTATCTTCAATATGCAGATGACAAAACCTTGCTTTCTGAAAGTGAAGAGGACTTGAATCATGTGATGAATATTACTAATTTTAGCTCACAGCTTGGGTTACAACTCAAAGTAAAGAAAACCAGAATGCTCACAACTTACTCATAGGTCACATCATGATAAATAGAACAACGTGAGAAGTTATCAAGGATTATGTCTTGCTTGGACCCACAACCAATACTCATGGAAGCAGAAGTCAAAATATAAGATGACAAGTTGCATTTGGTAAATATGCTGCATAAGAAGTCTTTAGAGAACTGATAAACAAGGATATTACTTTTGAGGAGTGAGTTGTACTTGACCCAATCATGGAATTTTCCATTGCTCGCATGCATGTGAAAGTCGGACATTGACTAACCAAGACTGAAGAAGAGTCAATATGTTTGAATTGCGGGGCTGATGAGAAATAGTGAGAATGCCATGGAGTGCTGAGAAGAAAAACATATCGGTCTTCGAAGAAGTATGGTTGTAATGCTCCTTACAGACAAGGATGGTGATACTCCATCTTAAGTAAGTTGAGCATGTTTTCAGGGCAGACCACTACTGGAAAGGACGTCATGCATTGTAAATTAGAGGAGCACAGCAAAAGAGGTAGAGGATCAAGGAGATGAATTGACACTGTGACTGCAACAATGTACTCAAACATATGAACAATTGGGAGGATGCTCCAGGACCGGAGAGTGTTTTGTTTAATTGTGCATAGCACACCTGTGGGTGGAAAGAAACTCAATGGCACACAAGAACAAAAACAACATCAAAATATGAAGGTCTTTGTTCTTGAAATTCCCAACATTTTGGTCTATTCACTTCTTTGTTAGTCCGTGATGACTAGACAATGAGTAGGGACACTCATTGTGCATGAGGGAGCTTCATATCAACA